>NC_047038.1:112922855-113230997 GCF_011762595.2 Tursiops truncatus | reverse complement strand
AGTCTCTGTATGATTTCCCTTGGCTCTTAGGGTAAAACCCACACTTCCTTACATGGCCTTCAGGACTCTCAAGGTGTTAGCAGTTCACTTAGCAGAAGTAGCACATACTAGATACTTAAGATTTAAAAAATTTTCTTGAAAATTTTAAACACTGAAAAAGACTGATTTTTAAGTGTATTTCCTTTTATCATTGCACAAGGAGTGTAGAAATATTAGAAATACAAATGAGCAAAAATAAAAATATGTATGTTGAACGAAAGCCAAGCAAAAACCCAAAACTCCCAAGAAAAAAAATCACTATTAACATTTTGGAGTATATCCTTTTAGATTTCTACCCAAGCAAAAGTGTGTATTTTTCAAAATTAGATTATAAGCCACATTCTCTTATAATGTTTGCATCATTTAATATGTTATGAAAGGCACAATATCACTTTGAATGCCCGTATATATTCCATTGTATGTATATACTATAATTTAACTAATCCACTACTGTTGGGAATTTGGAGCGTTTCCATTTGTTGTTAAGGTTAATTTTGTGTGTTAACTTGCTTGAGCCATGGGGTACCCAGATTAAAGTTTTTCTGGGTGTGTCTGTAAGAGTGTTTCCAGAGGAGATTAGCATTTGAATCGGTTGACTGAGTAGATTGCCCTCCCCAGTGTGGGTGGGCATTATTTAATCTATTGAGGGCCTGAAAAGAACAAAAAGCAGAGAATGGAGGAATTTGCCCCTTTTTCTGTCTGCCTGCTGGAGCTGAGACATCTCATATTAGTCCTTCTCATCTTATCTTCCCTTGCCTTTGGACTGAGATTGACACCATCAGCTCCTCTGCTGCTCAGGCTTTTGGATGCTGACTAACTTACACCGCCAGTGTTCCTGGGTCGCCAATTTCAGAGGACAGATTGTGGGACTTCTCAGCCTCTGTAAACACATGAGCCAATTCCTCATTATATGTACGTATGTACAGCATATATATATATATATATATATATATATATATATATTATATATATATATATATGACATGTACATATCACTAGAAGATATATACATATATCTTCTGGAGAAACCCTGACTAATAAGAGTTGTTGTTGCTAATGCTGTTGACATTTGCTATCTTAAACAGGTAAATTGTCTAGTACATATATTTCTTCCCAACTTATCTGATTGTCTCCTTTAGATGGATTCCAAAGTCCTAGAATTTCTTGGTCAAGGGGCATGAGCATTTTTAGGGCTTTGCTACACATTGCCTAACTGAACTCCAGACAATTATAAAAAATGAAACAACGCTTAAGTAGAGATATATAAAAGTGGCATCTAAACTTCTGGCCAAAGTTTCTCAGACTGAGTTTCTTATCCCATTGTTTGCTTTCCTGCAAAATGTGATCTCTTAGGATTGACATCTTGCCTGGCCAGGGATCCAGTAGGGAGAAGTCCTCCTTCTGTCAGTCTTCCAGCTTTCTGACCGGGGAGCAGCCCTACTTAAAAAGTGCCCAGCTTCTCCCTAATATATCCAGGGCTCTTGAAATATTCCCAGCTCTGTTTTGATGAGCCAGCTGTTTCCTTGAAGTGGTATGAAGTCAAAGCAGGGCTACCAGCACAGGCACACTGTGAAATCACCAAAGCTTAGACCCCAGAGCCAAAAGAGAATCCAGGAAACCATTTGGCCCAGTCCTCTGGTTTCGGCCAGATAAGATACTCCATTAGCAGAGAGTTTTAGAAGGTCTATACTGCATTTGGCAAGGAATGGTATCTCTCCGGTCCTTGTGTTAAGATAAAACAGAAAGCACTCTGCAAGGAAAACAAATTGCAATTAGAATTAAAGTATCATGCCTGTGAAAGGACGGCACACAGAGCAGTAACCACATCTACGCACGACTCTTCCCTTTTCATTACTGGTTTTTAATTTGCCACCAGCACTGCATCTTTTCCGCATTAAACTGGGAGAGCAGTTTCCATCAATTCGCTTAGCACGGAGTGTCCTAGCTTCTACCAAGGCGTTAAAATATTTTTTTTCATTTTATTTTCTCTACAAAGAATGTTTAAAAAATAAGAGAAAGCTATCCTCCTAACACCATCTTAACACATACCCTACCATTTTAAAACAACCACTTTTAGCGTCTTGGTACATCTTGGTCTTTTGGGAGTAAGACCATCCCCCCAAAACTGGTTTTAATCATAATATACCCATATGGTACTTTAGGTTGCTTCTTTCCCTTAATATTGTTTCATAACAATTTTCATGTGATTAATAATCTATAAAACTATTCTTTTTTAATGGCTGCATTTACCCAACCTTCCCAATTTTTCATTATAAATAACATGGCGGTAAAGACTTTTATGCATGGAGTATTCTCCATATTTTGGATTATTTCAAGAAGGTAGATTTCTAGATATTAAATGTCTTGTTCAGTGCACATGTATGGTTAAATAGTATACAATGAGGATACCTATTTCACTGTAATGCAGGGATTTTTCCAAGTCTATTTTAAGAAATCAAAAGGTAGAAGTGGACTGGGACTGTGAAACTGTGAAGACGGAAGAACAGATCAACTTTCTGAGAGAGGTTTCTTATCTGTAAATAGGTGTAGTCACAGATTTTCCTTACCTGTTGTAGCCTTGGGAGCTTAGTCCCTTCCCGTCACTTTCAGCTGATGGAAGGTAGATGTGGGCAGGCACCACCACTATTCCTTCTTAATCTTTTTTTCAGGTTATGCGACATATATAACACAGTGCCTGACGCTTAGTGATTAATAAGGCTTTGTCAAATGAGTGAATGAAAGAATGCATATGGAAAAATTTTGAATCACTATGTGGTACACCTGAAAATAACATTATATTGTAAATCCACTATATGTCAATTTAAAAGAAAAAAAAGAAGAATGCATATGGGCTTTGAACCTGAACAGAGGGTGGTTCAAATCCTGTTTCTGCCACTTACTAGCTGTGATATTTGTTAAACAGATAAATTGCTGTGGAACACAATGAAGGCTGTGTCCTGGATAAATTCCAAAAGTCAGTGCCAAATCCTTTTGTAGTACTTATGTAAAACCTTATATTAAATTCTTACGTAGAAAAAGCAATGCCCAAAACATATCTCAACGTGAACTCTGAAGGCTCTGGTATGATACAGTAAGAGATTCTTTATGGTAGGAGACCACTGGGGCTAGGATGATTTTTGAAAATCAGCTTTTATTCCCTTTAATTGTTGCCAGCTCTTATAATCGCTGAACCCTTACATGCCAAATCACTTAATGACCTCATCTACTAAAGCAGGCAGTAAGAATTACGGAATGGACACCATCCTTGGTTTTTGATAAGATGAATTGCCTTGGCTGGGCAAATAACCGCTGACCTGTGGTACTTCTTTCTAAGATTTCTACAGTGTCAGCACCTTCAGGCACCTAACAGGTATAGCAAACAAAGGCAACATCTTTGATCCGACTCCATTTCAATAAGGTGAGCTTTGATCCAACTCCATTTCAATAAGGCTGGGTTGTAGGGTGCAGGTTTGCGAAACCATAAATGACAAATTATTTCTGGATTCTAAGGTTGTTATTAATTGGCCAGTGAAATAGATCTCTGAAGGTTAGTTCATCTGCTATAAGGAAGATTTTCAAAGGGAAGAAATTTCATAGACATCTTTGGCCTTCAACCAGGAAAACTGGTTTTTTTTGAAAAACCTAATCTTAGGAACTAATAGGGGAGTGGCGTCAGAGTGGGAATAAAGCAGAAAGAGTATACACTTCAGGGTTCCAAACAGTGACCACTGGTGGGCTGTTTGCCCCCTCACATGGTTCTACAGATGAAGGATGCAGGAAAGGATGTTTAGAAGCTGGGGCAGAGCACGGGAATGGCACTCAAGTCAGGGTCAGATGGCATCTCTGGGAGGCTTGTTGGAAATAAAAGGAGTCTATTTGTCCTTCAGCTTAAGAACCCTTGTTGCTCTACTACAGCAAGGAGCTCACTTCATCCTGCATCCCAGCCCTCTTCCTCAAACGCAGGAACGTAAGCCCCTGGATGTGGCATTCTTCTCTCTCTTTAGCATCATTCCCCCTACCCGCCTCCCCACTCCTCCCACCTCCCTTTTGTTAAGATAGGAAGAGAGAAGTTTGTAAGATGGTGTATCACTCAGGGTTCTCCAGAGAAACAGAACCAGTAGGATATAATGGTACATGTCATATATAATATAAAGGAATATTATAAATACATAATATTATTGAGAGAGAGGTTAATTTCAAGGAATTGGTTTACACAACTGTTTTGCACTTAAGATCTTTCAACTGATTGGATAAGGCTCACCCAGATTATAAAAACTAATCTCCTTTAGTTAAGGTTAACTGATTTAACCACATGTACACAATACCTTTACAACGCCACCTAGGTTAGTCATTTATTAAATAGCTAGGTACTGCAGCCTCATTAACTTGTCGCATAAAACTGACTGTCCCACACAGCCTTGGGAATATATCTACATTTGAAACTGAGCTCTGAGAGACACACTAAGCAGGCTAACATTCCTATTCTCAAGGTTTTTTGTTTGTTTTCCTTCTCTTATCCCATTCTCTTCTTTTTTTTTTTTTTTTTAATTGCGGTACACGGGCCTCTCACTGTTGTGGCCTCTCCCGTTGCGGAGCACAGGCTCCGGACGCGCAGGCTCAGTGGCCATGGCTCACGGGCCCAGCCGCTCCGCGGCATGTGGGATCTTCCCGGACTGGGGCACGAACCCGTGTCCCCTGCATCGGCAGGCGGACTCTCAACCACTGCGCCACCAGGGAAGCCCCTCCCATTCTTTTCTTTAAAGGAGATGAAACTAATAAGGTTAATTCACACCAAAATGTAATTGACTGATGCCTCCTGCTGGAATCCACCAGAGGAAGTTACATACTGAAAGACTTAAGCTTATTTAATCAAATTAGTATTGATCCATTGGTGTGACTAACGGAAGGATTTCATCAGTGTCACCCATGGCGTCTTCCTACATTATGGGAATCTGGGATTCTTCAAAGCATCTTTATTCTCCTATAAATATTGAATACATTCACTGAGTTTCTTGAACCCAAATCAGTTTCTTCGGGCTACTCCTTAGTGGACTTTTCCCCAGACTTCAGTGTGCCAAAGAATGACCTTAAAAGATATTAAAATCATTGAATCCAAGTCCCATTTCTAGGGATTCTGGATCAGCAAATTTGGGTGTGTCCAGGAATCTTTATTTTTTTAACAGAAATCCATCCTAGGTGACTTATCCTTTGAGAAACACTGTTCTAGGGCAAGATATAGATACTCCCTTGAGACCCAACCAAAGAAAAGCTATCTCCAGTCCCAGCTCTGCTGAGAACCTCCTTAAGGAATATTGTGGGATCAAAGAAACAACTGTCAATTAGTCTTCCCTCCAGGTACATCAGGGACTCTGGGACATATATGAGAAGGGTAGGCTTTAAAAAACTAAAAACAGAATTACCATATGATCCAGCAATCCCACTACTGGGCATATACCCAGAGAAAACTATAATTCAAAAAAGACACATGCAACCCCAATGTTCATTGCAGCACTATTTACAATAGCCAGGTCATGGAAGCAACCTAAATGCCCATCAACAGACGAATGGATAAAGAAGATGTGGTACATATATACAATGGAATATTACTCAGCCATAAAAAGAAACAAAATTGGGTCATTTGTAGAGATGTGGATGGATCTAGAGACTGTCATACAGACTAAAGTAAGTCAGAAAGAGAAAAAGAAGTATCGTATATTAATGCATATATGTGGAACCTAGAAAAATGGTACAGATGATCCGGTTTGCAGGGCAGAAATAGAGACACAGATGTAGAGAACAAACGTATGGACACCAAGGGGGGAGAGTGGCTGAGGGGTGGTGGTGTGATGAATTGGGAGATTGGGATTGACATGTATACACTGATGTGTATAAAATGGATGACTAATAAGAACCTGCTGTATAAAAAAATAAATAAAATTCAAAAATTAAAAAGAAAGAAAGACTGGCAGACTTGAAGCTGAGAAACAATAGGTAAAATCCAAACAGATATTCTAATATTTCTTGTAATACTTTGTTTAGTCATAGGTGATAGCCTAAATAATAGATGCCTCTTGCTTCATTAGTTTTAGGCAATGCTTGTGGCAGAAACAAACTGAAGAACAGCTATGGCTTATGTATGGCTTACCCATCAGTGCTGTCTTGACTCAAGCCTGCTAAAATGTAGCCAGAGGTTATTAGGCCTCCCTCATAGGAGATGGAGTTGCCTGTCTCTCACTTCCACATCTTGTGCCTATATTGTCATTCATCCCCACCACCCCTGCAAGTTGCATTATGGAACTTGTTATTCAAAAACTGGCTTGGCAGATCCTTGACTTCTATGTCTTGGGTGGGGGGGGCAGGCATAAAAAGGAGTGGATGAACTGACTTACTCCTCTGTGTCCACTGCCCAACACAGTGCCGGGTATAGAATATGAGCTCAAAAAATACCAACATCTTGTTTATATACTGTAATTCTTGGTATCTTCTCTTGTAATAGGGAAGAAACTTTGTGTTCTATTACAAGTTAATCACTAGAGAGATGTTGCCTATAAGCTTAAATTATACATAATGGCCCATCTCCGGGAACCCTGCCTCCCAGGTAATGAGCATTAAGCTAAAATACCTTTGTTTAGCTCACAGGAAATATGCTGCCCAGGACCACCTGGGCAGCAGGTGAATAGCTTCAGGAAGAAAGAAATTAACACATCTCCTCCAGAGGCTGACCGGAACCAGGAAGTATTTGACTTTACTCCCTCCCCTTTTGGTATAAAAGAAGCCTGAATTCTAACTCAGGCAAGTTGGTTCTTTGGGACATAAGTCCATCATCTTCTCTGTCTGCCAGGTTTCTGAATAATGTCCATATTCCTTGCCCAAACACCTCATCTCTTGATTTATTGGCCTGTCGTGTGGCAATCAGTACGAGCTTGGACTCAGTAACACTCTTACTATGGAACTAGTGAAGAATGACTTTGCTAGACTTTTTCAACTCCTAATTTTTAAAAAAAATTTTCAAGACTATTTAATTCATTATGATGTAGGTTTATTTTTTAGCCATTTAAAAAGATTGAGGCATAATAAGCTATAAAATAATGAGACAGCTATCAAAGTTAAGAGTTAAAGGCAACCATAGTCATTACCTATATCTGTGTGGTCCCATGCAGCAGCCACTACCACCTGTGACTATCAGGCACTTGAAATGTGACTAATCCAAATTGAAGCATGATGTAAGTGTAAAATACCCATCAAAGATTTGACATGAAGAAATGTGTAAATTGTCTCAATAATTTTTATGTTGATTGTATGTTGACATGGTAATATTTTAGATACATTGAGTTAGACAAATTATATTAAAAATTTTTAAAATACCAACATCTTCATATTTAGATGAGGAGGACAATGGAGGAGCATTTACTTACTGCCAGGGTAACATCTGGGAAGACCTCTGATGCCCTGGCACATGTTGGGAAGTACTCATTATAACCACACCGCGTGGTCTAAATCAATAGAAAGAAATCAGCTGCCTTCTTGCTTTTCCTAGAGCTACAAGAATTGGGGGTTAATTATTCCTGATTAATCCCAGTACGTTGAAAAGCTGTATTTACTCCAACATCAAAATGTGAGGAGAGTTGCCTTGGGAAAAAACCTATAAATAGGCATTATTTAAAATTACATTTATCAATATGAAGAATGTGGCCTTATAAATTCCCATTTGCCTTAACTGATGTCAGTGCTTCCTATTTAAGTCACACGTGTGGAATTTTCAGACGGAGGACTCTAAGAATAAAGGCATACATTTTACCAACATTTCCCCAAGTTGGTATTTGAGGAAAGAGAATCAACTCTGTAGCTGTGAGGAATGGGACACTTTCTTCTATTTAGGGAGAGAATTGCCTGAGCAAGTTGTACCATTCCCAGCACGTCTGTTTTTCACTGGGAAGGGAAAATCTGATAGAACATTTCTGAGTTCTTTGACGAAAAAAAGGTGATAGGACACGTGTAGAGATTTCTCTCGGTAACAAAAGGACTCCCAGGACACACAGATGCTCAAGACAGCATTTATTCAGGGAACAGTGAGAACATTACTATTCTTCATAATAAAAAAGTTTCATCCTTTCTCAGACGCCAAGAAATAGTCAAATGTTTGGGGCCAATGCTGACTCCTTTTGGTCAGCCCTCTCTCCTTCCTTGTGGATGCTCTTTTAGCAGCAATGTGAAAAGGAAAACAAACACGTGTGGACTAGGAGATGCCCCCTCCCTGAAGAGGGCGTGAACATACCAACAGTTCCTGCGTTAGGTGTGGCGTGAGCTGCCAAGCCTCAAATACACACATAAAGGCAAATTTAAAGATGGAGGACACATAGGATATATGAGTTCATCAAATATTTTCACAGTACACGTTCTGAATTCCTGGGGTGCGGGGAAGGAACGTATTTTATGAGAAACCAATTCTGTTGAATCCAGCAGACAGGGAACGTCACAGGACAGCTCTAATAGTCATTTTTCTCTTCTATTAATAAGATGCTAATCTACTACAGACTCTAATGGCCCCCCAAACTTTATTGCATTGATCAAAACAGTTTGATCATATAAAATCAACTTGGCTCTCACATATAGAGCATAACCTAAAAGGGAACCTTTCTGTTTTAGACAAATACAAGCAATGGTTACAATGGCTCTACAGCTTTATTTAAAAGTTTTTTCCTGACTGTAATAGTAACATGATGTAGAAAACATGAAAAACATTTTTTAATTATGAAGAAAAACATCTAAAAAAGCAGCCATCCAGTGAAAACCGTTGTTAACATTTAGGCCTAGTATAGCTTTTTCCCCACTCCCATGCATTTTTAAACATATTTGAGAATACACTGTATATTAAGTTTGGGGACCTGCCTTCACTAAATATTAAAACATAAGCATTTTCCCACATTGTTATGAGAGTTTTTTTTTTTTTTTTTTTTTGCGGTACGCGGGCCTCTCACCGTTGCTGCCTCTCCCGTTGCAGAGCACAGGCTCCGGATGCGCAGGCTCAGCGGCCATGGCTCACGGGCCCAGCTGCTCTGCGGCATGTGGGATCTTCCCGGACCGGGGCACGAACCCGTGTCCCCTGCATCGGCAGGCGGACTCTAAACCACTGCGCCATCAGGGAAGCCCGTTATGAGAGCTTTATAAACATCATGGAATTAGAATCTTGGCAACATCTGATGTAGCTTCTCCACCTTGGATTCCATGCCCTGCACTTCCCTGGTTCCTCTTGTCCCTCCCAGACAACCAGTTCCCAATGCGTCTTCTTTAAGGGTCCCCACAGACCCTTAAATGTGGGTACTCCCCCATGTTCTCCCCTCAGGACACTGCCCTTCACACGCCACATACTCCTCTTGGGCAGTGCCACCCAGTCTCATGTTTTGAGCCACCACCTGTGAGGAATCCTAAATCTATCTCCAGCCCTCACCTCTCCACCCAACTTCAGATTCCTACATCTAAGGGAGGTGGCACAGTCTGAGAGCAGATCTTTACCACCATCACCTCAACACCCAGCACAGCACTTAAAAAGGGAATGCACTTGGGGTGCTTGTAGCCTCCTTTAACTTAATACACCCCAATCCGAACTCACTGCCTTTCCCCCACAACCTACTCCTTCTGAATTTTCTTATTTTCTTATCCCTTCAGTCCTATTGTCACATCACTCTGACACGGCCACCACATGCAACCATGAATCACCAAGGCATAACTTCTCCCACCACCACAAAGCGCTCCCAGACACTTCATATCAGAGGGGTTTACCTCCACTGCTCTAAATGATGCCCAGATTCCTATTAAAGTTACTACAGAATTAGACCCTTCTCCTTGCCCTCCTCCCTTTCTGTTTTTAATTTCTTCTCTATCTTGGTATTTATCAGAGTTTTATAAGCTTCTCTACACTAAACTGTGAACTATTTCAAAGTAGGGTCTATGTTTATTCATCTTTATATTTCTAGCAACTAGCAAGTGCTCCTTTTATTAAATGGGAACACTTAATAAATTTCATTCTGTAAACATTTTCATGAATGCAGAAGTGATTTATTATTTAAGTGCCTTACTGCTTCATGACCTGCATTCAGTAAACATTTCATTAGCTGAAAAGCAATGTTTAGAAATAAAACCCTAAAACTCAGCCTATTATAAGAGTAAAGATCTGTTGAATTTCGCAGAGGGAATACATTGTATCACTTAATAAAACTTCATGTTTGTTTCAAATTATTGTTAAGTGTATAGGTGATTTGCTATAACACTATTTCACTGTTTAGCGATCTGCAGTAAACAAGCATTTCCTTTGATTAAAAAATAAAATCCAGGGCTTCCCTGGCGGCGCAGTGGTTGAGAGTCCGCCTGCTGATGCAGGGGACGCGGGTTCGTGCCCCGGTCCGGGAAGATCCCACATGCCGCGGAGCAGCTGGGCCCGTGAGCCATGGCTGCTGAGCCTGCGCGTCCAGAGCCTGTGCTCCACAACAGGAGAGGCCACAACAGTGAGAGGCCCATGTACAGCAAAAAATAAATAAATAAATAAAATTAAATTAAAATAAAATAAAATAAAATTGAAAACCTCAACCAGAAAAAAAAAAGAGGACACAGCGCCGTATCATGTTTGCCCCAACTGCACTTGATATCTCACATTTGTATTGCTTTTTCTTAGAATAAATGTAAAAGTGTCTTGATCTTCACATGACTATTCTAGGGCAGGTCCCAGTTTCGCCTTTCAGACTATGGAGGAAATCATTCTATTCTTCTTCCAATCTTCAAGCATAAAACTTGGGTCTACAGGATCCCCAGGAGTGAAAGTTTTGTGCTTCAGTCACCAGAACAAAGTTACGCCAAGTTTACTTTGTTAAGTGATACCTAGTTATTATATACACATATATTTTTACATACAGTATTGACAATAATGTAATACTGAGGAAATGTCTTTATTAAGTATATTTTGAAACAGTGATGAGGAATTTTCACAAATAGTACAATATCTTCTGGATGTGTTGACAGGAGAGAGTACTGTATAAAAATAGGAGCTTTTGCAATTGAAGGAGATCCAAACCAGTCCCTCAGGAATAGCATAGGGGTGATTCCATGCTTAGCCATGTCATCAAGGGCCTCAGAATACCTGGAGGAGATAGGATCGGACCGTACAGAGAGGGAATTGGCGGCCACATACCTGATGTGATGATCTGAAGGACTGCCTCGCTATAGACTGTCAAAATACCTGGATTTCCACCTTCAGAGCCATACTATGGCTCAAATGTTGCATCTTAATGTAACATTTCTCCCAGGTAAAACTTTTGCACATTAATTGATCTTTTTGGAGTATTTTATTTTGATAATTATATATGTTTATATCTATTAGAAAAAAGTAAGTAGCATATCAAACCTATTACTTCATTAATATTACAACTTAGGAAGAAACTAAAGTAAAAAACAGTTAATTTAGAGGAAAACATTAAATAGATAAGAAAAAATCACAAAAGCATATGAATGAAGTGTGTAAAACACTGATTATTGGAAATGTTTGGAAATCAATGTACCACTGGTCTATTTAAGAGTTACGGTATATTTATGAGCTAATAAGTGGAGCCGTGCATCTTAAATACAAATGATGAGGGGGGTGTGATGGGGTGGGGAATGAAGTTGGACCTTCAAGTGATAGCACTCTGATTTCCATATTTTTTGGAAAGTAAGTAGTAGGCAGCACTTCAGAGGCAGTATTTCAGGGCAGTTAAGCAGAGCAGGGTCTTTGGAGTCAGGGTCTGAATTCAGACCTCCCCAATGACTAGAAGTGTGACCTTGGATAAGACACTGTCTCTCTCCGAGTCTCAGTTTGCTCATCTGTAAATGGAAATAATACCTCCTTCTAAGAATTACTCTAAGGGTTAAATGAGATGATGAAAGTAAAGTGCTTTGCAAACTTGAAAAACAGTAAGATCTCAAAAATCTCAAAAATGGTTGTTTTGACATTCTTATTATCCCTTTTTTGTTTGGGCCTTTAAAAAAATGTTTTTTTAAATACTTTTAACTGACCTTTATCACATCTCTACAGACTTTGTTACATACTTTGGTTTGATGTAAAAGATCAAGGAAAAGTAGAGTTTACTTCCAAAAGAATTCCTGATAAAATGCCTTCCTGGATGATTCAACCATGACCGTTCTCTGCTTCTTATGCATTTTTAACTATTTTGGTTCTAATCCCTCAAGCTCCCACATAATCTACCTCCTTCTTTTGGAAGCCAAAATTCCAGGAAGGCTTCATGATGACCCTTTACCCATTTGAAACTTCCATAACAGCAGACTGACCTTGTAACTACATGACACATTCCTTAATTTTGTGGGTCATCCACTTCTTTTGGAAAGACGTTTGAAATGGAGTCTTTGGTTTCTTTAACTAGATACAGTGAGCCGATCGCGGGGGCCACAAAATACTGGGAGAGGGCCACAAGGAGACATTCCTGAAACAATTCTTCCTAGTGCCAAATTGATCAGGGGAAGCTTTCTAGAGCCGAATCATAACACTCATTGTTTAAACTATTAGCCTAATGTAACAGGAACCTAAACTACCAGATAACTAAGGCAAGGCTATGCTATTTTGACTTTTACATTCCCTTCAGCGTTTTTATAATACGCTATCAATAATAAAGATATAATCATCATCATGATATGCTGATCACCACTGCCATCATGATTTGATCAGCAGAACACTGTCTTTGTTAACGGCATGGGTTCTGGTGTGAGTCCCAGCTGTACGACTCAGTGTGTGACCTTTAGCCAGTTCTTTTTTTTTTCGCCGCGCCACGCAGCTTGCGGGATCTTAGTTGCCTGACCAGGGATTGAACCTGGGCCACAGTAGTGAAAGCACTGCGTCCTAACCACTGGACCGCCAGGGAATCCCTAGCCAGTTCTCCTGTTTCTCTGTTTCCCCGACTGAAAATGGGAAGCACAAGTAAAATGCATAGCAGTGTGTCTGTGTTGTGGCCAATTGCAGGCAAAATCTGATACAAATGTCGAGGCTGATGACACACACACACACATACCAAAAGGGTGTAAAAAGGTTTATTATGATGAGAGCATGGCAGGCCTCCCAAGCTGGTCCAAAAATGTGTTAGAAGAGCAAGTAAAGGAGGCTGGGTGGGAGTTTCATTGTGGTTAGTAGGTGGGGCAGGCTGAAAGCAGCACATTTCTGGTTTGAATCTCCCTTTGATGCCAAAGGAGGGAGCCTTGGCTTTCTTATTCCCCCCAGAGGTGGGGCACAAGGGAGGATGAAGCTTAAAAGCTGTCAGCAGTAAAACATCAAAAAAAAAAATGTGTCAGAGCAAGTGGCCGATAAATGATGTCCATTATTGTTTCCCTTCCATTAGTCCCTTAAATTCTCCTAACATGATCAAGGAGTTTGGACCTAATCATGTGACAAACCATATAGAATTAGCATATAGATTTGCCCAATAATAAAATGTTCTTTCACTTAAACCTCACCTGGCTACACTACAGGTTTTTGTGTTCCTGGGTGCCTTTATTGACAAATACAGCATCACCCTGAATGTGTTCATGTTGCCCCCAAAAGACCAAATCAATGAGTGCTTCATTAGCAATAGAAAATGACTTAAGAGTAATGAGGAAAAGTTTCTATCTCCCTATCTTTCTATAGGTATACGATTGTGTATGTGTTTGTATGATTGTATGTCTGTGTGCATACAATACATAATAATAAATACACAGTCATTGATTGTAACATTAGTATCAGTATACTGAAATAATTTTGTACATTTTTACCTGTGCCTTTGAGATGGCTGAAAATGTATTAATCTCAGGAATACAGGAATATGAGTGATAGGTGTGCTATTACTTCTAGATTTAATAGTTTTGCATCAAAATAGCTGTGATAAGTGAAAAGTCAAGGAGAGGGTTAGTGTCATGTTTTGTGTACTGTATCAGTTTTATTGCAGCATGATTTACATACAATAAAATGTAATAATTTTAGGTGTACAATATGATGAATTCTGATAAATGTATAGTCACGTAACTACCATAAGCAATCATGATATTTCCATCACCCCCAAAAGTTCGCTTCTGCTCCCTGTAGCCAGTCTCCTGCCCAGAACACCTAGCAACCAACCACTGATCTGAGTTCTATTACTGTAGTTTTACCTTTTCCAGAATTTTATATAAATGAAATCCTACAGTACGGTGTCTGGTTCCTTGTAGTAGTTTGCTATTGCTGCTGTAACAAATTAGCGCAACAAGCAGCTTACAATAACACAAGTTCATTATCTCAAGTTGTCTGGGTCTGAGGTCCAGGTATGGCGTGGCTCAACTGGGTTCTCTGCTTAGATTTCACAAGGCCGAAATCATAAGGCAGTGAAATGCTCCTAACTGGAGGCTCTGGAAAATGACCTGCTTCCAAGCTCATTCAGGTTGTTGGCAGAAGCCAGTCCCTTGCAGCTGTGGGACTGAGGTTTTCCTGCTGGCTGTCAGCTGGGGCCCTCCTTAGCTCCTGGAGACCTTTCTCCAGTGGTGATACATGTCCCCCTATATCTCAGAACCAGCAAAAGCACATCAAATCCTTCTCACACTTGGAATCTTTTGGACTCTTCCCTTTCTAGCTGCTTCTCTATGACTCCAGCTGGAGAAAGTTCTGTGCTTTTAAGGGCTGATGTGATTAGACTGGATCCACCTGGATAATCCAGGATAATCTCCTTATGTTAAATCCTTAACCTTAATGACATCTGCAAAATCCCTTTTGACATTTAATGTAACACACTCAGAGTCCAGGGATTAGGGCGTGGACAACTTTTGCAGGGCATTCTACCTACCATACTGCTTTCACTGAATATGCTTTTAAGGTTCATCTATGCTATTGGATGTATCAGCAGTTCATTCATTTTTTTGCTGAGTAGTATGCCATTGCAAAGATATACCACAATTTGTTTATTCATTACTAGTTGATGGCCGTTTGGGCTGTTTCCAGTTTTTGTCCAAAAATAATGAAGTTGCTACAAGACATTTGTATACAAGTCTTTGTGTGAATATATATTTTAATTTCTCTTGTGTAAGAATGTTTCACTTTAGAAAAAATGCCAAATTATTTTCCAAAATTCCTGTACCACTTTGCGTATCCACCAGCAATATATGAGAATTCTAGCTGTTCCACATCCTCAGCAATAGTTAGTATTGTCAGTTTAAAAAATATATATAGTTTCTCACATGGGTGTGGAGTGGTATTTCACTGCAGTTTCAATGACCTAGTGGCTAATGATGTTGAACATCTTTTCATGCATTTATTTGACTTTGATGGAGTCTCTGTAAATTTTTTTTGCCCATTTAAAAAAATTGGGTTGTCTTATTGAGCTATGAGGGTTCTTTATGTATTCTGTACACACAAGCTTTATCAGATACGTATTTGGCAAACACTTTTCTCATAATCTGTGACTTGCCTTTTCATTTTCATAACAGTGTGTTTTGAAGAGTAAAATATTCTAATTTTGATGAAGTTCAACTTATTTTTCTTTTATTGTTGGTGCTGTTTAAGAAATCTTTGCCTAACCCAAGGTCACCAAGATTTTTCTCCTGTTTTATTCTAGAAATACTAGACTTTTCGCTCTGACTTATAGTTCTATGATCCACTTTGACTTAATTTTTGAATATGATATGAGATAAGGAGGTTACTTTTTTCCCTTTTCTTTCTTTCCTTTTCTTTTTTTTAACACGTGCAAAAATTATTCTAGCATCAAGTGTTGTAAAGATTATCCCTTTCCCTGACACCTTTGGTGAAAATCAGTTGGCCATGTATCTATGAGTCCATTTCGGGACTCTCTTTTCTGTTTTGAGTTATGTCTACCATCATGCCAAGCCTAATTGCTTTCATCATTATAGCTGTCTATAATACTCTTATAGTATGTCCTCCAATTTTCTTCTTCCAAAATTGTTTTGTTTATTCTAGTGTCTCTGAATTTTTATACAAATTTTAGAGTCAGCCCATCAATTTCTACCAAAAAAAAAAAGTTGGGATTTTGCTGGGGATTATCCTGAATCTATAAATCCATTTGGGGAAAATTGACTTCTTAACAATATTAAGCTTTGTATACACCTCTGTTAAGCCTTTTTAGGTTTCTCTCAGCAATGCTTTGAAGCTTTTAATGTAGCAGTCTTGTAAACTTTTTGTCCAACTTATCCCTGAGTATTTCATATTTTTAAACCATCGTAAATGGCTTTGTTTCTTAATTTCAATATTTTAAAACCAACATTACCTTGATTGAATTAACACTTCAGTTTCTGTTTCTTAATTTGTAAATTGGGGATGTCATGTCCATTTTGCAAGGTTATCACGAAGATCAATGAAAATGTACCTAGAAGTCAAAAATTATTACAAGATAGGTGCTCTAGAAAAGTCTTCTCATTTAAGCCATAAGACAACATTTTATGTAGATACTTGTGAGTCAAATGGTAATCCCCAAAAAGAAATGTCCGCATCTTAATACCCGGCACCTTTGAAAGTCATCTTATTTAGGAAAAGCGGCTTTGTAGATGAAATTAAGGATCTCAAGATGATAGAATCTTGGCTAATCTAAGTGTACCCTAAATCCAATGACAAGTGTCCTTATAAGAGAAACATCAGGAGAGACAGAGAGGGAACAAGAGAGAGAGAGAAAAGTGAAGGCCACGTGAAGTTCAGGTGAAGACAAAGGCAGAGAATGGAGTTTTGCAACCACAAGCCAAGAAATACCCAGGACCACAAGAATCTGGAAGAGGCAAGGAAGGATTCTCCCCTAGAGACTTCAAAGGGAGCATAGCCCTGCTGATACCTTGATTTTGGATTTCTGGCCTCCAAAACTGTAAGACAATAAATTTCTGTTGTTTTAAGCCACTTAGCTTGTGGTAACTTGTTATGGCAACCCTAAGAAATGAATACAATACTATTATTCTCATTTTACAGATAATGAACCTGTAAAATGAGAGTGCCAGAGAGTTTAAGTACTTTCAAGGTTCCATAGCCATCAATCAAATTCAATTTTTCTTGATCTGTTGTGATTAATCATTGTACTATATCCCACCTGATACATGCTAGGTTTTGTGGGCATCACAGAAGAAGGCACTGGTCTCCTTCCTCATGGCTCTTAGAATCTTTAAAACACTATTCCTAAAAATTCAGGAATTGGGTCAGTAGCACAGGAACAGACTGAACAGCCTTGTAATTACCCAAAGCTGTATAATCCAATTGTTCCTTGGTCTTCTCTTTCAACTGGGCTACCTTTTTCTTTTGTTTTTGATACTTTTTAGCATCTCTACATGCTATGGCAGAGATAAAATTTTGTTTCTTGTTTCTTGTACAAAGAGTTGAGTAGAAGAGAAGGAACAGTGTCCAGGACAAAATGTACTTAACTTTCACTAAGCAAAAAGAGAATATTTAATTATATTCAATTATCAAGAGAGGGATGTTGAAACCTCCAACTGTAATTGTGGGGTCATTATTTTTCTTTATCGTTCTATCAGGTTTTGTTTCAAGCACTTTAAACTCTTACTAGATTATATATTTAGAAATTTTAAGTCTTAATGAATTGATTATCTTTATGAAATGACTCTTGATCCCTGGTGATTTTGTTTGTCCTGAAATCTACTTTGTCTGAAATTAATTATAGCCTCTCAGTCTTCATAAAATTTATGTTAGCATGGTGTATATTTTTCTATCCTTGTACTTTAATTTACATGTCTTTATTTTTAAAGTGGGTTTCTGGTAGACATTGTATAGTTGGGTCTTGCTTTTCATCCAAGCTGACAATCTTTGCCTTTTAAATTGGGTATTTAGCCTAGTTATACTTAATGTAGTTATCAATATTGTTGGTTTTAAATCTACCATTGTCTTGGTTTGGACTGCTATAACAAAATACTGTAGACTAAGTGACTTACAAGCTACACGAATTTATTTCTCACAGTTCTGGAGGCTGGGAAGTCCAGGATTAAAGTATCTGGTGAGGACCTACTTCCTGGTTCAAAGACTACTGTCTTTTCACTGTGACCTCACATGGTGGAAGGGGACAAGGAAGCTGTCTGGGGCCTCTTTTATAAGGACACTAATCACATTTACAAGGGCTCCACCCTCATAATCTAATTGATCACCTCCCAAAGGTCTCAACTCTAAATATTATCGTATTGGGGATTAAATTGCAACATATGAATTTTGGGGGGACACAAACATTCAATCTATAGTAACCATGTTCCTATTTGGGTTTTTTTTTTTCTGTTTTTTGTTACCTTTTTCTTCTTTTCCTTCCTTCTTTTGGAGTGTGTATGTGTGGGTGTGTGTGTGTGTGTGTGTGTGTGTGTTTATGGTTTGATTTTATCTCTATTATTGGCTTGTTTTTTCATTTGGCTTTTTTCTGGGTTTTGAGGGGGTTTTGCTTTTGTTTTTTGTTTAGTGATTTTTCTGGGATTTACAGTGTACATCTTTCACTTATTAGAGTTTACTTTCAAATATGTAATGTTTATACATAGTATAAGAACTTTATAGCAGTATATGTCCATTCCACACCTCAACCTCTGTGCTATTATTATAATACATTTCACTTTTTCTTATGTTATAAACCCCACAATACATTACTACTTTTACTAATTATCATTTAAAGAGATTTAAAAATTAGGAAAGAAAGCTAGTATACTTATTCATATATTTGCCATGTCTGGTGTTCTCCATTCATTAGTTTGTAAGATCCACATTTCCATCTGAAATAATTTTTTCCTTCTGCTTGAAGGACTTCCTTTCTTATTTCTTGTAGTGATAATGTGTTAGTAATAAATTCTCTCAGATTTTATATATATGAAGTCTTTTGAAAGATCTTTTTGCTGAGCTTGTAATTTTTTTCCTTTGAATACTTTAAAGATGTCAATCGTATTCTTTTTTTTTTTTATGAGAAGACTACTGTTATTCTTTTTTTGCTATAGACTGAATTGTGTGGTTCCCCCACCCTCCAAGTTCATATATTGAAGCCAAATGTCACTGTATTTGAAGACAGAGCATTTAGGAGGTAATTAAGGTTAAATGAGGTCACAGGGGTGGAGTCCTTATCCCACAGGATTGGTGGCATTATAAGAAGAGGGATATCTCTCTTTTTCTCTCTCCCCTTCCCCACGTGTATGTACAGGGGAATGGCCATGTGAGCACACAGCTAGGAAGCTGTCATCTGCTAATCAGGAAGAGATCCCTCACCAGAACTCAACTATGCTGGCATGTGATCTCAAACTTCCAGCCTCCAGAACTGGGAGAAAATAAATTTCTGTGGTATAAGCTACCTAGTCTATGGCATTTTATTACGGCAGCTAGAGCTGACTAATATATCCTAATTCTTCTATATGTGATATTTCTGTTTTCTCTCTATTAGGAGTTTCCAGAAATTCGATTATGATATGCCTTAATGTAGTTTCCTTCATGTTTTCTGCTTGGGGTTGATTGAGCTTCTTGGATCTTTGGGTTTATACTTTTCATCAAATTTAGAAAATTGTGGCGATTATTTTTTCAAATAACTTTTTTGTTCCCCTCCCCAACCTACCTTTTCTGGGACTTTGATCACAAATATGGTAGGCTGCTTGACCTTGTTCTACAACTTACTGGTACCCTGTTTGCTGTATTCCAGTCTTTTTTCCTCTCTGTTTTTTTTTTGTTTGTTTTTTTTTAAAATTTATTTATTTATGGCTGTGTTGGGTCTTCGCTTCTGTGTGAGGGCTTTCTCTAGTTGCGGTGAGCGGGGGCCACTCTTCATCGCGGTGCGCGGGCCTCTCACTATCGTGGCCTCTCTTGTTGCGGAGCACAGGCTCCAGACACGCAGGCTCAGTAGTTGTGGCTCACGGGCCTAGTTGCTCCGCGGCATGTGGGATCTTCCCGAACCAGGGCTCGAACCTGTGTCCCCTGCATTGGCAGGCAGATTCTCAACCACTGCGCCAGCAAGGGAAGCCCTTTCTCTCTGTTTTATTTGAATAGTTTCTATTTCTAGGTCTCCAAGTTCACTGTTTTCTTTTCTTCTGAAGTATCTAATCTGCTGTTCATTCTGTCCATGTTGTTTTTTGCCTCAGGTATTGTATATTTCGTCTCTAAAAGTTCCATTTGGGTCTTTTTTTATATCTTCCCTTTTTCCCTTCTTATGTTTATGATTTCCTCTACCTTCTTGAATATAGGTAGTATTTTTATAGATAGTTTGATGTCCTTTTCTACTAATTCTATCATCTGTGTAATTATATTTTATAAATATATTTTGTCCAGTTTTATATTTATTTAAGATGGGGAAGTAAATTTGATGCTTATTATACTATTGTGTTTAGAAGCTGAAGTCTCTAATGTTGTTGGGACAACTGTTGAAGGGAGTTATCTGTTTTATGTCCTCAGGGTATGGGCAATAATTAACCAACTAGGAAAATATTAAAACTTACCATTGATTTCATTCCAACTTGGTGAAAACTGATGTTTGCTAAAATTGAGAAAAAGCTATGATTAAATGATTAGAAAGCAGAAATTGATTATGTTTTGAGGGCTTTAAATTTTTGCCTTAAATACAATAAAACATTTTTATATCACCATTTTTCTTCTCACTTTATACACCACCACAGTCACTAAATTCCCATAAGGTTGATGCCATTTCCTACATTTGTACTCTTGTGTGCCTCAGAAATATGCCTGTACTACTAGAAGAAGTCCTACTGTTAGCTGCTAGGTGTTCAGATCTTCATTTGCAAATGCCTAGCATAGTTTCCCTACTGAAATCCCACAGATAGAGTTTCCGAACTCTGGTTAGTAGGTATATCCCCAAATTGATAAATGAAGAGAGAGCTGTAAAAATCTTCCCCTTTTGCACAAAGCTCTATTACTTGGTTATTTGAGATTAAAGTACTTGCTTATTACTTGCTATATGGTAACTTCTTTGGGGAAAGGAATGTGTCTTGTGCATGATTGTATCCACAGAGACCACACTGGGCACATGGTAAGTGCTGTGAATATTTGTGGAAATAAGTGACTAGACTGCTGTTTATACTGGATGATGACAAGAAGCACCCTGATTGTTTTGCTATTATCTCTCAGAGTCTACACAGTTGTTAATTCCTACATTTTCAGCTGAGCATCCAGAATATTGAAAGGCAATAAAAATGACAAAGTACAACCTTAGGTATTGAAGGATATAACCAAAATGTGTTAGGGGCCCATCTGCAGTGGCCTATGAAAGCCTTGATGCAAAATTTTAAAAGACCAGGTTACTAGCACAAGAATGAATTCCCAGAGGTGAATTCTTACTTAAAAGTAAAACTTGACTCTGGTAGTATGAATTTTCATGGAAGCATACAAATTTAGCTCATCTTAGTTAAGATTATATTCCATAATTGAGTCTTCCTGTTACATTTTGTGATTCTGTATTTCACAATTAAATTTTACAGAGGAAGAGGTAGTAAATATTTTGGCACAGTCTTAAAATGTTTGTGGAATTTTACTTGTCAGCAGCTGGCCATTGCTGTGTACTTTGTGTCCTTTGAGCCAAGCCCAAATTTGAAGGAAAATAACAGATGTCAGTTAATTATTTTCCCGCATGCGTGCACGCACGCGTGCGCATGTGTGTGGTGTGGCTGCCTTCAAAAGACATCAAACATAGGCATTGCTCTTTTTTTTTCAAATTTATTTATTTATTTTTAACATCTTTATTGGAATATAATTGCTTTACAATGGTGTGTTAGTTTCTGCTTTATAACAAAGTGAATCAGTTATACATATACATATGTCCCCATATTTCTTCCCTCTTGCATCTCCCTCCCTCCCACCCTCCCTATCCCACCCCTCTAGGTGGTCACAAAGCACCGAGCTGATCTCCCTGTGCTATGCGGCTGCTTCCCACTAGCTATCTGTTTTACATTTGGTAATGTATATATGTCCATAGGCATTGCTTATTGATGGTCATCTTGTTTGGTTCCAGACTACTCGATGGAAAATAAAATAAAAAATAAAAAGAATCCTACACAGGGCATTTGGAAAACAGTTTATGACAAAAATTCCAACAGCAATGTTCATCAGTAACCAGACCATACTTTGTATTGCATGCTTTGGGAATAAACAATGAAGCTAAGTAGTTAAATGAATCTTAAATGACTAACATTAATATGCTGGATGACGTAGGAAGTTGGCCAATTGTTCTTTCACTTTTGAAAGCTTGGTTCCACTATATTCTGTAGGTCATAGGTGTAAATAAACAGAATGATTTCTGCATTCAATTTATTACAATTGTCTGTAATTCTAGATTCTACAGTTACATTCATTAGAATAACTATGTAACAAACAGTTATTTTTTCTTTTTCAGTTTTAGAGACTTGCATGGTAAATATGTAACAGATTTTTAAATCAGTATTTCAAATTGGTATTCAAAGACAGCTAACTAGCTGATAACTCAACAATACACTTAACTATAATATTTATATACGCAAAGCTACCTTAAATGATTTGCCACCCTTGATTCACAACTTGAAACAGGGCAGGATCAAGGCTAAATGAGCTACGACTGTGACATGACGAGTTTTATATTTTTCAAGTAAGCATCAGATGTTACTAAAATTAGTGTGTTCTACTTTAAAGTGGGCACCATAAAAGACTACACACTTATTTTAATTGATACCACCATTATTTAATGCATTTTTGACACTCCTTCTTTGAAATTGTATTTTTAAACTACAAAAAAGCAATATTAGTATTATCATTTTACTTTTACCTCAAGTATAAGTACATAGGTTAGTCACTCACACCCATGTATTTAATGTGTTTGGCTATTTTCCTTAACCATATTCATCTTAAAATTTGGCCACAGTGAGCACATAAAAAGGAATGAACTACAGATTCCAAAGAAATTTCTATTTTAAAAGTTTGAGCACAGACATCATAAGTAAATGTCTTCTCTAGAGACCCCCTTCACACTCTGGATATTTATGTTGTAGTGTCTTTTAAAGTCATATGTTAAATACCAATTAATCAGAAAATATTTATTAACTACGCTAGAAAAGTAATATGGCATGCTGTAAAGTATTTGGTCTTTTGAGTCAGATTAACTACTGTGCCACCTATTCTGTTACCTTGATAAATTATTTAACCTTCAAATTTCAGTTTCTTAGTTTGTAAAATGAGAGTAATAATGCCCACTTTGCAAGGTTGTCCTGAAGATTAATAAAGATGAATTACCCCAAAACATCTAGAACTCAAAATGTTTTATAGGTCAGTTGCTTTAAGAAGGCATCTGATTTTAGCCTCAAAACAACCCTTTCTAGAGATTATGTAATGATCAAGGGATCAATCCAAGAAGAAAATATAACAATAGTAAATATATATACACCCAAATAGGAGTACCTAAATACATAAAGTAAATATTAATAGGCATAAAGGGAGAAATTAATAGCAACACAATGTAACATCCTATCAACGAACAGATCATCCAGACAGAAAATCAATAAGGAAACACTAGCCTTAAATGACACATTGGATAGGATGGACTTAATAGATTATATGTAGAACATTTCATCCAAAAGCATCAGAACACATTTTTTTCCAGTGCCCATGAAACATTCTCCAGGATAGATCATATGTTAAGCCACAAAACAAGTCTCAGTACATTTAAAAAAAACTGAAATTATATCAAGTATATTTTCTGACCACAATGCTATGAGACTAAAAATCAACTACAAGAAAAAACTGCAAAATACACAAAAACGTGGAGGCTACACAATATAATACTAAGAAACCAATGGTCACTGAAGAAATCAAAGAAGAAATAGAAAAATACCTGGAGACAAAAGAAAACAAAAATACAATAACCCAAAATCCATGGGATGCAGCAAAAACAGTTCTAAGAGGAAGGTTTATAGTAATACAAGCTTACCTCAGGAAATAAGAAAAATATCAAATAAATAACCTAACCTGACACTTAAAGGAACTTAAAAGAATAAAACCCAAAGTTAGTAGAAGGAAAGAAATCATAAAGATCAGAGCAGAAATAAATGAAATAGAGCTTAAAAAACAATAGAAAAGTTCAATGAAACTAAGAATGTGTTCTTTGAAAAGATAAACAAAATTGATAAACCTTTAGCCAGATTTATCAAGAAAAAAAGAGAGGACCTAAATTAATAAAATCTGAATGAAAAAGGAGAAGTTACAATTGACACTCCAGAAATACAAAGGATTATAAGAGATTACTACAAACAACTATCCACCAAAAAAAGAAAAGGACAACCTACAAGAAATGGGCAAAATCCCAGAAATAAACAATCTCCCAAGACTAAACCAGGAAGAAATAGAAAATATGAAAAGACCAATTACCAGTAATGAAATTGAATCAGTAATAATAATCATAATAAACCAACTTTCAACAAACAAAAGTCCAGGACCAGATGGCTTCACAGGTGAATTCTACCAAACATTTAGAAAAGAGTTAACACCTATCCTTCTCAAAATATTTCCAAAAATTGCAGAGGAATGAATACTTCCAAAGACCATCATCATCCTGATATCAAAATCAGACAGATATTACAAAAAAGAAAATTACAGGCCAATATCACTAATAAACATAGATTAAAAAATCCTCAGCAAAATATTAGCAAACCAAATCCAACAATACATTACAAGGATCATACATCATGAAAAGTGGAAGTTACCTCAGGGATGAAAGGATGGTTCAATAGCCACAAATCAATGTGATACACTGCATTAACAAATTGAAGAATAAAAATCATACAATCATCTCAATAGATGTAGAAAAAGATTTTGACAAAATTTAACATCCCTTTATGATTAAAAACTCTCCACAAAGCAGGTATAGAGGGAACATACCTTAACATAATAAAGGTCATATGTAAGTCCACAACTAACATACTCAACAGTGAAAAGCTGAAAGCGTTTCCTTTAAGATCAGAATAAGACAAGGATGCCCACTCTTGCCATTTTTATTTAAATAGTATTGGAAATCCTAGCCATAGCAATCAGACAAGAAATAAAAGGAATCCAAATTGGAAAAGAAGAAGTAAAACTGTCACTGTTTGCAAATGACATGATACTATACATAGAAAATCCTCAAGACGATACCAAAAAACTACTAGAGGTCCTCAATGAATTCAGCAAAGTTGCAGGATATAAAATGAATATACAGAAATCTGTGGCATTTCTATACACTAAGAACAAACTATCAGAAAGAGTTATTAAGGAAACAATCCCACTTATCATTGCATCAAAAAAATTACCTATGAGTAAATCTAACTAAGGAGGTAAAAAACCTATACTCGGATAACTATAAATAGAGGCTGATGAAAGAAATTGAAGACAACACGAACAGATGGAAAGATATACCACGTTCATGATTTGGAAGAAGTAATATTGTTACAGTGACCATACTACCCAAGGCCATCTAAAGATTCAATGCAATCTGTATTAAAATACCAACAGCATTTTTCACAGAACTAGAACAAAAAATTCTAAAATTCGTATGGAAAAAAAAAGGACCCTAATAGTCGAAGTAATCTTGAGAAAGAAGAACAGAGCTGGGCTTCCCTGGTGGCGCAGTGGTTGAGGGTCCGCCTGCCGATGCAGGGGACGCGGGTTCGTGCCCCGGTCCGGGAAGATCGCACATGCCGCGGAGCGGCTGGGCCCGTGAGCCATGGCCGTTGAGCCTGCGCGTCCGGAGCCTGTGCTCCGCAACGGGAGAGGCCACAACAGTGAGAGGCTCGCGTACCGCAAAAAAAAAAAAAAAAAAGGTTTCTTCCTGCTCCTTTTCTAGTCTGTACTCCCCCTTCCCCCAAACACTCACTGAACTGCTTTCTGACACTATGGGTTCATTCGTATCTTTTGGAAATTAATACACATGAATATGTATATTATATATATTCCCCGGGGGGGGGGAGGGTTGGAGGTCTATTCATGTTGTTGCATGCATCAAGAGTTTATTACTTTTTGTTGCAGCGTAGTGCTCCAGTGCATGACTGTACCATAACTTGTTCATCCATTTCCCTTTTCATCGTCTCTGTGGTCTTTTCAGCTTTTGGCTATTACAAATAAAGCTGCTGTGAACAATTATGTACAAGTGGGCAGAATGCTCTCTCTAAGAATGTCCTCTCATTTCAGAATGGACACATGCTTTCATGTCTCTTGGATAAATACCTGAGAGTAGAAGAGCTAAATCATATGATAGGTGTCTGTTTAATTTCTAAACTGCTTTGCAAAGTGGTTGTACAATTTTACATTCCCATCAGCAGTCTCTGAGAGTTTCAGTTATTCCGTATCCCCACCAATAGTTTATATGGTCAAACCTCTTAGTTTTAGCTATTTGAAAATGTGTCAGACTAATAATGATGAACATGATTTCATGTACTTATTTGCCTAATATGTTAAGTGCATCTGTTTCAAATCTGTGCAAATCTTTTGTTCAGTTTTTAATCTGATTGTGTGTTTTCTTACTGTTGAGTCTTGACAGTGCTTTATATATTCTGGTTACAAGTCCTTTATTAGATGTTAGACCCCACAAAGATGCCCATGTCTCAATCCCCAGCATCTGTGAACATATTACCTCCTATGGCAAAAAGGACTTTGCTGATGTGATTAAGGTTAAGGACCTTGAGACAGGGAGCTTACCCTGGATTATCTGGGGGACCACCAGGTACTGTTTCCTCTGATCTTTTCAGATGGTTCTTTCCCCAGCCTTGGTTGGTTTCCTCACATGCATTCATGCAGTCTCTGGTTTTCTCTCTGCCCCATTTCTCTCTTCTCTGTTTCTCTGTCTTATGAACTCTAACCATCTTGATATACCTGGACCCTCAACTCCATCTCCTCAGCTCAGAGAGTGCCAGACTCCACAGACATGGGCTTGCACTTCCTGCCCCGCAACCTGGAATTTCTCTTAAATCAGTAAACCAAGGCAATCGCAAGGCCCACCTTTTTGTTTTCTGTGCTTCAATGACCATCTCCAGCGTTCTGAAAAATCACTGTTTCATATATTTTGTCTGGTTTTTTGCTTGTTTCAAGCGGGAGGGAAATTTGATCCCTTTTTCTTCATTTTGGCCAACAGTTGAAATCCAGTTTCTAGTGTTTCAAAGGTACAGTGTCACAGCAGAACTGCAGCCCACTTCAAAGTGTGTATATTTACCTTATTAGTCCAGAATAACAAAGAGGTACCTAAGATAAGTATGTAAACCCCAGCAATTATGTCTTATTCACTGTTGCATACTTAAGCATCTATCACAGTTTCTGGCCCATAGCAACTGCTGAATAAATATTTTAAAAATTAACCATGATCAAAGTAAAGTGAAAAGATATTGTAGGAACACTGTATTCAGATGTTGCCTCACTGACTTCTGAATTCTCTGTTTTTGTATATGCTTGACTGTTAGTCTTTCTTACAGAGCCAGGCTTTCTCCATGTATCAGGGAAGATATTTCCAAGCAGCTATATTTGCACATCCTTCCAGCTATGTGACTCTAGAGATAGGACCCCTTCTCCTTCAGTTCCAAATGGAAAAATCCTAGGGAAGAACCATAAGCAGCCCAGATTGGATCATATGCCCACCCATTTGCCAAGGGAGAGCAGAATACTGTATTTTTTTAACAAAGCACTTTTCATATTAAAATATATGTCATTTACAAAAATTGTAGAAATGTTAGACAAGTAGAAAAAAGAGAATATAAGTATCTCATCATCTCTAGAGAGACAGTATTAAACTTTTAAAACATTCCTTTTGGGAATTCCCTGGCGGTCCAGTGGTTGGACTCCACGGTCTCACTGCTGAGGGCCCAGGTTCAGTCCATGGTGGGGGAACTAAGATCCCACAAATCGCGGGTCGTGGCCTAAATAAATCAATCAAACATTTCCTTCCTTTTTACAGATAATTTTTTTGGAAAGTGGGGGAGGGTCAGCAGGTTATTTAATGTGTCATTTCAGTTTCTGCTTCTGAATGCTTGGTTTCATTCTTTCTGAGGAAGGTTAGACGGAATCGGAGACCAGTCAGACCCCATAATTTACCTGTAAGCACCGTAAGTCTATGCTTTAGTTAAACACTAGAAAATAAGGAAAGAGGAGAGGAACAAGTCAACCCCTTTGCCTGTATTGAGAAATGCTGTCTCTTTAAGAAACTCACAAATTATTTTGTTCCCATTGCCACTCTTGACTCACCTGTGTTAAGAAACACCTGTATACCTTCAGGGTAGTCTCTTCTGAACACTTGTATAAATTAAGATTTGCCTTTAGGGACTCCAAAGTTCTGGGTCAAAAGTTACATTGAAAAGGAGAGTCTCAGCAAATCAGCTCTAGCAATTCTCAAATGGCGTACACCTTATGATACGGGTTTTAAAACAAACTCCCCATTTCATCTGGATGAGCCATCCACCAATGTTTATTGAATATCTACTTTGGGCGTAAGACTCTACATGCTGCTTTGGGGAACGTAAAGAAAATGGATACGTGATTCTCACTCTTAAAAAGGAAACCAGCCATGTAGCTGGGGAGTCAGGTAAAATGGATTCATCGGCTTCACTGTGAGTGTACTCTTGGAGACAGGCGCTGGGATTTTAAAGCCACACATCCCAGTCTGACAAGCATTCAGTTCAACAAACTTGTATTTTATTGCCAATCACCATGTTATTCACTGCACTTTTCACAGAGGGCTAAGATATGACTGGCACAATGTCTCTCCCCCCAGGGCTGTTCCTAGAACATAAAGTACCCCTTAACAGAGGAGATGGAAATCTCATCCAAATCCCTCCAGGTGGGGCTTTACAAAAATGTGTCCCCTTTTGACTGACCAATTAGAAAAAGGTGCCCCTCTGGTTGGACTAAATAGAAAAATGTGCCCCTTCTCCTAGAGCCCTGGGCTGAGCAGAGGGGAGGTTGGAATTTGGACACTGCCTGTTCTCCAGTGGTACAATCTACATGAGAAACCTGCAGTTCCTTATTCTTTGCCCCTTACATTTTTAAATAATAAGCAGTCCTAATTCTTTGAACCAGGTAAATAAGGGTCGCTCTTAGAGCTGTAGAACGCTGTTACCTTAAGTTGTTACCGTGACTTCTTGTTAACCCCTTGGATTTCCTTTAGATTCCCCAGCCTTGGTGCTGTGCTTATTATTTCAAGAGAGATAGGTACCTCTTCTTTTCCCACATGTTGTTGGATATGATGGCAGAAGATCTAAAGGGCTTGTCATAAGCATTCCGGGGCAGCTGGAGTAGTTTTTGCCAATACATGCATTTCAATGCTATGACTTATGGGCAAAGACAAGAGGGTTAGAGTATCTTTGAGCAAATACACAATCCTCCAGTGACCCCTCTGGCAATACATCAGAGGTTCTGCAATATAGCTCCAGGCAACAAACTGAGGCCAGCCAGAATGGATGGGGGAGGCTCTGCTGTGCTCAGCTTTTAAAAATACCTGCACTTCAGTGCAGCACAACTGGCTTCTGCTTGAGTGCATGTGATGACTCCAAACTGGGCCTGATTGTTATTCAGGCTGGGCAGTCCTCAGGAGTGCTTTGGGGAGATCACCATTGTCTGTAAAACTTTCTTTTGAGTCAGGGTCGTCTCAAGGGTGTAACAAGGGTGTTCCCATAACTGATTCCAAATAAATGAAAGCTTAGTTCTAAGAACATTCAGCCTTTTTACAAGCCTTGTTATAAATTACCTGGGATTTGTCAAGACTACTAATTTTACTAAATTTGTATCTTGAAAATAAATATTGTTTTGTAGTGTTATCATCTTTAGTTAGGAAATAATGGGGTTCCTGGCCTCCTTCAGGTCTGGTATCCAACAGCTTTTTGGAAAGCATGAGATTTTCCCCTCTTTCATCTATACTTGTTTACTCTACTCAACCTTCACTAAATAAATGATAATCTCACCAAATGAGAAAGATAATTTGGGCTCCTAGAAAGAGGATTATGTTGTCTGTTGCTGCAGTATTTGTACTGGTGGGAAGTTGGAGGTAACCTCAGGATCTACTGCTGGGTAGTGAATGTGCACCAAAGAATACTGTGCAGGGGTTAGAAGCAATGACTTACATGTACACGTAGCAACATGAGTGGGCCTAAACCACATACTACGTCATGGAAAAATGAAAAGCAGCGGCATGTATCATCAAAAAGTCTACAAATAGGGCTTCCCTGGTGGCGCAGTGGTTGGGAGTCCGCCTGCCGATGAAGGGGACGTGGGTTCGTGCCCCGGTCTGGGAAGATCCCACATGCCGCAGAGCGGCTGGGCCTGCGCGTCCGGAGCCTGTGCTCTGCAACGGGAGAGGCCACAGCAGTGAGAGGCCCGTGTACCGCCAAAAAAAAAAAAAAAGTCTACAAATAATAAATGCTGGAGAAAAAGGAACCCTCCTACACTGCTGGTTGGCATGTAAATTGGTGCAGCCACTATGGAGAACAGTATGGAGATTCCTTAAAAAACTAAAAATAGAACTACCATATGACCCACCAATCCCACTCCTGGGCATATATTGGGAAAAAAACATAATTCAAAAAGATACATGCACCCCAATATTCATTACAGCAGTATTTACAATAGCCAAGACATGGATGCAACCTAAATGTCCGTCAACAGATGAATGGATAAAGAAGATGTGGTATATACACACAATGGAATATTACTCAGCCATAAAAACGAATGAAATAATGCCATTTGCAGCAACATGGATGGACCTAGAGATTGTCATACTAAGTGAAGTAAGCCAGAGAGAAAAAAACAAATATCATATGATATCGCTTATATGTGGAATCTAAAAAAAAAAAAGATACAAATGAACTTATATCAAAAACAGAAATAGACCCACAGACATAGAAAACAAACCAATGGTTACCAAAGGGGAAAGGGGTTTGGGTTTAATACATACACATTACTATATGTAAAATAGATAACCTACTGTAGAGCACAGGGAACTATACTCAATATTTTGTAATAACCTATAAGGGAAAAGAATCTAAAAAGGAATATATATATATTATATAATATATATATAACTGAATCACTTTGTTGTACACCTGAAACTAACACAACATTGTAAGTCAACTATACTTCAATAAAAATATAAAAATTTACAAAAAGAAAAGAAAAGCAGAGGCATGTATAACACAATAACATTTACATAAATTAAAAATACGTGCATACAAGACAACAATACCTATAATTCAAAAATACATGCAATAAAAAAGGTAATATCCCACAGACATTAAGAGGGAGGCCTATGAGGACAGGAGAGGAAAGGAATAGGGAATGAGAAAGGATAAATAGCATAAGAGCAGGACCTGGCATTGACCAAAGACTAGCTCAACCTTCTGTTCTTAATGATCAAGAACCATGACATAATGCGATTTCTACTTTTCTCCCCTGGGGAGTTTCAGAAGAATAAGTTGGGATTCCATGAATCTGTGTTTAACAAGCATTATCTTTATGTCTTCTGATCAGAAAAGTTTAAATATTTTAAGCAGGAGATTTGTTTCTTATCAAGGCCTAATCAAAACTGAAGTTCTCTTCTGTTAGTAATGTACTTACTAATATATTTATGCAATTTGAAATGGACCATGAAGATTTTTGCTTTTTAATTTGGTACTCATATGTCGTGACCATGAAAATACACTACAGCCTGGACAAACCTTCTCTGGAACTGCACTGCAGTCCAAGGCTCTTCTTCCCTTCTCTTCCCTCTTTTCAATTCCCTTCCCTTCCCTTCCCTCCATCTCCTTGCTACCCTCTCTCCTTCCACAGATATCAGACCTGCATCACGGTCTGAAGGCTCTCCCTGCCTTCTCCTGCTACCTCTTCCAATACATCGCATGTACATCTAATCTCATCTTAGCATTCGTTTCCCAGTGGACCTGAACTAAGGCAAGTGATCATGGGAGTGGTCCAAAAAACAGGCAGTAAGATGGAGATTTGGGGCTGCTTTACTCACTGCCCAGCAGGCAAATAGGATATCATCCCAAATGACAGGTGGGGCACCTTGGCCCAGGGTGGAGGCTAAATTGTTAAAGATGTTAGTGGTGATGACCTGGGGAAATGGTCCAATGTAGGGAAACAAATATGCAGGGCAATGATTCAGACAGGCATGGAATCTGACAGAGCATAGCATACAAGCAAGAGGCCCTCTTCACAGGGAAGGATGTGAGAGTGGGCCTATGGTTCACTAGTCCATGCATACCATCATCCACAAGCAGCCAGCCTTATGGAACACTGGACCAGCTCTAAGACAATACTCTGGAAGGGTTAGGTACCATTCTCCAGGATATAACATATGTATTTAATCAAAGAGCTGTGCTATGTCCCCACTAGGAAGAAGACATGGTCCTAGAAACCAAGGGGTGGAAGCATAATGACTTTATCATTGTTCCCAGTGACCCACTTGGATTTTTTTCTTTCTCATCCCCACAATTCTGGGCTCTACAAGGTTGGAAGATCCTAAAAGAGACCACTCTTGGAATCCCATTCTTGCAGGGGACACAGGAAGGTCCTATTGAACTACAAACTTTGACTACCCTGAGTGCCCTTTGTACTCCTTTGACTAGGGACTGGCAGGCGATAGGTCATTTGGCAGGTAATTGACCCCAATTAGGAGGAGAGGAAGGCTGCTCTCCTACACGCTTACCCTTTGGTAACTGTGATCAGATATATGCAGCAAACCTAGTCTGGGAAAGGTATGATTGCCAAGAGTTCAGACACCTCAGGAATGAAGGTTTGGATAATCACTATCAGGTAAGCCACAAATATCTGCTGAGGTGATAGTGGAGAGTGAGGGGCATTGGGAATGGATAGTAGAGCAGGTTGAGGATGAGCTCCATTATGGCCCTGAGTCCCCCCACAGTGATGGAGGCTGTAGTTCATGTCACTAACCAATCACTTCTATGTTTGCCCCAGAAAGAAAGGCTCATGGAAACCCTGGAGGAATTTCTTTCTGAACGGGCATGGAGAAGTAGATCTGTGTGGCACAGGGGGTGACTGTGGCAGTCTGAGAATTTTGCTACAGGGAGCATCAATGACGGACACCCCAGCTCCTGCCCCTCTGGACTCAGCACTATGTTTGTTCTGAGGCAACACTTAGTGCAGACAGTTCACAGCCAATGACTGAGCACAGTGAGCCCTAATGTGGACTAATTCTGGTGAGATATGGGGCTCTTCCAATGGGTCTCTCGGCTTACGGGCTCCACATCAGCCTGGCTGAACCTCCTTGGAACTGCACTGGAGTCTGAGAGTCTTTCTATCTTCCTTCCTTCCCTCTCTTCTCCCAGAACTACATCACAATCTAAGGCTCTCCCCTCCTTCTCCTGCTCCCCCACCCCCAAATAAATCTTTTCACATCTACCTGGCATCTGTTTCTCAGTGAACCTTAACTACACACAATGGAATAAAACTGATCAAAATTCCTATCTTTGTAAGTGATGCCACAAACTGTACAACTACGTGAAGCTGTACGTTTTATGCATCTCATCTTCCTGACACATCTGGTCTTGTGGCAGATCTAGAAGTTACAGATGAAAATTGTCACTGGTAAATGGCCTGGTAAAATGGCCTGAAGATATAAGTATTCCAACGATGAAACAGTTTCTCATATTCATAATTGTCAATGTACATATTGTAAAATTAATTTGATTATATATTGTAAAAGTAAAAAACAATTATAGCCCAACATAGTATGGTAGCAATTTTAAAATACATTAAAAATTCTCTTATGTATGCCTTAATTTCTGATTATTTACACTTTCCAGAAATATTGATCACGCCAAAATACAAATATGAAGGGAAGTACCCTAGAGAAAACCCCAAATAATTATTTTATTATTCTCTTATAAATATCATAGCAAAACTAAAATCTTTCGTAATCTAAATCACATGGAGAAAGAAAAGTAACACAATAGACAAGAAAATATAAGTAATGAAAATGACAACAATAAAGATAAAGATGACTAGGAGAATGAGAATCCAGATACTCCTAAAGGGAAAAAAAATTGGAAAGAAGATAAAAGTAGTAGTAAAGAAAAAACAATTTCTTAGTTAACAGGCAACATGCAAAGATCAGCGGCAGCTTTATTTTGTTGAGAGACATGATCTTTCAATTTGGTGATATGGCGATTAGTTAATCAATAGTGAATGAAATTATTAGAGACACTTCCCCCCCCCCCCAAAAATCAAGATCCCAATAATATTTGTAGACAGTCATATAGGACATACAATGAACAAAAGGGATGCTTCTCAAACAGGTATTATTTGAAAACATTTTAGAAGTGATAAAACTGTTGTGAGATCCTGGCTTCCTCTAAGACTAAAAATTAAATGTTTTGTTTTGTTCACAAACGTTTTCCAACAATATGGATATACTTACATCTGACACATTTTTCTGACTGAATGTTATATGGAGGACCCCCTCAAAAGTCATTTGGGTTTCACAGAGCAGAAGAAAACAAGTTCACCTGGATTGCACATAAATCAAATAAAGATGTACTGAACAGATGAACAGACCAGGAAGAATAGCCAGTTTTATTTTAAAGTAAAAAGAGTAGCTGTGGTTATTTAATTTTAAGTGAAAGAAGTTTGCCTTTCAGACATCATGAAGTAACCTGGTGTACTTTGAACAATGGAAATTTCGTGGACTACATTAAACAAATGGCTAAACTCGATCCTTTTTCCCCATGGCCACATGGAAATGTCAAAATTAAAAACTCAAGTGATCTATTTATCCAAAATAATTTATGAAGAATTCGTAAAAACAGTGTGGAAACATGTACAAAATGAAACAGCAAATTCAATAAATTAACCAGACAACAGATACTATTCCATTCTTGTAGATGCCACAACAGATGTGACAAATACCAATCAGATGGTAATTGTGTGACACAGTTAAGATGGGAAACCCTAAAAACTATTTTTAATCTTTTTTGCCAACTGAAAATCATCTTTCTGTTATTTTATTCAACAAGGTAGGATTCTGGACGATTATAACCTGCCGTTGAACAACAGCCATTGTCAGTCTTAGGACAACACTTCTATTAAGCACGACTTAAAACATTAATATGTTTGCATATATGCCATGTAAGGCTCATTCCTTTTACATCATTTGTGTTTTGCAAAGTTATGTCTTTCCAATTTGCCCCAAAGATGGACTGTTTTAAATATGTAGGCTGTTATGGAACTGTGTCCCCGCCCCCCAAATTCATATGTTGAGCCCCTAACCCTCAGAATGAGGCTGTATTTGGAAATAGGGTCTTTAAAGAAGTGATTAAGTTAAAATGAGACTGTTAGGGTGGGCCCTAATCCAACTGACTAACGTCTGTATAGGAAGAAGCAATTAGGACACACACACACACACAGAGGGAGGATCACGTGAGGACACAAGGAGAAGACACCATCTGCAAGCAAGGAGAGAGGTCTCCTCAGAAACCTTCTCTGCCAACACCTTGATCTTGGACTCCAATACTGTGAGAAAATAAATTCTGTTGTTTCAGCTACCTAGTCTGTGGTATTTTGTTACGGCACCCCTAACAAACTAACGTATATGCTAACCTGGATTTTTCTTTAAAGAAACTAAATGTAATCATATGGTCTACCTCCTATAGGGTTGTTCAAGTCTTGCATTTTAAGGATAACCTATATTTTCAAAGATTTGGAAGAGAGACCTATATCCAAGTCCATTTTCCTTTTTGAAAAATGTTTATTCAAAAAATGGATACAGCCAATTATGCCATTTTAATTGCAACTTGTATAGACATTTGGAACATTAAAAATGCTTGATTTGGGCTTCCCTGGTGGCACAGCAGTTGAGAGTCTGCCTGCCGATGCAGGGGACACGGGTTTGTGTCCCGGTCCGGGAGGATCCCACATGCCGCGGAGTGGCTGGGCCTGTGAGCCATGGCCGCTGAGCCTGCGCGAACAGAGCGTGTGCTCCGCAACGGGAGAGGCCACAACAGTGAGAGGGGCTCGCGTACCACACACAAAAAAGCTTGATTTGGACATATACGAAGGGCATTTTCTTTTGTCATCTATAAATTTATATATTTAACAACAGAAGTAAAACTCATTTAAAATTACTAGAATCTTAAAGTGATAAAGATGATTGATGAAATCAATAAGAATTATTTCGACATAAAGCAAATTGTAACCAAAAACTTTTCAGGTCATACCAAAACCCATAATGCATTAAGAATTATAGAGCCATTTGTATGTCTCCTTTGGGAAAATGTCTATTCAGCTTCTCTGCCCATTATTAAACAAGGTTGTTGGCGGGGGTGGGGGGTGTGGGGGGGCGTTGAATTGTATGAGTTCTTTAAATATTTTGTATATTAACCTCTTATCAGACTTTTTGCAAAGAAGACATACAGATGGCCAACAGGCACATGAAAAGATGTTCAACATCACTAATTATTCGGGAAATGCAAATCAAATCCACAGTGAGATCACCTCATGCCGGTTACAGCAGCTATTATCAAAAAGGCAAGGCATAACAAGTATTGGCAAGGATGTGGAGAAAAGGGAATCTTCATACACCATTGGTGGGAATGTAACTTGGTGCAACCACTATGAAAGACAGTATGGCGATTTCTCAAAAAATTAAGAATAGAACTACCATATGATCCAGCTATCCCACTTCTGGGTATTTATCCAAAGAATATGAAAACACTAATTCAAAAAGAGATATGTACCTCTATGTTCATTGCAGCATTATTTACAATAGCCAAGATATGGAAACAACCAAAGTGCCCATTAACAGATGAACGGATAAAGAAGATATGATATATATAATATATACTATATAAGATATGATATATATTATATATTATATATGCACACACAATGGAATATTACTCAGCCATAAAAAAGAATGAAATCTTGCCATTTGCAACAACATATATAGCTCTTGAGGGTGTTAGGCTAAGTGAAATAAGTCAGAGAAAGACAAATACCATATGATTTCACTTATACATGGAATATAAAAAATGAACAAAATAAATGAACAAACCAAACAAAAAATAGGCACACAGATACAGAGAACAGAGTAGTGGTTACCAGGGGGTAAGGGGTAGGGGGTGGGGAAGGCCCAAATGGGTAAAGGGGATCAACTCTATGGTGACAGGTGGAAACTAAATTTTTGGTGGTGAGTACACTGTAGTTTATACAGAAGTAGAAATATAATGTTGTACACGTGAAACTTACACAATGTTATAAAACTGTTACCTCAATAAAAGGTAAATTTTTTAAAATAAAATTAATTTTAAAGAAAAAAATAGATTCATTTCAAACAGAAATAATGAATAGGTTCTTTGATTGTTTGGTAACACATTAATGAAGATAATGATACATAAAAATGCATGGGAAAAATATAAATTCCTGCTGATTTAACAAAATTCTGATATCATCCAAGATACTGATATAAAATTCATATTGCTCTGCCTAAACAAGTACATCACTTTTCAGTGACAAACTGCCTATTGAGTGTTGTCAATTCAAAGATTATTTAAAATTTTCCCTGCACTAGAAATCTTGAAATGCTCTGATGTCTTATAGCCCATACATGAAAGAAACTGAATTGAGGTTTTCCCAAATTAGTCAACAATAAAAATAGATGAGACAATGTTGATAATGAAAAGATGAATAAAATCCACATACACTTAGAAATTAAAAACAGACTATTAAATCATAGTTCAAGTATCAAAATTAAATTTTAAAACACTTAGAAATGAATAAAACAAACATAACTTGCGGAGTGAGGTAAAAATGACCCTTCAAATGAGGGAGTGTTGTAGAAAAGAAGAGTGATTGAAAATGAATGTGTTAAATGTCCAACTAACAAGTTAGAAAAAACAGGATAAGCCTGCAGGAAGGAGATAATAATGATAAGAGCAGAAATGAACAAATTAGAAAACAATTACAAGAGAGAAAATCAATAAAACCAAAGTTGGTTCTTTAAAAATATTTATCAAAAGGTCAACCTCTTGTAAAATTGAGCAAGGGAGAGAAAGAGAAGGTGCGCCCAAGTGATCAATACTAACATTGAAAAGATTGTATCTCTGTTGTATGCATGGTTATCATATTAAAAGTACTATGAACAAGCTTATATTAATATAAACTTGAAAATAAAGACAAAATGCAGAAATCCTTAAAAAAATATATCCCAAAAAGTGACTCAAAATAAGTATGTACCTATTATATATGCAATAGGCAAGTTTTACCAAACTTTATGAAATAAATAATTCTAGTCTCATACAAACTTAGACAGAAATGTAAAACGGGGGAAAACTTAAGAATGCATTCCATGGGGCATTTTAACTTTGATACTAAAACTGGAAAAGAATGGTATAAGAAGATTATAGGTCAATCTAACTTGGGAACATGATGCAAAATTTTTAAATAAAACATTAGCAAACTGAATCTAGCATGTACAGAAAAACAAAACATACCATGACCAAGTTGTATGTTTATCCCAAGAATGCAAGAGTGCTTTAATATTATAAAATCTATATATGTCAGTTACCACATAAAATATATTAAAGGAAAAAAGCCATGTGATCATTTCAACAGATGTAGAATAAAAATTGTATAACAGTATCACTCATTTTTATTAAAATCCCTATCAGATTAGAAACAGAAGAGAATTTTCTCACACGAATAAAGGATAACTACCAAAATTTTGTATAAACTATCAGTTTAAGTGGGAAACATTGAAAATATTCCCTTTAAAATCAGGAACAACACAAAAAGTTCCACTGCTATTCAACATTGTGGTAGAAAACCAAGCCAGTACAATAAATCGAGAGAAAAAAATGGGATACAAGGAATGGAAAGAAAGGAAGAAAAACAGTCATTTTTCACAGATGCTATACAGACATAGAAAACCCAAAAAATCTATAGATAAATTATTGGAATTATGAGTTTGATGAGGTAGCTGGCCAAAAGATCAATACACGAAAATCAATTGCATTTATATATACCAGCCCACAAAGAGCAAATGGACTCTGAATACCCATTTACCATGGCAACAACAAGAACCAAAAATACTGAAGAAAAAATCTCACTCCAAAAAATGTTTACAATCCTTATGGATAAACTATAAAATGTTATTGAACGACATTAAAGAACTAAAAAAATAAGATCCCGTATTCATGAACAGGAAGATGCAAATATTTTAAATATGTAAATATGCCCCCAAGTTGATCTATAGTTTCCATTTTTAGCACAATTAAAATCCCTATATTGCTTTTGGTGGAACTTGACGATCTGATTCTAAAATGCATACAGAAGAGCAACATGCTAGGAATCATCAATACTTCTGATGAAGAGGAATGAAGTGGATGTACTTGCCCACCAGATATTAAGACATCATCAAACTTTAATAATTAACACAGTAACGTCTTGGTGCAAGAATAGACCAATTGACCAGTGGAACAGAATAGACAGTTCAAAAACAGGACATCTACTACATGGCAGAGGTTCTAAAGCAGTTCTGTGGGGAGAAGATGTGACTGTCAGTAAACACGTTACCTGGTTATCTGTAAGTAAGGCTGGTCATCTATAAATAAAGTTAGATATTTGTCTTTGTCTGCTAGGGCTGCCACAAAAAAATACCACAAACTGGGTGGCTTAAACAAGAGAAATGTGTTTTCTCATAATTTGGAGTCCAAGATCAAGGGGTCAGCTGGTTTGGTTTCTGATGAGACCCACCCCCCCTTGGCTTGCAGGTGACACTTTGTCCCTGTGTCCTCACATGGCCTTTCTTCTGTGTGTGCATGCTTTCCTGGTGTCCCTTCTTCATCTTATAAGGACACCAGTCGTATTGGATTAGGGCCCCACCCTTATGACTTCATTTAACCTTAATTACCTCCTGAAAGGCCCCATCTCCAACACAGTCACATGGTGTGGCGGGGGAGGTGTTAGGGCTTCAACATATGAATTCGGAGGGGACATAATTCAGTCCATAACACCTTCTATGTACCATTAGAAAGAAAAATCTGTTCCAGATTGATTGAGGACTTAAATGTGAAAAACAAAACTTTAAAACTTATTAAAAGTGAACATAGGTGTGAAGTAACAGTTTTCAGACATTGGAAATCAGGCGGCACAGGTCCACCATCCCTGAGAAAATGGAAATTAACAAAGTAAGCCCTGGAACTGTCCCAATTTAGTGCCTAAAGAAAGTTTCCAGGTCACAGTGCAGGAAGGAGGAACCCAAACAGAGCTCCTAGAGTTAAGGAGACAGCGTTGAGGATTGAGGGAGGCCAAGGCAGCTGGGATTTATGGGTAGAGTGCCAGAAAGATGGCTGCAAAGAGAGCTCTGGAGATGCACATAGGTTTCGCCTTGAACATTCAGCTGATTATTGATCAGCTCATGCATGTGCTGAGAACCAGGGAAAGAATACCAGAAAGGAGCAGTTGGAAAAATTCCCGAGATCACACAGGGCAAATGCAGCCCAAATGGAAAAACCTCGTACTACACAGGACAACAGAGTACTCAGAAAAGTACTGCTTCAGTAATGGGGCTAAATTAACCATAGACTAAAGGCTGCTTTGGTCCCACCTAGACAAGCTTAAACGCAAGCTTTGAAAAGACAAAACTATTTCCAAGTAGCTTAACTGCATCCCAGAATAAAGTTCAAGACTGCCCAAAGGAATATAAAGATATAATATATCCGGCTTGCACAATATGAAATTCACAATGTCAGGCATCTAATAGCAAATTTCCAGGCATGCAAAGAAGAAAAATATGCCAAAGAAGAAGGAAAATATTATCTATAATGAGAAGAAAAACCAATTAATAAAAACAGACCCAATGAAATGAAATACAGAATTAGTGGATAAGGATGTTAAAACAGCTATCATAATATATTCCAAATATTCTAGAAAGTAAAGGAAATCATGAGATGTTAAGAAAAGGCATGAAAGAGGTTTTTTTGAAAGACCCAAATAAAACTGCTACAGATGAAAAATACAAAATCTGAGATGAAAAATACACTGGATGGGATTCTAAAACAATAGACATATTTTAAGAAAAGATTAGTAAATTTGAAGACATGGCAATAAAAACTATCCAAAATGCAACACAGAGAGAAAAAAGGCAAAAAACAAACAAACAAAAAACCCCACAGAACATCACAGGTGTGTGACAATATGTAATCAGAGTCCTGCAGGAGAGGAGAGAGGACAGAAAGGGGACCATCAACAGGAAGTGAAGAAATAATGGCTGAAATTATCCCAGATTTCATGAATTATATCAAAAAATTATTCCAAATTTAATCCAAATATCTTCAATTTAAGAAACTCATTGTGTCCATGAATGAATGCATGGATAAAGAAAATGTGATGTATTAATACAGTGGAATATTATTCAGCTATGAGGAAGAAGGGAATCCTACCATTTGCGACAACATGGACAAAACTTGAGGATATTATGCTAAGTGAAATAAGACAGAGAAAGACAAATACTGCACGGTATCACTTGTATGTGTAATCTAAAAGAAACCAAAAAAAAAAAAAAAAAACCCAAAAAAGAAAAACGAACTCACAAATATAGAAAATAGATTGGTGGAGGTGGGTAGTGGGCAGAATGGGTGAAGGTGGTCAAAAGGTACAAAACCTTGTTTGTTTTAGAAGCACAAAAATAGGTATTTCAAAATTTAAGCCCTGGGAATATAATGTATAGTACAGTGACTATAGTTAATAATACTGTATTGTATATTTGAAAGTTGCTAAGAGTAAATCTTAAAAGTTCTCATCATAAGAAAAAACATTTGTAATTATGTGTGGTGATGGATGGTAACTAGACTTATTGTGATGATCATTTTGCAATATATACAAATATTGAATCATGCTGTACACCTGCAACTAGTATAATGTTATCTGTCAATTATATCTTAATATTAAAAAAAGGAAAAATTCAACAAAGGTTCCAGTGGGTTCTTTCTTGAAACCCTTCAAGACAATCATTAGAGGGCTTCCCTGGTGGCGCAGTGGTTGAGAGTCCGCCTGCCGATGCAGGGGACGCGGGTTCGTGCCCCGGTCCGGGAAGATCCCACGTGCCGCAGAGTGGCTGGGCCCGTGAGCTATGGCCGCTGAGCCTGCGCTTCCGGAGCCTGTGCTCCGCAACGGGAGAGGCCACAACGGTGAGAGGCCCGCGTACCGCAAAAAAAAAAAGACAATCATTAGAAACTGCAAACACAGAGAACCTGATTTTTTTATGCATTCATAAAAAGACAGCAGTTCGTAGTTAACTGAGGGCGGGGATATACAGAAGATTGGAAATGGCGGTGTTTCCTACTTCTTCAGGATAGACTGCAGGTGATTTAATTCCAGATCATTGATGATTTTAGACTTGGAACAACTCCCAGACATCATTTTATCTGTGTCCTCTGGTTACACATATAAGAACTGAGAACCAAGGCGTTGACCAAGTTAAATGACTTGTCCAAGGTGACGTAAAATGTTAGTTACAGAATTGCCACTAGCATTTAAGTTCCTTGATTCCCAGTCTTGAGTACTTTCCAGTAAGTCAGAGAAAAAATCTTTTTCTTTTTCTTTTTTTTTCACTAAATCCCGGTACCCTGGCAAACCACAGGGTACTCCCAATAAACAAACACATATTTTTGACCGAAATACTTCCAGAGACAAGCCGTGAAAATGTGAATATGTTTGGGGGTAAAGAATAGTTTAACTGGAGTGTGAGGTTGATTGAGGAGACATGAGGGAGAAGACATAGTGTGGTTCTCAACGCATGTTCTGGGGACCTGGGGCACTTTCATAGGGTCTGTGAGGTCAAAACTATTCCCCATTCATACTTACATGTTACTTCCCTTCTCACTCTCCTTCTCTCTAAGTATACAGTAGAATTTTCCAGGGGCTACATGACCTGTGATATCACAACAGATTGAATGCAGAAGCAGATAGGAGAATACAGCTGCCTTCTATTAAGTCAGACACTCGAGAGATTTACAAAAATGTGAAACAATGCCACTTTTCTCACTATTTTTTTTAAAAAGTTATTTTTTTCATAAAATATGTTATGTTAACATTATGTTACCATGTTTGTTACTATTATTTTTACATATATAAGTAAATATTTAAAAATTTTTTCAGTCTTAGCTTCCAATCACAATAAATAGTGACAGATGTAGCCCATGTAAATGAAAGCTCTTTGGGGTTTTCAAGAATTTTTAAGAGTGAAAAGGGATCCTAAAACAAAAAAGCTTGAGAATCACTGTTATAGAGGATTTCTAAAACTACGTTGAAGAATTTGTCTTTCATTCACAGGCAGTGGCTTTCACTGAAGGGTTTTGAACAGGGAAGTACAAGGTTAGAGTCAGGCTTTGGGGAAGACTTATTTGACTTATCTGTGGGTAGATGGACAATAAAGGGGGGCGGTGAAGATAAAACAATCAGGAGGCCATAAAGATGCTGTTGAGAAGCAGTGAGATGGTGGGATTAGGTAGAAGAAGCAGGCAAAGGGATATAGCAGTAGGATTCATGAGCGAGACAACTGATGGGACGCCAGGGGCACTGGAGAGGAAAATGACCACCACACACCAATGTGTCCCCTAGTTGACCAAGAGAGTGGTGGTACCATTAACAGAAGTAAGGAAGTGGGGAAGAGGCTGTGTTTTTAGGTGGTGTGAGTTTAAGCTCTGACACTTTAGCCCTGGGGCAAAATTGTGAATCTGACGAGCAGATAGCTGGAAATGTGGAACTGGTATTTGAGAGAGGTCAGTTCACGTTGCACATGTGGAGTTGAGTTGTGTTTGAGATTATGAAGACATTCCCCAGGGAGACTCTGGGAGAGATAGAGATCGGGAGCAAAAGACCCAGAGGGGCAACAATAAGGTGAGGGAAGCTCGGATCCTAAAGGCAGAGGAAGAACTTGGATTTTGCAATGTCTCAAAAGCCAGGAAGGGAGTGCTTCCAAAAGAGAGTAAATGACACCCAGAAGCCTATAGGGTTGGGGGCCTAAGGGAATTTCTCTGATTAAGAGATGTCTCCGGAAATTTGAAATGTCATTTTATTGGAGTGGTGGATGTGGGTCAGATCACAAGAGGATGCGTGTGGGCTGAGAAAGTCTGAAAAGAAGTTTAGCAGCAAGAGAAGAGAGTGAGAGAAGATGGTAGCCCACTCAGAGAATGGAGAAACTCTCTGAGAATGAAGATATTCAGAGAAAGAGCAGAGATCCCAGATAAGCTCACTCTTCGGAGTCGGAAAGCAGTCTAAAAAAGAGGAAAAGTATTGATTCGTGTCTAGAAAATGAGTGGCTAGGATGTGAAAAAAGAAAGAATGCGTGACAGTGTCAAAGGCAGCAGAAATCTAGGGATTCTATTCCTGCCAACAACAAAAACAAAACACAAAAAGCATCTAGGTAGAGAAAAACTTCGGGAGATTTTACAGTAGTAAACTTTCAAGAGCAGTTTCCTCTGAAAAGTAGGACTTAGGGAGATTTTATTTTTGCATATTCTTCTGTACAGTTGGAAAGCTTTCAATTTTTAAATTATGAGTTTGTATTTCATTTATAATGAAAAATATTCATGCCTCATCTAAATGAATGTGGTGTCCTGGATTGTATAGGACAGCCAGAGGACATAAGCAGGAAAACTGGTATTTAGTTAAGAGTAACATATTGCTGTTGTTTTCTTAATTTGGAAAAATAGACCATGATAATGTAAGATGTTAACATTAAGGGAAACTAGGTGAGGCGTATAGTCGTTCATCAGTATCCCAGGGAGATTGGTTCCAGAACACCTGTGGATACCAAAATCTGCAGATGCTCAAGTTCCTTATATAAAATGATGTAATATTTGCACATAACATGTGCACATCCTCCCATATACTTTAAATCATTTCTAGGTTACTTGTAATACCTCATCTAATGGAAGTACTATGTACATAGTTGCCAGCTTGTGACAAATTCAAGTTTTGCTTTCAGGAAGTTTTCGGAATTTTTTTAAAAAATATTTCCATCCACGGGTGGTTGAATCCACGGTCGCAGAACCCCCAGATTCAATGGGTGAACCATATTATAGGAACTCTCTCTACCATCTCTGCAGGTTTTCTGTAAATCTAAAATTATTCCAAATGAAAGTTTATCTTTCAAAATGAGTTCATGACACCATGAGTAAACAAATATAACCGAGGCACAGAATTCTGTTAGGAAAATAGTGGCGAATTAAGATGAATGGGTGGGAAAGGGGCCAAGTCGTAGAAGACGTTGCATGCCTGGCTAGAGATTTTGGACTTGGATTCTGCGGTCCATGTAATGTCACTGAATGTAGGAGGATGGTGAGATGTTTGAAGGAGAAAGGAACAGAGCAGAGCCTTGAAATGGGTGCTCTGTCCCCAGAGGGGCTTGAATGTCATCATTCCAGGTTCCCTGAAAAGCAATTCAAATAACATAGTAACATTTTCCCTATCATACTTTCCTCAGTTATTAAAATGCTAATGCTGGGTTAAAGGGAACCAGAGAGCACAGAACCTTCCAGAGTCCATGGAGCAAACTCTAAATTAAATGGAACCAGAACTCACAGAACCTTCTGGAGTCCATGGAACAAACTCTGAATTAAATGGAACTAGAACACATAGAACCTTCTGGAGTCCACTGAGCAAACTGAATTAAATGGAACCAGAACTCACCGGGAGGCTCCAGGCTCAAAGAACCTTCAGGAGTCCACCATGCATCTTTCCCCCGTCAGGCTTGGCACTCAGGTTGGTCACCGCCGTTGTGCTGGGCTGTGCTCGCCCGTCCTCACAGCCTGGCTGCTCTGACCCCTCCTGCAGCCCTGGGGCTGCTGACTCTGCACTGTTTTGCGTTGCTGCCTCTCACTGCAGTGCGGGCAGGAGACGAATTCTCCTCCTCACTGTGGACCACTTGCTGGGCCACTGGCATCACCTGGATCTTGTTAGAGTGCCGAATCCTAGCCTTTGGCAGTGGATGGTTAGAGAATCTGCATTTGACAAGGTTTCTCAATAATCTGCAGCTACATAACCAATCACTCTAGACTGTAGGTGCTAAAAACAGTAAATATTTATGATCTCACGCCCTTTCTTGTTATTTTCATTTATTTTTTTATTGAAGTAGAGTTGATTTACAGTGTTGTGCCTATCTCTGCTGTATGGCAAATGACTCAGTTATACACATACAGAAATTCTTTTTTTTACTGTTCTTTTCCATTATGGTTTATCCCAGGATATTATATATAATATATAGCTGCCCGTGCTCTACAGTAGGACCTTGTCGTTTACCCATCCTATATGTGTGAATTTACCTCTGCTCACCCCACACTCCCAATCCTTCCTTCCCACACCGCCCACCCGTCCACACCCTTTCTGAGGGCCAGGGAGCAGCTTCACTGGACGGCTCCGGCTCAGTCCTTCCTAAGGCTGCAGTAAGACTTGGCCGAGGCCTGCCTGGGGCCCGAGGGCCCACCCACTGCCCGGCCAGTTAATGCTGATGTGGCCAGAGGTGACAGCTCCTCGTCATGGGGCCTCTCCAACCCACAGGACAACTCGAGGGTCCTGACAACATGGCAGCTGGGGTCCCACAGCAAGTGGTCCAGGAGAAGCAGGAGGAAGTCCCAGTGCCTCCAAAGTCACCTGTGTCGTTACACAGGTTGGCCTTGCTCAGTCGGGGAGGGACAACTGAGGCCCTGACTGCCATCGGGCAGGCTCACTGGGACCGACGTGAGGCTGCCCACCATGCCCGTTACAGTTGTGGAAGCACTAGCTTCTCCCCGGGCTCACAGCCCTGATGCATGGAGGCTGGGAAAGTTTTTGAGATTCATTGGTGTTGGTGGCATGGGGCCTCCTCAGGGCAGTGGGCTGCTCCCTCCGGCCAGTCCTGGAAAGGCCTCGCTGGCCCCCTGCTGCAGACGCCCGTCGATGAACACACCGCAGCTCACTGACCCACTGACACTTGGGGCTAATTGAACACCATGGTGCCCCGTGAGCCCCACTGTCTCCCCAAGGTGTTGAAGCGACTCCCTCTCCCACCAGCATCTCCATTCCTCCACATGCCATCAGCACTTGGTTTTGTCCAATTTCTATTTTTTTTACCCCTTGGGTGGGTGTGAAATGGATCTCGTAGTTTTCCTGTGAATTTCCAAGGTTACTAATAAAGGCTTATTAGCCATTAGTTTGCCATGAAATGCCCATTTTTCTACTACACTGTTTCTTTCTTGACCATTGGTGTCCTTTGTATATTTTGGATATGAATCCTTTGCAGTTACATGTGTTAGAAAAAAATTCGAATGCTTGGTAAAACTACCAGATACTGGGGGAGATGCAAATGGCTGATTAACTCTCCCCCAATGAGCATTCGAGCCCTGGATGATGATTACTTGGCCTCACTCTATAGCCACAGTCTTGGAGCAGACTTTTTATGAAAAATTAGTATTGGAATGGGGTGCCCCTTCTACTCTAGCGCCAAGAACAGTCCCTTGGAGGTTATTGCTTCATTGTAGAGAAGGATTTAAAAGACCCTCAAAGTTATGAAAATGTAAGCAAACAGGCAATCCTTGCCAGTGAAAGTTTGGGTGTAGGTGTAGGTGTAGGTGTGGTTATGTAAAATAGGTGTGTATTTGTTGCTTAGCAACATTTGCCTTTCTCCTTTAGGTGCAAGGGGGAGATCCCTTGTTGGGATGTGCTGAGGTGATCCCATGCAGGGGGAGCGAACCAGGCACCGCAGGGAGGCTGGCACTGGGTTCTTCTCCAGCATGGCCCACCTGGCACTGTTCTAAGCATTAGGGGGACATGGCTGAGCGTGTGAGAAAAGAGAAGTGTCCTCAGAGCTCAGGGGGACGCTGCTGGGGTGATGGGAAGAAAAGAGCTGAATCAATAGGAGTATCTTAGCAACCATGAACAAGTTTCCTACCATCAGAATGTGCAGGACCACATGTAATCTCACGTGGCAGAGTCCCAAGCCACGGCATTAGTGAACTGGTCACGTTTCCTGGTTTTCTCTCTCTTCCTGGCTTCTTGCAGTAGCACCGATCTTCTTTGAACTAAGTCCGTAGTATTCCTGCCCAAGGAGGGTGGTTGGGGGAGGCCTCGGGGAATAAGAGGACCTCCCGTCACTGAGGGCAGGTGGGTGCTTGAGCAATACACTGAATAAATAAAAGTGAGGTGACTGTGTTTGTACTCCAAGCTAGTAGCTGTGGATCATTCCAGATACACCGTTGACAAGGATTTTTACCAAGTGAGTCATTTCCCTTACGGTCTTTCTCTAAATTTCTTAAATGTATTCCCACAACACCTGCAGTTAAGCCCAGTGTTTCTTGGAATATAAGAAGCAAAGTACACAGCCTATCTCTGAGAAAAATGGACCCCGAGGGTAATAGTGAGGACTTTGAGAAAGGAAATCTGCATGTGCTAGTCTGATTCTTTATGCTTCTTCTTCCTTACGTCCCAGCATGCTGCCTGTTTGAAGCCATCTCACAAGGACAGTTGCAGGATCTGCTAGGTTGGCCATTCCACGAAAGCAAGAGTCCTGCTTTGCTTATTGACCTATAAGAGGGACAGGTAGAAGCTCAGTAAATATTTATTGAACAAACAAATGCACCTAGTGAGCTAAGGGGCATGAAAGTATCTCAACACTACTATGTACAACTGAAGATGGATGAGTGTTAATTTCTGTCCATTGAAAACACTACTAGGGAGGGAGAAGTTTCCTCAGGGAGGATTGGTGAGAGGAAGCAACACATTAATACAAACACACTGGGGAGAAAGCTTGTGTGATGGGGGGCTTCAGTCTATGTCCCTCAGAGCTAAACTGAGCCAGAGAACATTTGTTTACTGATGAGTATCCCTACCAAGAGGAAATAGAGAGCTTCAAAGAAGGGGAAGTAAATCTCAATACCCTGGGCCTGATGCCAGATATTCCAGCACATTAAAGATGACAGACAAAGGAGACAACACCTTAAGACCTATTCCAGACTGTATATTTTCCTCCCTTTGTGGGTTAGCCGGCATTCAGTAATGTGTGTCCAGGAAGTAATAGAGAATGTGGGGAAAGATGTTTTCTGCTGTTCTCTCTGTAATTCTAGGAGCCACACTGTGAGGCTTGAGGTCTAAGTCATGTTGTGATGTCTAGACTATGTGAGAAGAAATGGGACGATGGTAAGATGTAACTTATCCAAGGATGCTTGTGGCTGAAAGTGTACACGTGTACTAATGGTTTGATTCCCCCCGGAGTGGCTTAAAAGGTCAGGGTAGCCTCTACTTACTGGGAAAGAAGAATATTTTATCTTTGATTTTTAAAAAATTTTTAAACTTTGTTAGGAAACTCTATTGTTGCAGGTTTCCTGGGACCTTGTACCATGCTTTTTTCGTTTTGCTAATGTAGAAAATGATCTAGTAAATCATCTGTGTCTTGCTACTTGTAGCATGGGAAGAGTTTTGAAAAATGTAGAATTTTGAAAAGGCACAAGGTTTCTCTGGCCTGAAAAGCTTATACCTAATTCAGACAAAAGGGCTTTCTGCAAAAGTTAGAATTTCAAAGCATGACAGTTTGAAAGACTGAAACAGCTACAGGTTCCAGAAATCTTGAGTGGAAAAACAAACACATTTTGAAAACTTACTCATGCAGGGCTGGGTTCTCACTACTGTAAAAGTAGAGGTAAGACAGTGGGCAACAAAGTTTTACAATTTATATGCATTTCCTTGTTAGTGAAAGGACCATTTGCTTTATAACTAGGTAAAACATTTCCATGGTTCCAAAACCAAATTCACAAATAGGGTATTTTCAGAGAAATCTAATTTATATCCCTGTTTTTACCACCTTATTCTTTCTCTCTCTTATATGTAACTTAAAAAAACAAAAAAACCCCCAAACTTTTGGTTTATCCTTGCATTATTGCTTTGTTATGAGGAAATATCTATAAATATATATTCATAGCTCTCCACTTTCTTGAAATAGATATAACATACTATACATAATTTTCTCCACCTTACTACTTATTTATTTATTTTTTGCGGTACACGGGCCTCTCACTGTTGTGGCCTTTCCCGTTGCGGAGCACAGGCTCTGGACGCGCAGGCTCAGCGGCCATGGCTCACGGGCCCAGCTGCTCCGCGGCATGTGGGATCTTCCCGGACCGGGGCATGAACCCGTGTCCCCTGCATCAGCAGGCGGACTCTCAACCACTGTGCCACCAGGGAAGCCTACTTATTTATTTCTAAATTTTATTATTTTTTTGGCCACACCGTGTGGCATGCAGAATCTTACTTCCCTGACCAGGGATCGAACCCATGCCCTCTGCAGTGGAAGCGCAGAATCCTAACCACTGGACAACCAGGGAATTCCCTCCACCTTACTTTTTCATTTAACCAGATATCCTGGAGATTTCCCCATGTAGCATATAAAAAGTAGTCCTGATTCCTTATTTCAGCTCCAAAGTATTCCATTACGTTAATTCAACTAGTCCTTGAAGAACAGATATTTGGGTTGTTTCCGATCTTTTACAAAGCCAAAGTTTTTGAGAATGAAGGAATGACTAGTTGTGTCCAACGAATCTGAGCCATCCAATAGAAGATATTAAAGTATTCACTGGATTTGGCAATATGAAGGTCAATGAAATCTTAACCAGGGCTAAGATGTATACACAGAACCTACCCAGCAGCACGCAGAACCTAGCTTAGCAAGGATAGTTTCAACGTCATGGTGCAAACTGAAATCAGATTATAGTGGGTCACTGGGTGAATGTGAGAAAAAGGAGACAACAGGTAGTATAAACTTCTCTTTGAGGAAGTTGGACAAGAAGGGACACAGAAGTGTAACTAGATAAGTATTTGGAAACAAGAGGGGTTTTATTTGGGGGGGGCTCTATTTTATATGTTTATGAATGTTTGTGCAAATGTGTTTGTAGAATAGAAGATATCACAGCATGTTTATTGTTTGGGGAAGGAGCCACAAAGAGAAAGAGTTAAAATGAGAGGAAAAGAAGGTGTTGATTGCAGAGAGATGTTGTCATTCTTCATTTTTGAAGAGAAGGCTCTTAAGGTTGTTGGAAGTATGGTTAGAAAATATAACATGTAACAAGCATCTTTTTAAAAATACATTTCCTGAAATTTATAGGAATTCAACTCACCATGAAAAGGCAACTTTCACTGGCCTCATCCCTGTCCCCTTGAAGCTTATAGTATAAGAGGCATTTATCCTTATTACAGCATTCTATCCTTTTTGGTCCATCACTACCACTACTGCCTAGTCCAAGCCACCATCGTCTCTTGGGACCACTGTAGTAGCCTCCAAACTGGCCTACCTGCTTTCACTCGTAACCTTTCTGTGGTTCCCACTTTTCTACAGAGAAGCCAGGAAAATATAACTCAGATCCTGTCTCTCCCCTGCTTTAAACCAGTCAATGACTCCTTATGGCAGTTAGAAAAGATTCCAAAGTCCTTATGAGGGTCTGCAAATGATGATCTGTAACTTCTTCAGCCTCCTTCTCATTGTTCATAACTTGGCTCAAAGGCACCTTTTCTGGCTGCCCTGCCGAAAACAGAACACTGCCTACCCCTTAAAGTCACTGTCTGTCACAGCACCCTGTTTGATTGTCCTCATAGCTTAAATGATCACATCTTCACTTACCTTGTGTTCCTTAGTTCATTGTCTCCCCAATTAAAATATGTGCCAACTGAAAGGAAAACTTCTTGTTCACTGTAGTAAACCCAGTGCCTTAAACAATGCCCAGCACACAGTAGCCACTCAATATACATTTGGTAACTGTATTAATATTGTTCTTTGACTTTTGCAAGGACCTCCTATAGTAATCTTCACATCCTTTTACCTCTTGTTTTCTCTCCTTTTATTTCACACAAAGCATTTCAATTTAACAGTTATGACTTTGGGGAATAAATACAACGGCAGAAACTTTGAAACGGACAAAATTTGAGTTGGAACTCCTTAACAACAAAATGCAAATTTTAGGAGCTTTATGTAGGCAAAGTGGAGTATCCCTGAGTTAACTGGAAAAAAACCTGATCACCTTGTCTCAAGTGGAAAAGTGCAACATTAGCCTTTCTTTTGAAAGATGAGATAACTCAGTGTATGTGCTGATGCAGAGTGGAAGAATCCTTTAGGAAACCAGAAGGGTATTTTTTGTGAGGGAGTGACCCCTTCTATCTAGTCGTCCAAATAAATTGCGGCCTGTGGCTGTCCCACTATGGTAGTGCCTAAGACTGTCTAGTTTGGAGGTAAAGTATTAGCAAGCCAGTTTGGCCACAGATCTATGGCTAAATATTCCAAGCTACTTTATAGATAATAAAGATGGTGTTTTGAATTCCATCTGCCTGACTTTGGGGTTTGGTTATTATTTGTCTCCATACTCAGGAGGCAAAGGAAGTGTTATTTGTCAACCATCCTCCAAAAACTCCTGAACAGACAGTGGCTCAAATGTGGTTGATTCAGTTGGATACCCAAGCCTTAGAGATAGATCACTACTGATCATTGTTTTTATTTTCAAATAAGATTCTTCATCATAACCGCTACAGTCAGATAACATTAGCTAAAGCAAATCATAAAAAGCAAGATTTTTAAAAGAAAAGTGTCTTGTACAAGAAAAAACTTTATTATGTTTATACAATGGACTCTAAAGGTGATAAAACAACACTAAAAATTCCAGTCATAAAAGATATCATCCAAAGAAATGAAAAATTAAAGGAAAGTTAATGCAAAATTTCAAAGGCTTCTCTTTGTCAGTCTTGTTAGTTTATCACAAGAAAAAGATAAAGAAAAATCTAAAGGTACACTTGGCAACTCTAATTTATATGTGACTTTGTTTCTGGTTTTCATTTCTAAATACCCTAAGTCATATTTTGGAGGTGAAACCCCTTAGATGGGGTCGTGTTCACAAGCCCTTGAGATTTACTTTTCAGTTTCTGGCTCAACTCCTGAAATCATTCTTCTTATTTTATCCCTCCAGAGGGAAGGCACTCTTTGTCCCTTCAGTGCTGTGTTTTCAAGTGTCTGGTTGTGTTCAAAAGAAAAGCAAAACGAAAACAAACCAAAACAAAGCCTACCAAGGAGTCTCCTCCTTAAGAGTGAAAAACTATCAATTCCTCCTTATAATCAGGAGAAGAAAATGTTCCACTGTACACTTTTTCCAGGAATACATTTTGGAAGAAGAAATTATTTTAAAGAAATTTTTTATATCTCAGGAAAGTTATACCTTAACTTAGAAAAGCTGGTCAGTCTTAGCGACAGCTTGATATAACAATTGCCTCAACTACAAAATGCAGGGGCTGTTTCTGCACATGTATGAGTCTTACCAGAACAGAATATTTTTACATAAAACTTTTTCAAGTTCCAGGACAGAAATTTGATTGTTTTATGACATCCCTAGCTTAATACCAAAGAACAACTTTTACAATCTCTGGGAAAATACTAAAACCCAATATAAATGGATACGCCTAACCTCTTTACAGAACAAAAAGAGGGAGATTGTTAATATACCAAGTACTTCAAAAGATTACCTGCCTAAGTGTTCACAAGCCTCAACCATTACGGTCAGAGATAAATGACAAGTATAGCAAGGAAGATGAAAAGCCTTCTGTAGCACGGTCTTTTAGCTACTTATCCAATATTCAGTAGTATGGTATATGTCTAACAACTGGCTCTAGAAAAAAAAAAAGAAAGAAAGCCTAAACTTTTTGGTGTTTGCCAATTTTTGTGCTGTAAATGCTCCCATTGTGACAAATTTCAGGCTACCAATGTGTTTAACAACCACCCTATAAAAAAAAAAAACCTGAAAATTTAACCATTGGCTCTCACAAGCCAGAGTGAGCCATTTGGAGCACATCACTGCATTCATCCTCCTCCTCTTCATCACCAGCAGAAATTCCATTTTGTTGCACTGGCAATTTTCTATGATTAAAAAGAAAAGAAAGGCATTTCCTAGTCATTCTTGCAAATAGGCCATAAGACAGCATGTGCTGATGAGAAATAGGCACAAGTCATTGTGGGAGCTGTGCTCATGATGTGTTCCTTAAAGGAGCTTCAGACTCAGCTAACCCTTTTTACCCTTAACGTTTTCTTTTTCCTGGCTGGAATGCATACATGATGACTGGAGCTGCAGCAGCCATTTTATGATCAACAATTAAGGAGAGAGGACAAGGAACTCACAGAGATCTTGGCCCTGACATCTTTGAGTTGCCTTACCACCTCTGGAGTTCTTATTTCTGATCTTTTTAAAAATAAGAAATAAAATATATTCCTATATTGCTTAAACCGCTGTCATTTAGGTTTTGTGTCAAAGGCAACCAAAGCCAGCCTTTCACCTTGGGCAAACTCACCAATAGATGCAGACCTAGTAAAGAGAAATTGCTACCAGAAGCAAAACTGTTTAAAATTTTTTTTCTGGAAATCACATAGTCATTAAAACTTTAAAAAACTGACCAATCAGGGCTTCCCTGGTGGCACAGTTGTTAAGAATCTGCCTGCCAATGCAAGGAACATGGGTTCGAGCCCTGGCCCAGGAAGATCCCACTTGCTGCCGAGCAACTAAGCCCATGCACCCCAACTACTGAGCCTGCGCTCAAAAGCTGGCAAGCCACAACTACTGAGCCCATGTGCCACAACTACTGAAGCCTGCGTGCCTAGAGCCTGTGCTCCGCTACAAGGAAAGCCACTGCAATGAGAAGCCCGTGCACCTCAACGAAGAGTAGCCCCCGCTCGCCACGAGAGAAAGCCCGCATGCAGCAATGAAGACCCAACACAGCCAAAAGTAAAAACAAACAAATAAATAAATAAATTTATATATATATAAAAAATATTTTGTTGGAATGAATCTACCTAAAATACTTGACTCTAGAGGCAGAAATTGTATTCTCAGCACAGCACTATGAACCACCAGTGAAGAGAATTTTGGCCACTGTTACTGAACACATGCAATGTACCAGGTACTGTGCTAAGCACTGCAGAGGCATCAGCACACTTGCTGTGTAACCTTGAGCAGCTCAACATCTTGGTGCTTCATCTATTTATAAGACGCAGATAACATAATAGTTATATAATAGAGGGGTTTTGAAAAATAAAGGAGTTAATAGTATATATGTAGGGTGCTCAGAACAATGCCTGGCAAATAGGAAACACTAAGTGTTAGTTATTATTACCATGATTATTATTCCCCACAAACCCGATTGGTTAGGCACTGCTATTACCAGCAGATGAGGGTAAGAACATCTATCTCATAGGGAGGTTCTGAGACTATGAGATGATTCCTCTCAAGTGTTTAGCATTGTGCCAGGTAAATGCTTGGTAAGCTCTGGCTATTATGAGTTCGATACAGAACAGCAGTCAGATGAAGTCCTTTAGTGAGATCTGTGTCACTAATTTAGTGAAATATTGTGTCAGTGTGGAGAAAAAATTAGCTTTTTTTGTGGGAGAGAAGGCTAGTATTATTCATCCATCCCTATAATGTACTTATGGTGCCTTGTGATGTATAATTAATATGTCAAAGGATGAGTGATATTTGACATGCAATAGATAAAAACCAAGTATATGGGGCACGGCAAGAGCTAAGGAACAGAGAACGCCTTGGGATGGGGCTTTGGTATAGAGGAGAGAGAACTCTGGCCCAGGAGACATGGAGTTGGACCTGATTCTGCCATTTACTAGTTTTTTGACCTTGGGCAAATTACTTAACTTTTCATTTCCCTCATTTGTTAAAATGAGAATTCTGAGTTCAATACATCATCTATCCCAACTTTAAAAAGTAATTTTGTTTGTTTGTTTAATATCTAAGAGATGATGTTGGACCTTAAAGGATAGGTCAGATTTTGAAAACTGGAGCTTCCGGTTCATACACCAACGCTGAACACAGGATATACTATTTAGATGCTTTGGGGGAATACCATTGCAAATTTGCCCACGTCTGTGTGAGAGTATGAGCGAGACCAGGCAGGAAATGTGAGTCAGGGTCATACTTTGAGAACCTTGGGTACCAGGCCTTGAAGTTAGAAGTTTGTTGGGAGGCACTGCTAAGCCATTGAACTTTCCTGAGCAGGGGAATGACATGCTCAAACCACTCCCCTCGGGAGATTATTTCAGCAACGAGAATGATGTAAGGGTTAACTGAGGCACGGAGGAGGGTTGCGGGACCACCCTAGAGGTCTAGGCATGAGATCAAAGTAACTAGGAGCATGGGAAAGGAAGGACATGAGAGGGTTTCAAGAGGGAAGTGAATATCTCACGGAAGGGATGAACCGGTGGAAATTCTCCCATATGATTTAATTGGCAAGGAGTAGATGTGACCGTTCAGCAGTTCAGTGCAGAGCCATTCATTCCTGGCAGAAACTGGGGGTCTGAACATTTGTTAGGTGAATTTGGAAACAGTTTGAATGGTAGGTAGTAAGCTCACAAAATTGGGGATCAGCCTTGTTAATAATGGTTGAATTAATAGACGTCAGATAAGCAAAAAGAATGCTGTCAATTTATCACAGTTTAGGAGTTCAGTAGCTTGAATATTCACTGTGAGTTTTGGGGAATAACAACATTGAAGTTCTGTGTGGCAGGAAAACGGAGGAGGGAACAGTCCTCAAAGGCTTGTGTCTACATGCTGCAAATACTACCTGACCCTGACTGGAAACGTGGTCTCAGAGAATAATTCTAAGCAAGGATTATAGAATGCCCCACAGACTTCAGAAACTGTTGAAATTCATCTAAAATTCTACTGTCACCATGACATTTACCATCAAATGTTCACATAGAACTTTTTACATAGTATACAGACTGTTTTGAAACTCTTAGAAAAAAGGCTAACAACTTTTTGCAAATTCTTAGAATTATAATTAGATCTGAAATTTAGACTTGAGGGTGAGGATAATAATGGGAAAGAACCATTACTGTGAAGTATTGTCTCCTTTAAGAAAGACACCAATTGGAATTTTCACAGCCATTCTATTAGATTTATTCCTTCAGCAAATATTTGAGTGTCTACTGTGATAGGTCTGTGCAAACTTTGGGGATGTAGTGGGAAACAAACTAGATAGAGCTCCCACCTACACACAACTTAGAAGGCTGATAGGGTCTTCCCACGAATAGTCAACAACATGCCTAAATACGTCTATAATTACAAACAGTTCAAAGTTCTATGGAGGAAAGGGTGTGATGAGAGAATAAAGGGATTTCAACATCAAAAATATATAATTCCCCCACCACAGTTATCACAGGAACAACCCCCCCTTTTTTTTGCCTCCTGCCTTTTTTTTCTTTCTAGTTTTAATGAGATGTAAGTGACATCCAACGCTGTATAAGTTTCAGATGTACAGCATAATGACTTGACCTACATACATCATGAAATGATGACCATGATAAGTTTAGTGAACATCTATCCTCTCACCTAGATACAAAATAAAAGGAGTACCCCTTTTTAATGTGAAGAATACCACACCAGTGATCCTTGGCAGGCTTGTTCCAGGGAAACTAATTCGCTTAAATTCATTTAAGGAGCTGATACACAAACTCTACGTTGCATTTATTTTTCTGAGTAGAACCATGTCTTAAAATAAGTTTCTGGGTTCACAGTTTGCATCTATAAAATTTGCAGCCAATTTTAAGGGCTCACTTTATTGTAAATGATTAGTAATTGATTTGGGGCAGGGGGAGACAAACTGCTTAAATAGCATAATTAATTTGCTTTTGGTCCCTTGATACCTCCTTTTCTCTGAGGATCCTGTCCTCCTCCCTAGCTCAGCCCATCCACTTTCTCTGATCACACTGCTAGATCTTGGCATTATCCCTCACTGTCCCAGCTCCATGATTTTAATCTTTAGCATCCCATTCTCAGACTGTTCCCCAGCTTTTGGGAGTGGTTCCCTGCTCCAGCAATTCTTGGATTCTCCTCCTCCCACCTTCATTCCTTTGATCTTCTCATCTTTCCATCATCATCACACTCTCCCGTGTCCTCACCTCTCTGCTTATCACAGTTCCCCAGAGTCACTCCCCTGCCTACACCCTCTGCTCTCTGACCCTCTTTTCCTCCATCACACCCACCTGCAAAACCCCAGCTCTGCCCCTTTAGGTCGCCCGAGGCTGGAGGAAAAGCCACAGCCATGCTGACTGGCCTTGCTTTAAATTCATGACCACTAACCTCAAATGGGCACTTAATAGTGCTGCCTGGCAATCCTACCACATTTCCATGGTTCATTTGCTCTCAAACTCTCCCAAAAGATAACCGTTTCATATGTGCTCCTCTCTTTTCCAACCTCCAGCATCTCTTCCACCCTCACCATTTCTCCGGAAGTAGGGTTCATGGCTATTTCACCAAGAAAAGAGAAGCAGAGAGAAGAGAAGGTCCCTGTGTTCCCAGCTCCTCAGCCACCAGCCCTCGTGCATCTGGGCCCACACACTGCCTTCCTTTCTGTGCTAGCTTCTCTCTGCTTCAGGGCTCTGGCCCCCGGCTCTTCTGTGAAAAGGGGAAGAAGACTCAGCCTCAGGGTCTTTGCACTTGGCAACCCTCCCTGCAGATCATGTAATATGCTCCCTCTTCCTCTAGGACCTCTTGTCAATAAGGTTTTCCCTACCCGCATGGACACAGCAACCACCCCCATTCCCCATCTCTGTTACCCTTTGGCTTCCATCCCATGTACAGCCACCTGGCATATTTGTGTATTTATTCATTATTTGTCCCCCCTGAGGGATTTGTATCTCTTTGCACCATATCCCTTGTGACCTGAACAGTGCTAGATTGATTCATTCACTCATTCCTTTATTCAACAGGTGCCGGACTCTGCTCCAGGCACTGAGGGTACAGCGATGCACAGATCCAGGGAGGAAACAGCCGGTGCACAGGTCCTGAGGTGGGAGTGTGCCCCAGTGGTCCCAGGACTTGTGAGGAGGCCACAGAGACTTGAGGAAAGAGCAAGGGAGAGAGTAGACCAGGTCAGAGTGGTAAAGAAAGACGGGAAGGGAAGTTCATGAAGGGTCTTGTACACATTGTGAGAACTTCTATTTTGAGTGAAATGGGGAACCAAGGGGGGATTTTTTTGGATACAATGATATTAATATGCAACCCACATTCAAGTTTTCACAACTGTCCCAATAATGTCCTTTGGAAAACAGTCCAATTTTCTATTACCATTGAAAGAAATAACTGGCAGGAGTGGCAAGATCAAATTTCACAACGTGTAGTATTAGTAATTATCATTTGGGGCTACTAGGCTGCACTGGGAAAGGTCATCTATAGATTTAAAAAAATGAACAGTTCTACGTCTTTTTATAGCTTTTCCCCTCATCCAGAATCCAAACAAGGATTAGTTGTCATGTCTTTTTTTTTTTTAACTGCTTTATTGAAATAAAATTCACACGTTGGGACAATTTGACCACAAAATGTACAATTCGGTGGGCTTTAGTATATCCACAGAGCTGGGCAACCATCACCACAAACTAATTTTAGAACATTTTTGTCACCCCCAAAAGAAACCCCATAACCTTTACCTATCACCCCACCCCCACCCCAGCCTTTCCAATTCCCCCAAACAAAGGCAACCACCATTCTCCTTTCTGTCTCTATAGGTTTGCCTATTACGGATATTTTGTATAAATGGAAGCTTACAACTTGTGGTCTTTGGTGTCTGGCTTCTTTCACTTAGCATAGTGTTTTCAAATTTCATCCATGGAGCATGTGTCAGTACTTCCTTCCTTTTTATGACTGAATAATGTTCCAGTGTATGGATATAGCACATTCTATTTATCAAAGGAGGGTTTGAGCAGAGGAGTGATCTGATGGGAGTGGCATTCACTCCAACTGCTGTTTTGAGGAGCAGAGAATGAATAACTATATCAGAAGTTGATTTTTTGGGAAAATAAGATGAGGCCCAAGAATTGACCTGTAAGTGCTCAAATATTTAATGAAGAAATTAGCAGAAATATTCTGACCTATATATAAATAGTATTTTATGTGTTTTGGGGGACTTGTTGCATTTCCTTAGAATAATTAAACATGGAATGCAGAAATTAAAAAATAGTTAATAAATAAGAATTTTAAATGGAGTGTGCACGTGTAAAATTACATGAAAAATTGGAGAGTACCATTAATTGGATTTTTAAAAAAATATTGCTGGTAATGGTTCTTTTGGTACATGTGAAATTTATTCCTCAGAATAATTATTCGCCTCTAAACATAACTCAACATTATGGTAATTATCCAAGATTTCATGCCGGCTTCCAGAGAGCTGGCCAAGAGAAAAATGAAATCTTATAAAAAAATATTTTCAATGTCTACGCAGATCAGGTATCTGGGAGCTAGTTCGGTTTTATTTTGGGAAGTTGGTGTCATCTAAAAGATTGTAGAAACTGGATCAAAAAAATTTAAAGTTCTATTGTGGCATCTGTCATTATTTGGAGCAGCGAGGTAACCAACTGGAATCATTAGATCCCGGATTGGCATAAAACACACATATTGATTCAGAGTTTGTTACAAGCACATGCAATAGTTACTAGGTTATCCTTTTTGGGTACGTGCAACTTCTGGGGCTTGCAAATCATTGAGGAGTAAGCGAGGGGCAATGAAACTAGACATAAAAAGGCGAGGCTCGAAAGGTAATTGTCAAAACGCACTCCACGTTTATAGAGCGGTTGGGTGGGCCCGGTGGACTTGTTCTACGAACATTTCAAAAAAATAAACATTGAACGCGGAACTTCACCGGCAGGCAAGGTACCGAGACCGCTCCCCCGGGACTAAAGGAGGCAGGGGCTGTGGTGTTTTCTCCTTGGAACCAGCGGGGCGTGGGGCTGGAGGCGCGGGAGGCGGCGCGGGCCCAGCGCTCGCGCCGGCGGGGCCGGGAATTTGGAGAGGATCCCTGGTCGCGCAGCCGCGGCGGGAGCGGCGGCGCGCGCAAGTGCGCGTGTGAGCGAGCTAGAGAGCAGGCGGGCGGGCGAGTGCGCCGGGTATTGGCAGCTGAGGAGTGGAGGCTGGGCGGCTCCGACTCCCTGACGCCAGCGCGACCAGATCAATCCAGGCTCCGGGAGCGAGCGAGCGAGCGAGTGGGCGAGCGAGCGGGCGAGCGGGCGGGCGGGCGGGCGGGAGGAGGAAGGAGAGGCCGAGCCGCTGAGCCCGGGCCGAGGCGCGGGGAGGGACCCTGCGAGCGCAGCGCCCGGCCGGCCGGACCGGGGCCGCGGGGGACCCCGCTCGCTCGGTCAACTCGTGCGCCCGCGTGGACAGGCGCGCAGCCAACCCGGTAAAACGAAACAGACCCGAACCCAACTTTCCCCTCCGTCGCGTCCTCGCCCTCCCCTCGGCGCTCCGGGCTTCCCAGCGCCGCCGCCGCCGCCGCCGCGGGCTGGGGCGGGCGCGGCCCGGCCGGGTGGCCACGATCGCGCGCGGGGCCGGCGGCGCGGGCTGCGGCGGGGAGGGGGCTCTTCCCCGCGTGGGGCGGACCGGGGATTCCCCCCCCCCCCCATGATGGCGCCTCCCGGCCGCTCGGAGGAGCAAGCCTGCCACCTCCTCCTCTCCTCGCGCCTGGCCAGCCGGGCAAGGCTCGGGCCCGTGTGCCCCCCGCGTCTTTGTTGGGTCTGCGGTGGGGAAGCCGCGTTCCTCGGTCCCCGGCCCTGCCTGCGGCCGGCCCTCCGCGGCCACCCTCCCTTTCCGCCCGCTGCCCGTTTCCCTTTCCCTTCCTGCAGCCGAGCCTGGGCCGTCGGCGCGGCCCGCGGGCCCATTGTGTCCCGCGCCGGCCCGGGCGACCCCTGCGGGAGTCGGAGGGCGGTCGCCGGCGCTGCCCTCTCCGCGGAGCGGGGCTGTTGTAAAGGGGACACCCGGTGCCCTGGGTCCTTCTGCGTCCGGGGCGGGCTCCTTCCTGTGCCCCCTACTAGCGTCTTGGGGGTCGAGGTCAAGGAAAGTTCGTACTGAAATTCCCTCTCATTTATTCAAAGGTTTGGCGGCGGCGGCGCGCGTATTTTTTTTTTTTTTTTCTCTTCCGCCTACACCCCCCGGAGTCTCCGAGTGTCGTCTCATTCCTTTCCCTTTCCCGGATTCGATTGCCTCACTGCATGTGTATTTGTGAGTTCGCTGTGCAGCAACTGTTCATTTACTCTGCGCCCGGTCTTTGTTAGTGTTTCTCGGGGTTGTTTCTGCAGGAAGGGGGGGGGGGTGTTGGGTGTGAGAGAGACAGACGTGGGCTTGTTTTTCTAGTTGCTTAATAAATATGAAGGCTTCCAGGGAGAGCGTTTTCCTGATGTACTTTGGGAAGGGAGGGGGAACAAATGCCTGCCGGATCTTACAACCACAGTAGCTGCGGCTTTTGTTTATTTTGCGGCGCGGACGATGTTTCAGTGCACTTGCAAGGTCCCCGGCCGGGCGCTTCCCTTCTGAAAATAGAGGCGCGTCTCCGAACCCTCTCCCGAGAAAACATCGTTGTCGTGAGTGCTGTGACAGCCGGCCTCTTGCTTTCCCCTGAGGTTCTCTTGCTGAAATTTCAGAGTAGGTGGAATGATACAGAAGTTGCCTGATCTCTGTATGTGCTTCCTCTTACTGAAACTCCTAGCAAGCAGCTCAATCGCAAAATGCCTTTATTTCAGAACGTTTCTCGCTTTCATTACCTGCCGTGGATAACATGCCTGCATTCAGTAGCACAATGAGAAAACTGTTCTCTGCCCATGTTGATTTTTCATCTTGTTTCTCATTACCTCTTGACGCTTTATTGGAGGTAGCTGAGCTGTATTGGAACCACGATTTAAAAAGAATCAGGGCAGAATCAATGTGCACTGCCCCGGGATTTTCAATTAGTATAAATATTTTGCATCAGTGTTAATTCTGATGGAGGTGCCAGGCCTAAATATGCTGTAACTGATTTAAATGTTTGTCCTCCCCTCTCTCTCCCTCTTTCCCATTTGCAGTTATTTGATATTTCTGTGCAGGTGGTGTACATTTGTGTAATATTGCAGTTCTTAGGAAACTGTAACCAGGGTCGTGGGAGATGATTTTCTAGAGGTGGGCGATGTCAGAGCCTCTGGAGGATCCAGGCAGGATCGGGTTTCTTCTGAGGGTAGGGATTTGTCCTTGATTTAGTTTTGACCCCTCCAAGCATAGGTATGTAACCAAATACATTTTTCCTTTTTGCAGTATCCTTTGGTTTTATACCCTTGAAGAGCTGATGACCTTTGCATTTTAGAGAAACGACAGTTTTTAGGCAATTTAAAATATGAACTTCTTACACCTCTTGGAATTTAATTTTTTTTCTACTAAGTTCATTAAAGCATTAAGAGGAAGTAAGTCTCATTTTTCCAAATACATTTATTAGTTGAAAACTAAATTGCAGTTTGTGATTTTGATTTCTAGTAAGTCTGGGTTTAGTAACTTGGTTAGAGTGGAAAAAGAATAAACTTGAGTGTAATGAGATGAGTATATTTAAGCTGCAGTCGCCTACATAATCAAGGCCAAGTTGTGTGTGTATAAAAGATCTCATTTGTGTAGTCTTACAAGGCTAATGGAAGCATCATTGAGGCTTTATAAATAATGTAAGTTGTGTATAATGTAGAGTCTCCAGAGACGGCAGAGAAAGCATCATTACCAGCCTTTTCAACCTGCTGGAGATCTTAAATTGATTTACAGCACTGAACTGGTGCAAAATGATACATCAGGATGACATGGGGTCAGCCTGTAAAAGTCTATGATGTCAGCCTATTAGTTCAGTCATCATAATTAAACCATATTACAGGGGCAGCTAAGCAGGAGTCTGGCGTTATCCTTCAGATATGGGTGGTACATGGATTTTGTTTATAGTGGAAAGGCCAAACTGGCAAGGAATGCTAGTGTTTCTGAAAAGGGAAAAGGCTTACAGAACTCTGAATTGCTGAAAAAATTGAAGCTAAATTAAGGCATGTTCAGTCTGCATTGTCTAAATAGCTTTCCATTTGGTAGTGGAGAAACAGATGCTTTGAGGGTGCCGATAAGGACCCTCAAAGCAGCTCTGATCCATGCACTGAATCATGCTTCATGTGAGCTTGAATTTAACTTGGCCTTAAGGACCTTATAAAATATCAGAGGACCACGTATTTCACATCTCTGATCCTTTTATTAACACTGAGTTGCACTGTATTGATGCAAACGCTGATACGTTATTTCTTTAAGCATAGTTACCAGGTCTCCACTGGAAACAGAGATATTTGAATTGAACATATAAACAATTCAGGAAAAGAAGATTCTTAGTTTTTGCTTAAATTTCTGGCAATCCTTATTCAATTTATGGGTCATCTAGGGCTGTGCCGTCCAATTAGGTAGCCATAATCATGTGTGGGTATTTAAGTTGAAATTAATTAAAATTAAAATAAAATAAAAATTCATCTCAGTAGCACTAGCCACAGTTCACGTGCTCAGTAGCTAATGTGGCTAGTGGCTACCACCTTGGAGAATGTATACATAGAACATTCCCATCATCACAGAAGGTTCTATTGGACAGTGCTGCTCTAGACCTTTCGCCTCTGCTCATCCACACTTTCTACTCACCTTTCAGCTGCTTCTCTACTTGGTACCTCTGTGGATGAGTTTGTGAGGTCGAAGGGAGAAAGAAATATGTCAACTAATTTTGCTGCTTCCTAGTTGCTCTTGTTAAAAGAGTTTGGAAGTGACAGTTGAAGCTACTGCATAAAACAAGGTTGACTTTTCTGTCAATCATATTTATCGTTGGTGTCATGGCTTCTAATTTGATTTAGAGCTTTGGGTAGGAGAAATAATTGTAGCTGATTTTTTTTCTGTGTCCTTGTCTTTAATACTCATATCTCATTTAAGCATCAAAACTTCCCTAAGTACTGTCGTTGTCACCTTTTTACAGGTAAGGAAACTGAGTTCTGAGTGATTCATTGTCTTGCCTCAGGCTACGTAACTAGTCATTATATTCTTAGCCATGAAGTGAACAAGGCAAGCTCACTCTAGAGCCTCACTTTTCTAAAAAATTAATTAATTAATTTTTGGCTGTGTTGGGTCTTGGTTGCTGCGCGCGGGCTTTCTCTAGTTGTGGCGAGCAGGGGCTACTCTTCATTGCAGTGCGCAGGCTTCTCATTGCGGTGGCTTCTCTTGTTGCGGAGCACGGGCTCTAGGTGCACGGGCTTCAGTAGTCGCGGTGCATGGGCTCAGTAGTTGTGGCTCGTGGGCTCTAGAGCGCAGGCTCAGTAGTTGTGGTGCAGAGGCTTAGTGGCTCTGCGGCATGTGGGATCTTCTCAGACCTGGGCTCGAACCCGTGTTCCCTGCATTGGCAGGCGGATTCTTAACCACTGCACCACCAGGGAAGTCCCCTCACTTATATATATATATATCTAGAATACCTGAATAATCATTGTTCTGCTGGGCTTTATTATTCTGGTATAGATATGACTTTGCTTTTATTTTTTAGTCTTTTAGACAACTTTGCCTTCTATTGTGCTTTTCTGGACCATCTTCTGTTGTCTTCCTTTAAGTGCTTAAGAAAGGAAACATAATGTTAACACCTCTCTAAGCAGAACATAATTGGAAGACTAAATCTGACATAAAAGTAATGCATTTCAAAGCCAAATTGGTTTTATCTCTGCTTTTCTGGATAATTCCTGTCACTTTCCCCTTGCTTTTTTCCTGTATTATCACAAGCTGCTGGTACTAAAAAAGAAAGTTCTAGTAGTTCAGTTTATCTCATTAAAATTAGTCTTCTTTAGCTGGTAAACACTGCACTTTGAGATGCAAATAGTTCATTGCAAATTCCTTGGAATTTATTTTTTTACATTTATGTCTATTTTTGTATAGTCTTACAGTTCAGTCATTTTTATTTTTATTTTTTTTCGTCAGGGCTATTTAAGAATTTGATGAAACCCTGGATCCCCTATCACGCTCCCATCCTCCAATCCAAAAATGCTTATATGCCCTGAAGCTTGTGTGTGCACAGAAGTACCCAAATTTCAGGTGAAGGACATCCATGGGACTGCCTTGCCAAGTGTGTTCATAAACACTGATTTGTAATTTCCTTTACAAAGAATAGAGATATTGAGTGTTAAAAGCTACTTTGATGTTCCTATCAAGTTGAGCAATCCGAGGCCCAGGGAAGATAGCGGACTTGCCTGAAGTCACCCATCCAGTGATTGGAGGAGGGAAAGCCTGCACCTGGATCACTGTCATTGTCAAGTTCCCATTTGTTTGTTCTTTCCTTCCTCACTCGCTGTGCTCCTGGGCCTTTGGTCTGAGCATATCCAGTGTTAATTGGGGAGGGGAGGAAAGGAGAATTTTTTGGCATGATGTTAACTTTTTGTACCCAACATTATTTGAGCTGAGTATGAATCAAGTCTGACAACCTCAGATGTTTTTTACAGATTAAAATTGATTTTTTTTTTTTTAATTTTAGAGATGGAAAAGAAACGCCTTATGCCTGATTTAGTCAATGGGACCTTACTAGAAAATGGTAGATCCGAGATTCTGCGAAGTTCAAATTAAATCAGGCAAGTCTGCTGTACAAATCTCCTCGTTTGGCTCTCAAAAACAAATCATATTCCTAACCAAAAGTCAGAGATTGGGGTATTTAGGGAAGGAGTTAGGAGGTACTAGGGAGAGAATTGGAAAGGTCTAAGGAGAAAAGGGATAATTTAAATATAAAAATTTAGAAATGAAATATAAAGTTATAAAATGACATTGAGGCTGATGAAGTGTTCTGTGTAATTGTACTTCTGTATGTGGTTTTTCTTTTCTTTTTTAAAAACTTACTATTACCGGTTTATTATGAAAGGATATAACTCAGGAACAGCCAGATAGAAGAGATGCACAGGGCAAGGTATGGGGCGCCATGAGCTCCATGTCCTCTCCAGGCGCCCCACCCGCATAGCACCTTGATGTGTTCACCAGCCTGGAGGCTGTGGTCTTAATTTTTGGTACCAAGATTAGCAGGAAGTGCTTTGGTAACAAATAGAGGCATCTCCATTTTGCCTCGAATTGAAATCTCTTGACTCTTTATCTCCCTTTTCTGCTATTACGTCGTATTGCAACTATTTAGGCTAATCTGGTGACCTGTCATCTGATTTGCTGCAAAAATACCTGAAGTATTTTTAATACTTCTGGAGTTACTGCCTTTAAAAAAAAAAAAAAACTAAGTTGCATGAATGTACTTACTTAAAATCTAAGTCAAAATCTTCACTATGGTGTTCATTATTAAAATAACGTCAGTTTTAGAGATGTACTACTAGTCCTAGGCAAAAAAGTAACATTTACAGCTATTGCTGGCTGATTTGCAGAAATGAGCGGGCCCTGTAGAACATTCATTTGCATAAGGAAAGCTGTCTTTCAGATGGGAAAAGCCAGTCTTTCAAAAACAGTTCAACTCCAATGACTGCATCGGGCTTTTAGGCTGATACTGGGAACTGCAGCATTTGAGCAGTTTAATCTAACATCTTTGTGATTTTTAAAAAATTAATTTATTATTTTATTTTTGGCTGCGTTGGGTCTTCGTTGCTGCGCGCGGGCTTTCTCTAGCTGTGGCGAGCAGGGACTCCTCTTCGTTGTGGTGCGTGGTCTTCTCATTGCGGTGGCTTCTCGTTGCAGAGCACGGGCTCTAGGTGCGTGGGCTTCAGTAATTGTGGCATGCAGACTCAGTAGTTGTGGTGCAAGGGCTCAGTAGTTGTGGCTTGCGGGCTCCAGAGCGCAGGCTCAGTAGTTGTGGCACACGGGCTTAGTTGCTCTGCGGCATGTGGGATCTTCCTGGACGAGGGCTCGAACCCGTGTCCCCTGCATTGGCAGGTGGATTCTTAACCACTGCGCCACCAGGGAAGCCCCCTGTGATTTTTTAATAAGCTAAAATCAGAACTTTAGAGAACATTCCCTCTTGAAGATAAAGCATCAAACTCTCTAAGGTTTGAGGGAATCCATACCTGGCAATTCTCCCAAATCTCTCTGCTTGGTTCCTAGTGTTCACATAGGAGCCTTATATAGAACCCAGGTCTATGGTTGGTGGATTGATTTCTTAACTAATTTTCTTGAGACAAGCCTGGATTTCAAGGAACACATACAACATACACAGCAGTTACTTATGCATCTATATGCTTTTGAGCTCACGGTGAAAATAAATATTCACTATGTCATGTTTGCGAAAAGGAGGATAGAGGGGTCTAGCTTTTGATTCAAAAATATATTTATACGTGTAATTTTTTAATGCTTTATTTGTAGTTTCCCCTTAATTTTAGGGCAGCTGTACTATATTTTTTCCTACAATTCCAGATAGTTAGGGTATAGTTACTCAAACTATTCATTCATTTTCCTCTCCGTGTCTATCTTTTGTGGTTTCTTTGCGGTGTGCTTATGCAAAGTGGAAGTATTTCAGACCTTTATAGTTTTTTTTCTTTCAGTTTCGAATACCACAAGAAGAAAAGGGAACTCATTATCTTTCAAGTATTATAATTAGGCATTAAATTAAGTCATTAGTTAGCTAAATGCAAGATCTTTTGTTTAGATTGAAGGAAAACATGTCTTTTTAATGGAGGAGAGGGGTATTAAATATCTCCTTATTTGATAATTTTGATGCAGTGTGGTAATGAGCATATGCTTCACTTAGTGAATCCGTTAGTTCAGAGTGGCTCAGTAATTAGTGAGGAGACCCACAAAAATGAAGAATTAAATGCAACATCACAAGAGTTGTTGCAGGGTAATATAGGGGTAAGTTGTACAGACAGTTCACATGAGGCCCACTGTGATGTGGAAGGATGTGTGGGTTTGCACTGGGAGAAGGAAGAGACATTTGGGCAGAGTAACGGCGTGGAAGACTCAAGGTAACAGGAGCAGCGCTGTCCGATAGAACTCTCTGCAGTGATGGAAATGTGCTGTATCTGTGCTGTCCAGCACTATAGCCACTAGCCGCGAGTGGCTGTTGTGCATTTAAAATGTGGCTAGTGCAACTGAGGACTGCATTTTAAATTTTCATTAATTTATGTTTAAATAGCCACCTGTTTAACAATGAGCTATCACGTTGGACAGCACAGATCTGGAGGCCAGTCTGCAGCTCTGACTGACCACAGAGGGTATTCCTGATGTGGTCCCATGTGGTGAGCTGGGAGAGGTGTTTGGAAAGGTTAAGTTGAGGATGAGGGTTTGAGGACCTCAGCGTGCCAGAATAAGGAAGCACTGGGAAGTCACAGAAGGTGTTTGAACTTGCAGTTTGGGTTGGAGAGGGTAGAGTCCATATGCCAGGAGATTGATAAGAAAGCGCTTTGAGTTCTCTCTCTCTGATGGGGTGGGTTTTGTGAGTGAAAAGACACCTGGTGGTTATTTGGCTATAGAGTAATGGGAAAGAGGGGTGTCAGATTATCCTTAAGTTTCCAACCTGAGTGGCTGGAAAATTAATAAAGCCTTTACTTAAGAATAGAGAAGAACTGGTTCTGGAAGGAATAAAAATTGTGTGAATGATAAATTAGAATTGACAGGTTGAATTTAAGGTGGGGTATGTAAGTATTCTACAGGCAAGTTGGAGATACATAACTAAGCTAAAGCCTAGGGGAGGGCTCGGAGCTTTACGTAGATGCCAAGTAGTGATCTGTTGGGAATGATGGTGGAACGTCCGGGAATGGATGGGTATTTGGAGAGGATCATGTACAGAGAAACAGAGAGCTGGTGGGTTGAATCTTCCATTGATGCCCACAATTAGGAAGTGGTAGAAAGGAGAGGCATGTTTGAAGTAGACAAAAGAAGGAACTGAAAGGAAGGTGTGGGGTCAGAGGAGAAGTTAAACCAGGAAGCCAAGGGAAGAGAGATTCCAGAGGAAGGTTCAAAGGGGGACATGTTGTATGGTTCAGGGTGAAGGAGAGAAGGTCAGGGTAATCAAGTGAATGCAGCTGAGGTGAAGAGACTGAGTATATTAAGAAATAAGAAACAGAGTCTTCTATGCCCTCGAGTGATTTATGTTTCAAAATTGATGAGACGACTTCTTATTTGAAGGTTGAGGGAAAGAAGTTAATGGACAGAAAGCAATCAGAGATGAGATGATGGAGGTAGTGATCTGGAGCGCAGGTGACAAAATATTAGTCATGGTAAGGAGGGAGATTGTCTGAGAAGGAAGCAGAATGGGGTCCGAGAGAGGAAAGCGGATGGCACAGAGCTCATGTCAGCTTGCGCTGGTTTTCCCAGTAGTGTCGGAGGCAAGTCAGTCCCTTCATTGGGATGGTGAGCCGGGAGAATCAGAAAATGGTGCTGGAAGTTTAAGAATAATGGAGAAGGTTTGGAAGAACCATTGTAGGTGATGTGCCAGGAAATCTGTGGCGAATTCAGAGGCTGAGCAGTCGGAGGAAGCCTGGGGTGAGGTTTGACGTGGCTGTAGAGTAGACTAGTAATTGCTGCTTTTTAGTGTAACTTGGTGCCTGAAAGTAAGATTGGAGAGGAATGTTGGCAGAGATGATTCTGGCTGAGGGATAGAAAATAGGCTAAGAAATGAGGTTCTAGAGTCAGGTTGCCTGGGTTTAAGTCCCAGCCCCCAACACTGACTTGCTTTTTTATAACTTTGGGAAAGCTGCCATTAACTTTTTTTTTCTAATTTTTAAAAATTGAACTATAGTTGATTTACAATGTTGTGACCATTAACTTTTTTTTTTTGACCATTAACTTTTTGAACCTCACTTTCCTCATCTGAAAAATAGAGATAATAGTATCAGCCTCAGGATTGATAGAAAGATGAGATGAGTTATCCTTCCATATTTCATCTAAGATGCTGTTAATCATAAGATGTTATTTCATGTACTACTGAGGAAAAAACCATCATTTAGGCACAACATACCACTGACTGTAAATTTCCTGGTTAGGAGAGGGTACATCTTGCAGTCAGTGAAGTACAGGATACATAAGGGACTTAGCCTAGGACCTGGCACATAATTAGCATTTGGAAAATGTTAGCTATTTAATATTTGTAAGAGTCAATGTGATTGTAGAGTCTAGAATGTTAATGAGAGCAATATCGAATCCAACCTAGATAAGGGGTTACAGGTTATAAGGAGTCTAATGGATTAAATGAACTGAGAAGGGTTAAGCAATGGGAATCCTGATAATGAAATTGTGGAATATCAAGTTTGGGAATTTGTAGATGGAGTGTTTCCCTGACAATGCCAGCTAAAGTTTTTTAAGAAAAGTATAGTAATTGAACTAAGAGAAGAATGCCCTTTATTGATTTTAAAAAGCTATTTAAAGTTGCCCAGAGCTTTTAAAAGTAAGTATTGTGAATTTATCTATGGATTTTTCTTACACTATTCATTAGTGTTAAAAAATTTTTTTTCATTAGAGAATACACACTCAGTGAAGAAAGATTCCGGCGTGGATTCTGGTCATAGTGTCAGAAGGAAAGGGGGAGATGGATTCTCGATTATCATTGATTGAGTGAATTGTCATTTTCAAGAGATGGGGGTATGGGGGCGGGGGTAGTACTAATAGCTGCTTGTAGAGCTCTTTTGTTTTTGGTTTTTGTTTTGGCCACGCTGTGTGGCATGCGGGATCTTAGTTCCCCCACCAGGGATCGAACCCGTGCCCCCTCCGTTGGGAGTGTGGGGTCTTAACCATTGGACCACCAGGGAAGTCCCTGTAGAGCTCTTTTAAACATGGCTCAGAAAGCAGAAACCATAAAGGAAAAAATTATAGATTTGACAACATTTATGTGACCAAACACACACTCTTGAATGACCACACATAAAAATACAACCGTTCAAATTTGCAGCAAGTTACTCTTCTTGTAAAAAACTTAAAATCAATAGGAAATTCCACGCCTACAGAAAAATTGGCACATGGACCTGGAGAGTATCATACTAGGTGAAGTCAGGCAGACAAAGGCAAGTATCATAGATATCACTTATAGGTGGAATCTAAAAACATGATACAATGAACTTATTTCCAAAAGACTCACAGACATAGAAAACAAATTTATGGTCACCAAGGGGGAAAGCGGGGGAGGGATGAATTTGGGATTAACAGATACACACTACTCTATGTAAAATAGATAAACTACAAGGATCTACTGTATAGCACAGGGAACTATACTTAATATCTTGGAATAACCTATAATGGAAAAGAATCTGAAAAAGAATGTGTGTGTGTGTGTGTGTGTGTGTGTGTGTGTGTGTGTACATACACCTGAAACGTAAATCAAGTATGCTTCAATTAAAAAAAAAATAAATGAAATTCTGGGCTCCTAAAAAAATTGGTAAAGGACAGGAACAATTCACAAATGAATGAAATGCAAACTACTAATAGACATGAACTGTTCTGCCGTGTCCTGGATGAGACTCTTCACTGGAATGGGGACGATGTCTTCTCTTTTACTTTATTGTATCATTCTTTGTGGACCAGGAAGGATCAGTCTGGGGAAACTGGGCTTTTCTCACCGAAGGAAAGGAAGCCAAAATTTCCCTGCCTCCTAAGAGAAGCTGGGGTCACAAGGAGGTACACAATGAATGTAAGCTGGAGTTATAAGAGACAGGCCATCTCCATCCCATTTCCTTGATGTTGCCCTGCTACCCTCATGACATTGGGCTAGGAGTCTCCTCATTGGAATGTGAGGTGTTCCCAGTGCTTTAGGGGCTCTCAGTTCTATGCAGGTTCTCAACCAGCTGGCATGATGGGTGAACTTTTTTTTTTTTTTTTTTGCGGTACGCGGGCCTCTCATCATTGTGGCCTCTCCCGCCGCGGAGCACAGGCTCCGGACGCGCAGGCTCAGCGGCCATGGCTCACGGGCCCAGCCGGTCCACGGCATGTGGGATCCTCCCGGACCGGGGCACAAACCCGCGTCCCCTGCGCCAGCAGGCGGACTCCCAACTTATCAGTGAACTTTTAAGGATACCAGTGCTCCATAGAGCACATCGAAATGGGCCTCTTGCTCTCCCACCTGAGTTGCAGTATTAGATTTGATTTGTAGTGGCGTTTTCTTATTCATATGAGACACAGTGATGGCCTTAGAACATGGTTTTTCTTATTGAGCTAGACTGGTTCATAAGGTATTGAAATAAGAAGTTCTCCCACATAGTAAAACCTCTTATAAAGTGAAGAAAATTTGAAGTTAGGCATTAGCATTTGATTTCCCAGATTGTCTCTTGAGGGTAATAGTTAATGTCATGGGCGTAAGAAAGGCTTCTCACGTGCTGCCCGTAAGGTGGTTTTTGGTAGGGTCCTTACCTAACCGAAGTACACTCAGTCTTACCTCAGCCTTGAGTTTTTACCTGGCCACTCGACAGAAGAGGATTCATCAGCATCTTCTGACCCACCATCTTCTCTCTCTTAAGTGATCTGCAAATATTTCAGAGTTGGGGGGGAAAAAAGGCTTTTGAATTTTACCCACAGGCTTACCACGAATTTCAGCCACAGGCCAGTTACCCCCGCCTCTTCTTTCGTTAAGTCCTTTCAGAGGACGGTGCCTGGGAGTAGGGGGCCGGAGCTGGTATGCATTGGTCAGAGCCATCCTTCAAACTCTTTAAGCCAAGTTGGGGAGGGAGGATGAATGCCGGCAACACGAGTCTTAATTTTATCAAAAAGGGTCCTTAATTTTATGGGTAGCTTTGTTTGGAAGGGAGTGGTAATGCTACAGTGAGTGTGGCTTTAGGAATTACACCTTTAGCCCTGTGACAGCTCAGCACAGCTGCCTGTACATAGCTTGCCATCCCATCTGTTATGGCTTCCTGTTTTGCTTTGTGTCCGTTGCTGGCTTTGCAGTCTGCATAATTAATAACAACCTCTTTATTTTCCCAGTGTTCGTGTTTGTGTGCTCAGGACTTCTATTCAGTTTGTTCAAGCTCGAGAGAACGAGCTTGGTTTCAAATGGCCTTCTGTTAAACTGTGAGCAAAATTAATTTGATTACCCTTGAAATGATTGGCATCCAAGCTGTATTTATAGCATTTATTTGCATGGAAACACTGAAGAGTTCTGTCTTGTCATACTGTGCAGGCTGAGATGTTGATCTGTATTCCAGGAAAGCCTCCATTAAAAGCGGTGCATCCTCACTGAGCAGTTCTGCTTTTTGTTGAGCCAATATTAATCAATTCAGCAAATGTTTCATGCATCCAGTGCTGGGCTCTGTTTCGGGGAGGGAGAGAGAAACATCTAAGTCAGTTTTTGCTGTGCAGAAGCAATCTTACTGGTAAGAGGAGACTACGATTATATGAAAAGCTAAATAACAAGCCATCGTTACTCACGTTATAGCGTCTTATTTTGAGTGTATTTCTTCAGTAATTGGGATAGCCTTTCAGAATCAAGGGATTAGGAAAGAAATCTAACGTAGTTGGTAGAGCTCCTGCACTGTGCCCACCTCCAGCTTAGTGGATTCTTTCGGCAAGTTTTTGAGCATCTCTACCTATATTTCTGTTCATAGTGTCTCTTATAGAGCTTGATAAAGTTGGGATAAGTGGTCATAAATGTAGGATTTGCACTGAGATTGTAACTTTGAGGAAAAATGCAAACGTGCTTGTCTAATGCAGCTTCTGTTTTAATAGCTTTTATTACAGTTATGTTATTCATTCTTTAGACTGAGTTCCTTGAGGGTATGTGGACAGTATCTTTACGATCTTGATGTTAGCACAGTGGTTCTCACTTTGCACATCAGAATCCTGTGAATGACAACCACCGCAGAAATGCCAGGGCCCGCCCCTGGGGGGGCTCTGATTCCAGGGTTTCGGTTAGGGAGCTTTTAAAGAAGCACCACAGGTGAGTCTAATGTACAATAGCATTGAGAACTGTCGGCTTGACACACGGTAGTGATGAGTGAATTTTTTCATTTTGATGTGTTTAAAAATATGTCGGGAAATAGGACGTGTGGTATGCTGTAGGTCTGTTGTGAACATGAACTATGTCTTTGATATCCAGCAGCACTTGGTGCCGGGTGATACCTGTTCTAGGTGCTCCAGACGACCCAGGTAGTTCTGAGGGTTAACTTTTGCTCCCCCTGTTTTAATTTGAGGAGAGAAGAGATAGAAAGAAAGGATATGTGTGTTTGAGAGCTTTCGCTTTTCCCTTCTTGAAGGAATCGGCAATTCCTTGTGTCCTAGAGTCTAGAAGTAGAGCTAATAAATAAAACTGTTGCGACCTGGGGCACCAAGAGCACAAAGAGAAAAGGAGAGAAGAGTGTTAGCGGAGGTTATCCGGCAGAGTCTGGAGGAGTGTTTGGGTGTCACAGCTGGGGGGAGGGCAGGGCTGTTTCCGCCAGCAAGGATGCTGCCAAATGTCCTGTAATGCGGAGGTTGAGAAACCCTGGAATAGGGGATAAGGAAGGGGCCTGGAAGGCAGATAGGATACTGAAGTGGTCGTGTCACAGATGGCTGTTCCTGCCACACCCGTATGCTGTTTGCTGTGTTATCCCCTCTCCCAAATCCTCTAGAGTCAAGAGCACCGTTTTTTGCCCTTATCTGTAGATAGGTTGTGACTGCCAGCTGTGTATGAGCCGTTAAAAATGAACATTTTAATATTTTACCTATAATAAAATATGATACTTGAAAGAGTCCTTCAGTTATTTTCCATCTGTACATTTGCTTGAACGGGACAGTATTAATTCACATGCAAAAAAATAAGCCAGTAATTTTTGTTCTGTTTTGCTTACGTTTTCAGTAAAGGATACTAAGAACGATCAGTAAAATGGGAAAAAAAACGTTACAAAAATAAACCCAGTAAAGCAATCAATCAATCCATCTCTGAGAGAACCAGAATAAAAGGAAAATTTCCAATCTTAACAAAGGCTATCTACTAAAATCTTACTTTTTAAACTGCTGTTTCTTACAGCATCATTTATAAAGGAGGAGTTTGAGGCAGCGCAAGTGTCTCCCTTTTAGGAATGGATAAGAAAATACAGTCTATACGTCTTTTTTTTTTTTTTAAAAAACCACTACACAGTAAGTGGTAAAAATAAACTAGATTTTAAAAAAAGAACAATCAGTGGGAATGTAAAGAAAATGAATTTCTTAAAAGGAGTTTAATTTTAATATTCCACAGCCTCATCATAAGAAAAGAGTATTAAGAGTTGAACACATACGTGGGCTGTTGGTGTGAGGTAATGGTGCCAATTTCCTTGTGTCTTTGTTCAGTTATCGCTTACAACTACTTATCCCTATTCTAGGCTGTTTAGATGAAAATGAATTTAATTTTGTCATCGCTGCCCTGATAAAACTCTTGGTTTTTTTCATGTTCTAGGAAAGTGGCAAGATGCCAAGAAGGAAAGCAACAACGAAAACAAAAATAAGTTGGGGAGAGAAGGAACCAGGGGGATTAAAGTAAAACCATAAGCACATCCTTGCTTGTCAGTCCCCCTACTTTATGCATGAGACAAAGGAGGAGGTTATTTAGGAAAAGCAGGGTGGTGGAGGGGTTGCCTTCAAGCCCTTAACCTTTCTGCATCACGGTTTCATCATCTCTAAAATAGTCTCTACATCACAGGACTCCCATAAGGATTAAAGAGAGTGAATAGGTATGAAGTGTTCAGCACAGTGTTTGGTGTTTCACTGTGGTGGTGATGGTGATGATGACGACGATATGAGAATGATTTTTTATTCCCTCTGAATACTTGAGCTGTGTTGGAAACTGACAGAGACCATGGATACACTCTTGTGTGACGTCTCCCATAGAGCCACCTGCGTGACAGCCCTCTCTCCCTTTGAAGTGGGTGGTGATGAAGCTGAGAGCTTATGGAGTCCTCAAACTGGGGTGTTTCAGACGTTCTGTAAAGACTGTTGCCAACAGAATGAATTTCCAGAGGAGGATAGAGTGATTTATGTGACGAAATATGTTTTTAAGTTTTTATAACATACTAAAACCATTATAGTTAAGTCTGTCATCCACGTATAGATTTTCCACAGCAATATTTGAATCTTGAGCAGGCATTTCTTTAGAATTTACTACATTCTCAGAGCATATAACAGTTTTACGGTTAGTGTAAGCAACATGTGGTAAGGAATTAAAAGCGTTCTTTGATAAAAGCATAATACATATTCGAAAAGCAATGGTTACGTTTTATTAAGGCTGCTTTGGATTATCCATTCCGTGGTTCATCCCCACTGATGCAAGTGGTTGATAGTCAGCTGGACTCGTTTGGATTTCCACATCAGGGTAGGCAACACAAAGCCCCAGATGCACAGGAGATGTAGTTGTGGTAAAGAAATGGCACAGGTTTTTGGCCTCTGTCCCTTAGATAAACAGCCTGAACACGTCCTGTGACTCTATCACGATCAACCTGATAATATATGGTTCTTCAACCCCCCGCCCCCCATACGGTGAGCAGGGTGATGCTGGGAACTGTTTCATACCCGTTTTCTTCCTACTGCACCTTTGTGTTGGGGATAAGCACTTAAAGTACTGTTCAGTTAAATAGTGAATTGGTGGAGACTAACGTCTCTTAGTAGTTGAACGTACGGAGGAGGAGAACTTGTGTTCTGAAGCCTTCTAAGGGCACTCTGTTTATTAGGTTTTTCCATCTCGATTGGTCAGTAACTCACTGAGGGGAGGTTAATGGATAGAAACTGGACTGAACAAGGGATCTGAGGCAGAAGAGACCTAGATCGGTGGTGCTGGTCTCACCTAATTCTCTAGGTGATGCTTGCTTGTATCCACAGCATGGTTTCCCTAACGCAGTGAAAGACGGAGCATCTGCTGCTTTTCGCTCTCAGTTGGAGGGAGCTCTCACTGTTCTGGAAGAGGGCTGCTGCCCTTTGTTCAAATTCTCCTCTGAGGTGGCCAAGCGAATGTAAGTCCAGCTTCGTTTTGGCAGATTGAGAACAGGATGTCATTGATCATGGAGGAGAGTGAAATCTGGCTGATCTCAATGTTTGTTTCGGTGGTTATGTAAACTTTGATTTTGAGAAGTCATTTTATTCTTCCAGATAACAGATTTACATACTGGAAAAGGGACAGGACCAAATTGCTTTTGAGATATTTGAGTAATACAAAACATTTCTCTGGTAAGAAATTCATGCCCTGAAAAATTGGAAGGAGATTTGAATTGTTAATGGAAAGGGGACTAGGAACTAGAACGGAGAGGAAACTGAATTTTTTGTTATAATATGCCATTTTGTAAAATTGAATTTTTTGATCATGTGGCTGAATTGTATAATAAAAAAGTACATTCCCACCCATATCATATTCACCCAGAATTAGGTCATATGTCCCAACCCCATACATTGGAATACATTTCTCTGAAAATCCTAGTTCAGTGATAATTCCATTCTGGGCAGAGACACTTTCTATTATTTTTTCCTTCGTAAAACGATAAATCTTGTCACCTGTTGGTCATAATACTGTCTCCTGGAGCCGTGTAGAATAAACCTCTTACCTACTTTCAGTTTTTATTTGTTTTTATTGTTAGAGTCTTAAAATTGAAAACCGTAATTGGTTGTAAATAAAAATGGTCTGCTTTCCTGAACTCCCCTCCTGCCAGCTCACTCCTAAAGGCAACCACTTGTTCAGATTTGTTTATTTCCTTCCAGGCTTTTAAAGGTGTGCATATATTATACATGTGCAGGTTTCATTTCTATTTGTGTTTTTAAAATGGGATTGTACTATGTGTATGGTTCTCTAGCTTTTTTTAACTGAACAATTACAGTACGGTTTTCTTTCCATGTTAGACATGAAAGGCTCTCCTCCCCCCCACCTTTTTTCGGACAGTTACATCATTGTCGGATGTACTATAATTTATTTAATCGTTCCATTATCGTTAGATACCTGGGTTATGTGGAACATGGATGATCTTGAACACAGATCAAACGCATCTGAGGATACTGCTTCCCTTGTAGCTGTTTCTGCGGCTGTTTTCTCTCATCACCCTCATACCACCGGGCCTGCTGGAGGTAGGGGCCTCCTAATTGTCTCCTCCAGACCATTCTCCCACCATCCTCCATGAAAACACCCACCTTTGACCATCCTGTCAGGTTATACCACACTTCCCCTCCTTGTTACTCACTGCCTCACTGCCCACCCTCCACCCTAATTCCTACAGGATTTCAGTGTCTTTATTCCCTTCCTGCTGCTCCTATGATCATTCTCGGTCTACTTCTCCAGTGACCTTTGACCTCAGCTCAGGTACTCAGGCTCATAGACCCATAATACGGGATTTTGCACTTCTAAAATTTAAACAGATTTCACCAACTTTATGTTTAATTATTTTCCTCATTTACTTAAGCAATAAAGTGTTATTTGTTCATAGCTTACCTTCAGAATACGCAGTAGCTGGGATCTGACCACTTCTACTGGGCTGATCCAAACCTTTATCATCTTTTTTTTTTTTTTTTTTGCGGTACGCGGGCCTCTCACTGCTGTGGCCTCTCCTGTTGTGGAGCACAGGCTCTGGATGCGCAGGCTCAGCGGCCATGGCTCACGGGCCCAGCCGCCCCGCGGCATGTGGGAGCTTCCCGGACCGGGGCACGAACCCGCGTCCCCTGCATCGGCAGGCGGACTCTCAACCACTGCGCCACCAGGGAAGCCCCTAAACCTTTATCATCTTGAGCTGTAACAATTGCCATAGCTTTTTTTTTTTTTTTTTTTTGCCATAGCTTTGTAGCTGGTCTCTTTCCTCCTTCCCACTCCTATCACTCCTCCTCCTTCCATGCCTTCAGACAGTTCTCAGCCCAGCCATACCACAGTCAGCCTGTTAAGCTAGAAGTCAGATCACGTTGGCATCTCTGCTCCCAGCTCGCAGCGGTTCTCGTCTCAGTTCAGAGGGGAAGCTACAGAATCCTTGCGGCGTTCCTGTCTGTCTGCTTCGACCTCCCCTCCCCTCGCTCTCTCCATCCCAGTCACATTGGACTCCTTGCTGCCCCTGGAACATTTCAGGCATATTCTTGCCTCTTGGCCTCTGCCGTTGCTCCCCCTCTGCTTGCGACGTGCTTCCCTAGATATCCACGTGGCTCCGTCCCTCACCTTTTCAGGCTTCTGTTGGAATATCACCTTCTCAGTGAGGCCTTCCCTGACCACAAGAATGTAGGTCCCATGAAGGCATGATCGTTTTTAAAAAGAGAAAAAGCTGTTTCTGTCTCTTGTTCAGCCCTGTGTCCCAGTGCTTAGAATAGTGACTGGCATGTTGTGGGTGTTTGTCGAATGAGTCGAATGACTGTAGTGGTTATCAGCCTTTCTTTTTATCGTTTTCTTTCCTTTTTTGGACAAAGTTAGAACTTCACTGGACAGACAAAAGCTAGGACACAAACTTTGTTTTTTTTGTATAAACAAAATATTAGAATTAGCTTATTGTGAACCAACTCTGTAAATACGTTACATTTTTCAGCATGTTATAATTTTCAAATCAACTTTACGTATCCCTATTTAAGGCTGATGCCAGCCCAGCGGGGGGTAGGTGGTGGAATCAAAATTTCATGGAAGAGCAAATTGAGGCTCAGAGAGGTGTTTTGTTCAGAGAGCAGCTGCTAAGTGGAAAGCTGCTCTTCAGACCTATCTTCTTTCATTCCAAGTGAAGGACTCCTGCTCTCTCATTTAGAAGCATCTCAAAATGACAGAAACATGGTGGGGGTCTTATTTGAAAGCCTGGAGACTGCCCTGATTGCTTACTCTAGATTTCGCCTGCCTTTTGTTTCCATTTGGAAAGCACATAAAATAAATGGTTCACTTTAAAATTCCTGACAATGACAGAGCAACAAGTTTTATTTCTCTCACCTGTGGAGGAAGTGGCCTCCACCCAGTTTTACTGAATTAGGAGGGAAGTGATTTTTTCAAGTGATAAAAAGAAAGAAAATTCCATGCTCTTCCCAGAGGAGGAGTTCAACAATTGGGAGAATGGCGTGAGACCATATGTTGGTTTGTAAAAGGATATAACTTGTAAAGATGTTTCCTTTGATGCCTGTGATGAATATGGATGTGTTTCCCTTCTAGAGGGTCCTGATTAAATTATTCAATTAAGCCCGGAGCTGGAGGATCTAAATATAGGGAGAGGGTTCAGGCTGTCCTGCCTTGTGGGTGTCAGCTCACCCCTACAGATGTGCGTGTTTGTTGTCATAAATAACACCTGCCAGATCAGTGGAGACGGAGAAATGTTCCAAAAAATGAAATACAGCAGAGTATTTTTCTTTTTTAAATAAAAGGGACAGTTTTTTTCCGCCCTTCGGCCTATTCCATTTTCATTTGTGAATTTGGCATTTGAATTACTGATTTTTTTTTTTTTCTTAACCTGATTCATAGACTTTAGTATCTGTTCTGGTTTCAAGTATAAATCTACCACTTACTAGAATATGATCTTCAAACAGGTACTTAACCTCTGATCCTTAGGTTTATTACTAAAACTGAGAGAATGCTATACATCTTGAAAGATTGCTATAAGAAGTCAATACGATCGTGTTTGTAAAAATGACCAATATAATCCTTGCATAAGGTAATAGCTCAATTAAAATAATTTCATTTGTTAACGATTGAATCATTCCTCACTGGTCGCTTATGGGAATTTACCGCATTTAGCATGCTTTGCAATCAGTAAAATTGCTATACTACGATAACAATGACTCAAAGCAAAGAGTTTTTTCTAAGAGACGACTGTATACTTTTTCCACTTATAGTCTGTACAGTTGAACTTGCACATGTCCCTGCTCTGCAGTTCCCAGTGTTTGAGGAGTAAGCACTTGCAAGCCAAATGAGTCTATACAATTTTTGAGTTGAGGTGACTGCAGATGAGATTTATCAGAGTGAGGCCTTTAGGACCTGGATATCTTGAAAGGCTACCACGTGCTGAAGGACAGCTTTCCATTACAAGCATGAATTCGAGAACAGGGATTCAGGGGGATTAAGGAATGTTATACAACTTCTAGAGAAGTGGTAAGGAGATGTAGCAATAAGGCAAGCTTGTTTGTTGAAGTTGAGGACAGCAAGAAAACTTTTAAGTGTCTCCAGTCTACTTTAACTAAACAAGTAATCGTCTCGTGAAACAAAACAGAACTGACACTTGTTACTCTATAAGGGAAGCTCTGTGACTAAGAAAAATTGACCAGGTGCCCTGTCAGCAGCCAGAATTTGTCAGGATGGAAGGACTTGTGTATGCAGAGCAGAACCAGAAAGAGTTCTTGTCTTGAAGAATTTTCTAACACAACGAACATATATTAAAAAGCATACTTGGTGCAACTGAATGCATAAACTACGGCCCTGTCCTTAGAGACGCATCTAAGTGCGACATCCCTAAACTCCTTGCTTCATTGTCATGAAGGGGATGCTGCTTTTGGTCGAAATGTCACCGCTCACGATGAACTTCCAACTGGTAGGTGGTGAGCTCTTCTTTTTGATTCCTAAGATTCCTACTCACTTAACACTGTTGAGAGACCACATCACGGCAGCCCTTGCCAGCATGTCCCTCAGGTCACACCTGAGAGACTGGTAGACTGGCTGTTAGTGCCTGTGTTTTAAAGGCACCGGTACCTGCGTGACTTCATTATGAAAAATAGCTTTCAAGAGCTGGTCCACTCTTCCACCTTCACCCCCTAGTTTCTCCAGACTTGGAAAATTAACCTTGAAAACAATTTTTTAATGAAAAAGAGGCAAACTAGCTATTCTGTGTCATCAAACTGACATTTGGAAAGTTGGGAAATGTTTGGAAGTAACCGAAACAAGGCTTTATAGTAAGAGGCTCAGGACAGTGAAGTCTGCCTTCTGAATGTTTGTGACGGCAGGACTTTGCTGTAAGACCAGCAGAATTCTGCGATTGCCAGTGGATCTTTTTTTTTTTTGTAAAAAGTATTATTTAAAAAATGTTTTCTAATTTTTTTATTCTTTTTCAAATTCCTTTCCCATTTAGATTATTACAGAATATTGAGCACAGTTCCCTCTGCAATACAGTTAGGTCCTTGTAGGTTATCCATTTTAAACACTGCAGTCTGTACGTCAATCCCAGACTCCCAATCTGTCCCTACCCGCCAGTGGATCTTCGTATCGCTTTCTTGTGTAGGGACTTGGTTTAAATATATTTTCTTTTTCTGAGGATTCAATCAGAGTAGAGTTCCTGTTAGCCCAACTTCTCAGCAAAGAAGTAGGTAGTTTAAAAAGCGCTTTCAAGTCTGTAAAAGAAATGGAGAGAGGTTTTATTCATCCTCACTTTCTTCTTGTTCTAGGATTTTTTTTTTCCCCTTTATTTTGGTTAGTGATGAGCTTTATTTAGCTACATTTGACCCGTTTTAAATTGAGAAATGTTGAGGGAAGGTCCAGGACTAACTGCTAGTTTAAAACAGGAAAAGGAAATGCAGAGGGACTTCACCTGTTTTCTCCTTCAAGACAAGTATCCCAAAGCCAGATGAGTTCCTAATCGCAGTAACCGGGGAATAGAAACATTTGAACAGGTTATTTGTTGAAACGATGTCACAGAATCACAGACCATCGTTACTTTGGGATATTTTCTGAGACTGAAATAGCTGGAGAAAACCCATCTCCGTTTTTATTTTCATTGTGATGGTATTATACTTGTGTAGCAAATTTTAACTCGTTTTTTCCCCTGTTTCCCCTGGTATGTTAACTTTCTGACTCTTTTTGATGTTTTAATTTAGCTAAGCATCTCGGGGGAGGCAAGAGTTCTCATCAGGCCTTGAATCCTATCTGAAATCGGATGTTAGGCTAGATGACACATACCTTTCCACAGAACTAATTAATATTGCCGCCAGTCACTTTATACAACACACCTCTGATGTACTTTACACCTCCATGGCATTCTGGTGAGGTATTTGGTGAAATAATTTAGATACAACTACCGAACTACAGAAATCATATAGTTTGCTTGTGATTTGTCTAAAGCCGCACAGTAGCTCTTCTTTAGGAGCTAGTCTTACTTTTTCTGTTTCTTCACAAGATCATCTGTTTAAGAAGAGCTAGTGGTATAAGTCAGGAAATATGCCTACAGTTTATTTAGTCACTTGGAAATACTTGTTTCCCCCGCAAAATGGATCAGGCATTTTTTTACAGAAAGATAATTTTTGTAAAGTTTTCGTTTTTCTTAAGTAACACATCCAACAGTTACACAGTTCCAAAGCGAAGTTAATCAATACCCCTGCGTTTAGTTCCTTGATTCTTTTGATCTTTATGCCTTGATGTTTTACCATTAGAGTTAAGACAGTAATGAACCAAAGAACAAGAAGTCGGGGGTGGGGGAGAGTTGCTTGCTTCATTGATGGTAGACCATTTATCTCCTTTTTTTTTAAGGTACTAGCAGGGAGTCTTTGATGTTTTTCCCCCCAGTCACTTTTTTGGAGCCTGTATTTCATGCTGATTTTATTGAATCATTTCATTATTCCCTCAGTATTTAAAGGAATCAGTCGTTTTGTCTAGTTCACTGAATTGCGTGCCAGTGCAGGAACTGTAACAGCACTGGTCTGAAGCTGTAGAGGGCGACTGGCCATTGTCTGTCTCCTCTCCTCCTCCTTCTGTTAAAGGTACTTGGTTTGTAGCACTTGGCAACTCCCCCCTCCCGCCTTTTTATTGTGCTTCAGATACAAATTAGAATAATTTCCTTTTAAAACTTTCAGTGGGAATCTGGGATCTGAGGCATGGCAGAGAGTGTATTTTGTTGATATTCACAGAGTTGGATAATTACATGTTTCTTTGCTAGATGAAGATGAAGAAAATGCCGTTGTGCAATTGGCTAATGAGGTTTTATTTCAGTATAGAGCGAGTCTCACAGCAGTTAAAGGTATTTTACAACTTCTTCCTTTTTTCCTTTTAACATTAAGGAATACCACATAAGCTGCAGAATTCAAGAGCCATGTTGAAAGGAGCATTATAAGTATTCTTCTCATTTGGTTCCGGCATTGCTAATAGAAATCCTTCCCGTGGGCGAGACTCCATAGGGAAAGGGCCTGACTTTAGAACCCTGTTTTAAACTGCATTTTGTTTTGTTTTGTTTTTTGGTACGCGGGCATCTCACTGTTGTGGCCTCTCCCGCTGCGGAGCACAGGCTCCGGACGCGCAGGCTCAGCGGCCACGGCTCACGGGCCCAGCCGCTCCGCGGCATGTGGGATCTTCCCGGACCGGGGCACGAACCCGCGTCCCCTGCATCGGCAGGCGGACTCTCAACCACTGCGCCACCAGGGAAGCCCTAAACTGCATTTTTATTACTTCCCAAATCGGGTCACACTGTAAATGCAACCTGATTTATAAGTAGACTTTGTATGTGTCTTGAGTTAATGAATTGAGGTTTTGTTTTTTTGTGTGTAATTTGCAAATATTTGTGTATAGAGGCTTTTAAAAATTTTCAAAATAACAGTTTTTTATTAAAGAATGTTTGAAAAGTTTTAACAAGTAGGGGAGAGAGAGAGAGATTATTACCCTTCCAGACCCAGCCACCGTTACATGCTTTGGTATATTTACATAGTTGTTCATGTTATGTATACCGTTATTTTGGTATATTTACATAGTTGTTCATGCTGTATATACCATTTTACATTCTGCTTAAGGTGTTTTCCCAGTTATTTTTATGAACATAATTTTTTAAGGGTTACATAATATCCCGTTGAGTGGATTATACTACATCTTACTTATTTTCCAACTTTTAGATACTTTTTTTTTCCTTATAATAAAGAATGCTCTAATGAAAATCATTATGCAAAAACTTTTTTACCTTTCCAGTGCAGAGTGTTTCCTTAGAGTAAATTTCTAGAAGTGAAGTTGCCGGAACAAAAATCTCCCTATTTTTTAAGGCTTCAAGGGGGTTCTTTACCAGATGAATGCTTTTGCTTCTCTGTCATTTTGAAATGTTTGTATTTGGAGAAGAGGGAAGGAAATCTCTGTTTGCTGACTCATGTTTTTATTTTGCACTTTAAACTGATAACGCCACTTAGCTTTTGACATAAACTAAAGCAGGAAGTACCAAAAGGGGCAGAAAAAGAATGAGTTGCCTTGCCAAGGCCATAGTGTCATGGACACGTTTGAGTTCCTGATGGGAGGTAGGTTACTTGTTTGACTTGAATATAAAAAAATGCTTAACTCTAGTAGGCAAAAATCAGTCATCAGCCTGTATTTTGTTTCATATGCACATTTATATGCAAGAGTTTGTGATCTTGTCACTTTAAAGTTTTTAGTGGCATCAGACCCCCCAACTGGCCCTGTGGTGTTTGGAGAACATAGGGTTTTTTTTTCATTTTTTGTTCCCTGTGCGGAGAAGCCTTTTGTATTGAGGATATCACCTTAGCTGTCTAAAACATAAATCTAATCACACTGATGCCCTGATTTAAAGCCTTCCATTTGTCCACAGGAAAAGATGTGTGACAGGCCCTTCACAGTCTTGCCCTGCCTTTATCAGCCTTGTATCGTCTACAGCAACCGTGAACCCTAGCATTTCTCTGATGTTGGTGAGAATGAGTAATTTACAAAAGTGGTTTAAAAGTTGAGGCTCTAGAGCCAGACAACATAGGTTCAGTCTGGCCCCACCACTTACAACTGTGCGCATGAAACCTCGGACAAGTTATTTAACTTTTCTATTGTATATTTCACTTTCCTTACCTGTAAAATGAGGAAAATAAGAGTGTTCACTAAAGAGGGTTTGTCACAAAGATTAAACTAGTTAGTAGATATAAAGTGCTTGGAACAGTGTCTATCAAGTAACGATCACTCAGAATATTAGCTCTGTTGTTTTGCAAAATTCTACTCATCCTTTAATGCTTGTCTGATAGTTCTTCTTTGGGAAAACTTCCTGAAATCCCTGGAATTAACTGCTCTCTCCTTTTCTGCTTTTATTCGTTATCGTTTATACCTGTCGTATAGCTTTTGCACACAGTGTTATTGTTGGTTCAGGGTGGGCAAATGCATGGTACATGGGCCGCCTCTTCTATTCCTGCACTCAGGGTTCACCTTGCTACAGTCCTGGCATTCCTTCCTGCTGAGGTCTGCACTTGACCCAAGACTCCGCAGTGCAGTCCTTTAGCTTGGCATGCAGGGGAACCAGTTTGCTTCAAGAGAGTTCACTGTTTACACACTGGCTCTTCAGGATGGAGACATCTTTGCTTCCATCCTCTGTGGATACCGTAGGTACTTAGCAGGCACTCAGTGCAGCTTTGCTGAATGAATGTCACTTTGAGCAGTTAAAGCAAAGGTCTGCAATGGTGGTCCTTAATCTCCCCAACTCCCCACATACTTACCTTCTATAACAAACCCATCAGTGCTAGAGTTTGAAACAGCCCCAGGTGATTTTTTTTTTTTTTTTTAAAGAAGATGTTGGGGGTAGGAGTTTATTAATTAATTTATTTATTTTTGGCTGTGTTGGGGCTTCGTTTCTGTGCGAGGGCTTTCTCTAGTTGTGGCAAGCGGGGGCCACTCTTCATCGCGGCGCGCGGGCCTCTCACTATGGTGGCCTCTCTTGTTGCGGAGCACAGGCTCCAGACGCGCAGGCTCAGTAGTTGTGGCTCACGGACCTAGTTGCTCCGCGGCATGTGGGATCCTCCCAGACCAGGGCTCGAACCCGTGTCCCCTGCATTAGCAGGCAGATTCTCAACCACTGCGCCACCAGGGAAGCCCGCCCCAGGTGATTTTGATATAAACTCACCCCCTCTATTTGAAAACCATTGACCAAAATATAAAAAAGCAGTTTTTGGAGTTGAAGAAAAGGACATACAAAATAAGAAGAAATGTATTCCTTTTATAAATTGTTGCTAGAGGACAAGGAAAAGAAGTTGTCTTTCTTGTTCTTTGGCACAATTAACCTTTAGTTAAAAGTAAATGATCATTTCAGGAGGTACACTCTGACCAAGTGTGGCTTTTGATGGTAGCATAGTTTTATTTTCTCTTTTTCTGTTCAACAAAAATAACGCCAGCTTCAAAGCACTGGTAAAACTCTTTACCTTACAAAAGGAAACAACGGACCCGCTACAGCCTGTTGAATAAGTAAAGCTCCACACTTGGCCTTCTGATTCCTTCAGGGAGCTAAATCATTCATCAAACATTTATTGAGACTCTGATATGTGCCAGCTACAGGGCTAGGTTCCAAAGCTAGGAAGACAGTAAGATAGAATTCCCGAGTCATTTTCCTCTAGTGAAGAAGTAGCTATAGACATGCACAGCTGTATGTCTATACCACAAAGTAGCTATAGACATGCACAGTTTGCTATGATAGCTGTTCATAATTATTATCCCTTTGAGTTCTGAGTATCAGTAATGATTTCCCCCTTTTATTCCTGTTATTGGTAATTTGTGCCTTCTCTTTTATTGATTTATAGGTTTTTTTAGAGGAATATCTGATTTTATTCGTATTTTCAAAGAGCCAACTTTGATTTTATAGGTTTTCTCTCTTGTATATATATATTTAATTTTTGCTCTCATTTCCTTTTACTGTCTTTAGGTTTAATTTGCTGTTCCTTTTTTTTTCTTTTGATAGATACATAGAAAATTAGTTTTCAGGTTTTTTTCTTTTCTAATATATGCATTTAAGACAACCCATTTCCTGCTAAGCATGGATTGAGCTACATCTTACAAGTTTTGATGTGTCATATTTTTATAATCATTCAGTTTAAAATAGTTTCTAATTTCTCCTGTAGTTTCTTTTTTGACCCATGCATTATTTAAAAGTGTCATTATTTTCAATAACAACACTTTTGGCATTTATTCTTAGTTATACTGTGATCAAAGGACATATTCTGTATGGTTTTATTCCTTTGATATGTGTTGAGATTTGCTTAATGGCTCATTATATGGTCAGTTTGGGTAAGCATTCCATGTGTTTTTGAAAGTAGTATATATGTTATAGTTGTTGGGTGCATACACGAATTGAGTCAAGTTTTTAAACATGTTAATCTTCTATATCTGTTGATTTCTGTTTACTTGTTTAGTCATTTACTGTGTTAATCTCCCACTAAGATTGTTAGTCATTTTAATTCTGTCAGTTTCTGCTTTATGTGTTTTAAAACTGTGATTACTTGGATAAAAAATTGGGATTGTGATGTATTTGTGGTGGATCAACTCTTTTAACATTATGAAATGTCCCTCTTTTATCCTTGGTGATGCTTCTTACTTTACAGCTTCTTTTGCCTGATACGATAGCTGTGTGAGCTTTTTTGGTTAGAATATGAATAGTATATTTCTTTCCATATTTTTTTTTCTTTTGGCCAGTCTCTGTCTTTATATTCGACGATATGTGTCTCTTGTAAGTACAGTATAGTTAAGTGGTGTCTCCACCCCTACCCCAGTCTTTTGCTTGGCAGATTTAGTCTCTTGATATTTAAGTAATTCTTGAGACTTTGAGGATTAACTGTGAATCTTACTGTTTTCTATTTTTCCCATCTATTATGTGCTCTTTTTTCCTTTTTCTTAAGTTATTTTGGATTAAACATATTTTAAAAAATAATTCCATATTTTTAACTCCTCTATTACCTTTTTATGGTTTTTAAATTCTTTCAGTTGTTGCTTTATTATGACATGAATTCATAACATATCAACAATACTTTAATGCTTTACCACAACCTGGGTAGACAAGGACCTTAGAAATCTGACTTCATTTACCCCTTCTGCTTTATTTGTTATGCCTTTTAATTCTGTATTCTAAACACCACAAGACATTCCTATAATTGTTCTGTAAAGTCAGTACCCTTTTGGAGCTCTTCGTTCTTTCCTGCAGTTCCTTGCTTTTCCCTTGTGCCTGAAAATTCCTGCTGGAAGCCAGTTCTCTCAGATTTTGTTTGTTGGAGAGCATATTTATTTCACAGTCATTTTGAATGATTTTTCTCCACTAAGTAGGCTAAAGATGTCATTTCACTGTCATCTGGTTTCCATTGTTTCTGTTGAAATGTCAGCTGTCAGCCTTATTGTACTCATTTTGAAAATATTGTGTCTTTTTAAAGACTTTTGTGGTAGGGTTTCAGCAATTATACTGTGATATGACACATTAAAACTTGTGGATACCTTTCCGTCTCTCCTTCTTTGGATTTGTAGGCCTTCATGAATCTGTGGCTAGACATCTGTTGTCACTTTTGGAAAATCTTTGGCCAGTATCTACAAATATTTCCTCTCTCACAGTTTTTCTCTCCTCTTTTTCCATCATCTTGTTCCAGTCTAGTATTAAGATGATTCTATTAAGATGATTCTAGGCTGTGTTTCAGTGTTTGTAAACACTGGTCCATTTCAGTTTTACCCTTGCACACTAGGGCATACCTCTTCAGGGGTCTCAACTGAAAGTCTGGTGTGTTTACCAGGCCCTCAACTCCATTTTTCTTTTTTCTTTTTTTTTCGTCTCCTCAGCACTGTGAGACTACTGAAATCTCTGTTTGGTTCTTTAGCCTCTTTCTGCTTGGCTACTCACAGCACAGGCATTGGCAACTAAACGCCTTGAGAAGAAAAACAATGAAGAGTGTTCAGCTTATTATTTCATTGCTTTCCACATCTCTCCAGCATCTTGGCCCCTCATGTCCTGCGTACTTTGGTTGCTCTTTGATACATTTAAAAACTTGGGGGGTTTTCCCCCTGATTTGTTCATTTGTATTTTATTCAGCTTTTATAGTTACTTTGGGGAGGAGGTTGGTTTGATACCTGCTACTGAATCTTAGCCAGACTTGGTACAAAGTTATCATCTTTAATCTTTTTCACCGTTTGTGTTTTTATCTGGTGAAGAGTAACTAGAAAGTTTAAATGAGACAACTTGACAAAAGTATTTGGTACAGTATGTGTTCACGTGCTTCATTCCTTTCATGTAAATAAAAAGCAAATTTGAAAAAGTAGGGGGTAAATTTCCTACCTTACTTGCCTGATAGCCCATAGGCATAGGCTTGTTTATTGAATAAATACCCTAAAATGTTGCTACATTTACATAGTGTAAATATAACTACCTTTTTTTAAGCGTAAGACATACTTGAGGAACAGCCCAAAATAGATGTTAAGACTATTGCATTTTTATTTTTTCCTTGTGCTTTCAGTTTTTGTTGATTGAGGTGTATTTTGAAATATATATCTTAGAGCCTATAAATGAATCTAAATATAAAACATCACAATATGTGTTGAGAACTTGAACTTTTTTTGCACTAAGGGGTCTGTTGCTTCTATCTCAGAACTCATGTAAACAGTAACATACTCCTTTTTAAAGCTGCATCTCAGTTTATTCATCTGTAAAATGGCAATGATGGTACTACCTAGTTGAAAGAATTATTTAAAGGATTAAATACTGTGTTAGTCTGCTTGGGCTGCCATAACAAAATACCACTGACCGAGTGGCTTAAACAGTAGAAATGTATTTCTCACAGTTCTGGAGGCTAGGAAGTCCAAGATGAAGGCTCCAGCCAGTTTGGTTTCTGGTGAGGGCTCTCTTCCAGGCTTGCAGACAGCTGCCTTCTCTCTATGAAGAAGGCCTTTCCTCAGTGGGTGCACATGTAGGGAGGGAGAGAGAAATCTCTCCCTTCTTCTTATAAGGCCACCGTAGGGAGGGAGAGAGAAATCTCTCCCTTCTTCTTATAAGGCCACCAGTCCAATTAGATCCGGGTCCCATCCTCATGACCTCATTTAATGTTAATTACTTCCTTAGAGGCCCCATCTCCAAATACAGTCACACTGGGAGTGAGGGCTTCAACGTGAGTTTTAGGGGGGGACATAATTCAGCCCATAGCATACTGTAATACATAAAAGTGCTTAGAATAGTATCTGGCCCGTGGTAATTGTTTAATAAATTGTGATTTTGTGCTAGAGATGATTTTAAACATCTTTTTTCTTTTCTAGGTGCTGACTTTGGGTTACTTTTGAAAACACTAGGAATGGTGATTTCTACTTTTCAGGACCTCAGCACGAAGAAGCTAAGGAGAATCCTATGTAAATAAAGTGAAACCTCTTCTGCTCTCCTTTCACATTTGGGGACATCTTTCTTTCTCCATCCACAAGGAGTGTACGTGGTGCCATCATGAACGTGACAAGTTTGTTTTCCTTCACAAGTCCAGCTGTGAAGAGACTGCTTGGGTGGAAACAGGGTGATGAAGAAGAAAAATGGGCAGAGAAAGCTGTTGACGCTTTGGTGAAAAAACTGAAGAAAAAGAAAGGTGCCATGGAGGAACTGGAAAAGGCCTTGAGCTGTCCGGGGCAGCCCAGTAACTGTGTCACCATTCCCCGCTCCCTGGACGGCAGGCTGCAAGTTTCCCACCGGAAGGGGCTGCCTCACGTCATTTACTGCCGTGTGTGGCGCTGGCCCGACCTTCAGAGCCACCATGAACTAAAACCACTGGAATGCTGTGAGTTTCCTTTTGGTTCCAAGCAGAAGGAGGTGTGCATCAATCCCTACCACTATAAGCGAGTAGAAAGCCCTGGTAAGTGAGCCCTTTTATGTTGATGCGTCTAGCAGATTTGTATTGTTTCTCAAAATCATTCCTTTCCATGTTTTTAGTTGTAATTTTCAAATATTAGGGGAAAAGTTACATTTGTCCGCCCTTGAATATGTCATACGTTCTAACAGCATAGTCTCTAGTTAATCTTATTTCTTAGGAGCGGGGCTGTGAAAACTGTTATCCCGGTACTAATACCTCTAACTTGTAATAAATTGTTTTCTTTCTAAATTTATTCTTTATGTTTCCCTTTGGCTCTGTGCATTTCTCTAGGCAAATTTAGCTATGATTTTATTGTGAGGGACAGGAAAGGAAAGAAGCATGGCATTACTGTCTACCTACTTGAGGGCAGTTGCCAGTGACTTGGCAACTTTATCCTTAAAAATAGCAATTTTTATCATCTCCAGTGGAATTTCACTATGGCATATTCCCTGTAGAGGATATGAAGGAATTATGTTCTGCTGTGGAATCATTTGATACTATTACTTTATAAGATATTTCTTAGTTTTTACATATATGACCTTGGCCGGTGGGCAGGGGGAGAAGCACAGTAAAGGATATACTTCAAAATATACTTGGTTTTGCCCTCAAATTAGAGTCCACATTCTAGACAGTTGCATCAATTGGAAAGTGATCAGGCAATCTCAAGACCCTAAGTATCTCATTGTCAGATTGGAACCAATTTTGTTGATGGATTAGTTATTAATAGCTGTTGGTTACCAAGGGTTCCCAAATGAGGCTGTGCATTAGAGTCACGTGGCTCCCCCCCCGGAAATTCTGATTCTGGCCTAGCCTGGTAATCCGTGTTTTTAACAGGTACTCCAGGTGGGGCTGATGGGAGCTGTTGGATTGGTGTTTGGGAACTACTAAGCTAGATCCTGTAATAACATGGCTCTCAAATAAAAGGCATTCTGGTTTCTTACGGAATATTGAAGAAGAGTTTAAGGACTAGGGAATAATATAATAAACATCTTTGTATCCACCACCCAGTTGCCTTCAGTAACTACTGTCCTGAATTTGATGGTTAAGTTTGAAGTTCATCATTCCCATGCGTGCTTTTATACAGCAATTCTGTATGTGTTTGAATCCTTGCCAGTATGTACTGTCAATTTTGTATATTTAAAGGTATTATATAATGATATTGGAGTATCCTTCTACAATTTGCTATATTCATTCAACATCATTGATGTGTGATTTCTATATTACACACTTTAGGATTACCTTGTCAAGGCCTGTGAAAAATCCTCTGGAGATTTTATTGGAATTTCATTGATTTCATTTGGGGAAGGATTGACATAGTTCTCTTCTTGAGCGCAGTATTTTTCTAAATTTATTTAGGTTTTTTTTTTTTTTTTTTTTGCGGTACGCGGGCCTCTGACTGTTGTGGCCTCTCCCGCTGCGGAGCACAGGCTCCAGACACGCAGGCTCAGTGGCCATGGCTCACGGGCCCAGCCACTCCGCGGCATGTGGGATCTTCCCGGAATGGGGCACGAACCCGTGTCCCCTGCATCAGCAGGCGGACTCTCAACCACTGTGCCACCAGGGAAGCCCTATTTAGGTATTTTAAGTTTCTTCCATAAAGTTCTTGCACATCTTTTCTTAGATTTATTTCTAGGTAACTGTTTGGGTTTTATTGTATCCTTTTAAAAGTTACATCTTGTTACAGTTGTTCATGGCTAGGACTGTACTTGCTTTTTTCCAGCGATCTTGCAGAATTCTCCTTGTTCTAATCTAGACATTCTTTACTGCTTGTCACACCCACTGTGATGTAAATTTTAGTGTGTAATATGTACAAACAGGATTGCTTAGGTACTTGGTTTTTAGATCCCCATAGTAACTTTAAGAGGTACACGGGGAAGATTCTAATCCCACTTCACAAATGGTAAAACTGAGGTCCCTATAAATTAAGTAACCTGTGTGTCAGACAGCCAAGGTTCAGTATTGAGAAAACACTGTGGATACATTTTCTCCCGCCACCCCTTCCTCCACTCTGCTCCATTTCATCTTACGCTGCGGCAGCTGGGGACCACCGCACTACAGAGAGTGTTCTTTGAAGATGCGCGCTGTGGCCATGTAATCTTCCTGCTTCCCATTGCTCTTACACACAGCTCTGTGTTCTGGTCTTCACCCACCTCGCCAGCTTCTTTTCCCACCTTCCATGCTTCTTGTGCTTGAGTCATATGGGGACACTCAGTGCACTCTTCCTCTGTACCTCGTTTCTCCTCCCTCTTTGCCTAGTTCACTCTTCTTTATCCTTCAGGCCTAAGCTTAATGGAGGCCGACTTTGCTGAGAAGCCTTTGTTGATACCTCCTCCCCCCGCCCCCCTTACCCCCCTCCCCCCCGCCCCCTCCCCCCGCATGCCTGTCTGTGTTTTCCATAGTAGCAATTTGAATTTCTTCCTGATGTTCTTCACACTTACATTTGCCACTGTTAGTCTTCCTTGCAGGATAGTAAATCAGGCTCCATGATGGCAAGGACCATGTTTATTATTAACATCTCTTCATTTAGTAGTGAGCATGGTTAAATACATTTTTGCTGTTAAATGAAAATACTTCTTTTAGTTTCTCTGTATGGTCTTTTTGTTTGTTTGTTTAGAGATGAGCTTTCAATTTGTTTATGTCCTCCAGCCATCATCTTCCCTTTCGTGTCCATTTCATTGCCGTTACTATCTGACATAGATGGAAAGGATTTTTTAAAAGTTAACGCTGAGGTGATTTTGTTGCTCTTAATAATTTACTTGATAGGGAGGAGGTGGGAAACCAGCTAAAACAGGGCATTCTGAGATTCCACAAGTATCATTCCATCCTCCCCTTTAGCCAGGAATCTGGTGAGCCGTGCACAGACCAGTTCTCAAAAACCGTGAGGCCAATATCTGTTGAATTTGAACATATCAGGATTTTCCTTATATTTTTTATATTGTGAAGTGAAAATATGGTGGGAATGAGAAACTGGACTTCTTCCAGAGACCACCATGAAGCAGCCCCTGCACCTCATGGGGAGAAGCCCCTCTAAATCAAAGTGCAGTGGGGCCTCAGCCCCTCACAATCCCAGAGTTAAGTAGGCATTTTCCCTCTATAATGCAGCATGGAGCACACCTGGTTGTTGTTTCCGTGAAATAGGAAAAAAGGGGTCTGGAAGTCTAAGCTGCGGACACTGCAGCTCAACACTGAATTACTCTGAACTCTGTAACTATTTTACCTCAGATAAAGTATTTCAAAGAGCAGTTTAACAGTTTAGGCATAAGATAGGTCTCCCAAACTTGTTATTTTCTGCTAAGGCCCCTTTTGGGATCTCTAGGGAAAACTTCCGCAGAAATGGGGAGGGAGTCTCTAGATTTAGAGCAGTGGTTTTCAAAGTGTGTGGTCCTCAGACTAGCAGCATCAGCATCACCTGGGAACTTGGTAGAAACGAATATTATTAGATCCTTCCACAGACCTACTGAATCAAACTCTGGGGATGGAGCCAGCAATCTGTTTGGACAAACTCTCCAGGTGATTCTGATTCAGGCTAAAGTGTGAGAACCACTGGTTTAAGGTATCCAGGCAGGTCACGTCCAGCTGACAAGATGAAGTCTCTTATTGAAAAGAGATGCTAATGAGTTACAGTTTGAAATCCTTCATCATTTTTAACTTAGCATCTTGTTAGGGGTATAAAACTGACTTGCTCTTTCCAGAATTTCCCTTCCTGTTGATATTCATCAAGATTAGCATTCTGATACAGTGTGATAAAGGTGTCTTAAAGGGAGTGGAGGAGTGAGGGGAGGAAGGAATGCTTTGTTGTTTGGTCCAGTGGAAGTTTTATAATTGTTCTTTGGGGTATCTTTTACTGTCTCTGTTTCTTTGACCAAAAATAATTTTAATGGATTTAAGTAAACGTAGTTTTTCTTTACCTGTGCCATTAATTTTGTTATAAATAAAAGAGTCTAAACATTGTGGTGGGGAAAAAACCGAAAGTTACAGAAACACTGCAACAACTTGTGCTCATCATAGGCAATGATGGGAGAGAGTGTGAGAGGGACGAACCTTCCTTTTGGTGAAAGGTAGTAAAGTACCTTGGCCATTACTGAAAAATGCATCTTTGGGAAAGTAGAAAGTGGTAAGAATTTCTTTTTCTGCAAGTGTGTGGATAATTACAGGAAAGAGGAAGTGCGTGCAGTTTCTGAAGACCGTGCCCCTGCTGATGATGTAACAGGTGACTGTTTACTTGGACTTTGGGTAGCCTTTAGAGTCCAGGCTACTTATTAGTGGTTGGGTTAAATGGCGGTTTTCTTTTTCTTTACCAAAGCAAATGCTGACAGGGTAAAGTCAGTCATCTCAATGTGGTATGAGAAGGCTATTCAGTTGCTATCTGCCGCCATTAAAATGTCTTCATGGAGACTTCCTGTCATTTGGCCTTTTTTTTTCTTTTAATGTTTTTCACGTGGTTCCTGAGAATTATCATCTGTACTTTGAACTTCATCCACTTGCAAGGCCATATTGATCCTGAGCTTGAAATTCTGAGATTTCAGTTTGATCTTTAAAGTAATACCCTGCTGTTCACTTCCTGGTGCTTCTTCCATTTTCAGCAGCATGGCTCCCAGCTGTTTAAAATACACCTAAAATCCTCTTCACCAGTTGACCGAATGCAAGTTTTGCCCCTTTGGCTGCCTCAGTCACCAGGTAATTCCTGGCTTGGTAAATTTTACCTTAAGAAGAAGGCCTTAAAATCATAGAAATGGAGAATGAGTTGGTGGTTGCTGGGGGCAGGAGGGGAGTAGGTGTGGCTATAAAAGGGCAACATTGGGGAGGGATCCTTGGGTTGATGGAAGTGTTCTGTATCTTGGCTGTGTCAGTGTCGTGATTGTGATGACGGTCTATAGTTTTGCAGGATATTACCATTTGAGGAAACTGGGTAAGAGGGTAGGCAGGATTTCTCTTGTTACTTCTTACAGCTGCATGTGAATCTGCCATTATTTGAATTTTAAAAATGGTGATTCCCTGAAAAAGCAGCTAGTGCAGCCCGCGACTCAGTCACATTGAGTGCTTTTCCTCAACAACCATTGTGTTTTGGCATGTAGCAGAGGTGCTCTGTGAGTACTTTTATATTGTCACACAGAATATTAGACGGACATATACTCAAGGATCAAGATTTAATAAAATTAATATTTAAAAATTTAAATCAAAAAATTTTAATGTGTTTCTTCATGTTGTGAATGTGTTTTTACATGAGCCAAGGATGACAAAAACCTCTATCTAATTAAAGTGCCTTTTTGTTTTTTTTTAAGTCTTTGTATTAGTACATCCATTCGGAAGATGGTGATGGGTGGGGGGACGTATTGACTTTTCCTTCAAGTTTATCTGAGTGGCTGTATCTAGGAGTCTGGTGACTGACGCTGTAAACCAGATACCAGGATACGATGGTGACAAGTGTTTTGAAGATTTAGGATTAATTAGCAACAATATCAACTATAAAAATTAAAATAAAGCATTATGACCTGTATTTTATAGTCAGAGTTCTCCAGAGCAACAGAACCAATAGGATCGATCGATCAATCTATCTATCTATATATACATACACATATATATTATATATATAGATCTTATATATTATATATATATACATATATATATTTTATACCTAGATCCTATATATTTAATAGGATCCTACAAAATTTAAATTAATCTATTAATTATCCTATTAATAAGTCTACTATTGGGATTTCCCTGGCGGTCCAGTGGTTAGGACTCGGCGCTTTCCCTGCTGAGGGGCCGGGTTCAATCCCTAGTCTGGGAACTCAGATCCCATAAGCCTCACAGCCCAGCCAAAAAAAAAAAAGAGTTTTTAAAAAAGTCTATTATATATTATAGGTTTATTATGGGAGCTGGCTCATATGAGTATGGAGGCCGAGAGGTCCTATGATCTGCTGTCTGTAAGCTGTAGAACCAGCAAGTCTGATGGTGGAAGTCCCAGTCTTAGTCCAAAGGCCTGGGAAGCAGGAGCACCGTATCCGAGGGCAGGAGAAGATAGGTGATCCAGCCTTTTTGTTCTGTTCAGGTGCTCAGCAATTGGGTGATGTCCACTTACAGTGGTGAGGGTGATCTTCCTTACTCAGTCTACCAATTCAGATGCTTATCTCCTCTGGAGATACCCTCACAGACACAACCAGAAATATTGTTTTACCAGCTCTCTGAGCATCCCTCAGCCCACTCAGGTTGACACATAAAATTAACCGTCACACCCTGTGTTCATCATCTACATCTAAATTCCTCTTCACTCAGACATCTGGGGCCCATGTACAACTCCTCAGGAACTGGGTCTGCCAGAGAAAGATGGGCATGTGAGTACAGCACAGTGTGCTAAATTGAATGATAGAAGTGTGGACGGGAGATGCAGCCAACTCTTACAAGCCTGAGAGTGGCCACAGAAAAGCTCGCTGGACTCCAGCGCATCTGGACATTGTGTTCCAACCTGTGTGGTGGTTCAGTTATATAAGTATATAGTATATTTCATCGTACAAAGGATTTAAATTGGTTTATAAGAAGACTTACAGTAAAGTAGAAAGTATAACTAATAAGGTAGGCCAGGGAAAGCAAATTCAAAAGGAAGGTCAAGACTAAGAGGAAAATTAGCACATATGCGTCCCATGACTCACGATGATACAGATGTACTGCTGTGCATAGTTACTTTAAGTTTGTGATCCTAGTCTGGATGGTTCTCTCCTGCTTTTGGTGTGGGAGAGAGATGTGTATGACATTGAAAAGAAGGAAGAAGGCTTTGAAAGCTGTAAAAGGTAGTTCAGAACATTTGTGCCTGAGGGTGGGTGGTGGGTAGAGCCACCGAGGCAGTTTGCAGAGACTTCCTGCGGGAGGGATCCTTGGGGCGAGGGCAATGTCCCCTGACTTTGCAGTTGCTTTTCCATAGTCCACTCAGGGCCCCGTTCTCCTGTCCATGTGGAAGTTTTGTTGTGCAAGAGCATTTGGTTACTACTTTTGCTTCTGTCCAAGTTCAAGGGACAGCCAAGTGGACGTGGAGTTTAGATGTTGAACTTATTTCCCAAATATTATCTTGGGCATTTGGCTTGTGTTTGATAATTTCATCAGTGTCATCTCAAATATTATTAGAAACAGATGAAGTGATGTAATCATGTGTGGGATTTTATACCCAGATCTCTTAGTGGATTCCATTTTCTCAAATCCAAGGCAAAACGTGAAGTTTATTATTCCGATCTTTTTTTCCCCCGAGCAACTGTGCCTAGTACATGATTTGGGCAACTGGTTTTGTGTTATTTATTAATTGATGAGCACATGGTACGTTTTAGCAGTTACTATATGTTACTTTTACATAAATTGTAAAAGTACATACATTTCATAAGTTGAAGCAGACATGGAGACCATAATTCTGTGATTTGTTTCTGGGTAGCATTTCTCTATTGCCAGGTCTACTCCAATCTGAAATTTTAAGACCATACTCCATAGATTATACAAAGTATCTTGCTCATACTTTTGCTTTCCTGACCATGATCCTCCACTTCATTCCTTTCCTATCTCTGCAACATTAGGTGGGCCAGAGAAGATATTTTCAGACCTTCTGGATTCACGTAAAGCTCAGCACCCTTCTCTCTACCCCTGCTAGTTTATAGGGCTGAAGGAACACTAGCCGGCCGGCAGCTGTTGGAAACAAAGCACACACACAAAACCATGGCTGATGAAAAAGCAATTTTGAAAACCACAGAAAAACATTTGTCGTAATAAAGTAGTTCACTGATTGCAATTGTGTGGAAATAATGTTTCAAATCAAAAGGGAAAGCCTGGCTCATAACTTCCAAGACTAGCTTTGGGTGAAATAATACGGAGACCCGTGAGTACTGCTTTTTGGCTTTGTATCCCCGCGTGTGGAAAATCCTCAGTGATGTCTTGTCGGGGGAATGTTCTGTGTGATTGTGGTGGGGAGCCACAGTTGACTTGCCCCAGGTTGGTAGTGCCCTAGGCTCTTGACAGACACGGAAAGTGAGAGAAATGGAGGGGAAGTTGGCTTTTGTAATGATCTGACTGATTTTCTCGGTTTTACTTTCAGCCTCCTTGGTACTAGCTGTTCAAAGGCTCAAGGAAAAGCCTGGGCATTTCTTTCCCAAAATGTAGGTCCCATCCCTTTGTCTTTTTCCACTTCGAGATGCAAATATTCTCTTGAAAGACCCAGCATCATGCCTGATAATCATGAATTAGCCAAATCGTCAGACCTCTGCCCTGTTATTTGGAAGAAGGAGATTTGTTTGGGGAGGAGATGGGGAAACAGAGTGGATATTTATTTAATTTAAAGAGCAGAGCTGGGGGACTTTGGGCAGCTGGAGGCTACCCTGAGCACTGTGTTAAAAATTGCAGCGGGCCTGGAGAAGGGGAGGACTAAAAAACCCCCAAATTTTGTTAATTTGCTAGCTTGGCTGGGGATTCGTTGCTCTCAGATACTGGTCTCAGGACTGCTTGGAAAGGCTGCATGCAGACTTGCTTCCCCTGCATTTAGTCTGGTCTGGGCTTCCACCGTGTCAACAGCAGCTCTTCCCCGTGGGTGGGAGATGGGGAGGTAACGCTGAACTTGCCACTTACCCATTTCACTTACCTAATTACCAGTGCCTCAACTGGACTTCTTCATTCCCATGACCTTTAGCACCGAAGCCAGCCCGTAACACTCCACCCCGTCTGCTCTTCCTAAAACTGCAATGCAGGGGTTCCCAACCCCCGGGCCGTGAACCGTGGTCCGAGGCCTGTTAGGAACCGGGCCGCGTGGCAGGAGGTGAGCGGCGGGCGGGCGAGCAAGGTTTCATCTGACCCGTCGCTCCCCACCGCTCGCATTACCGCCTGAACCATCCCCCTAACCCCGTCCATGGAAGAACTGTCTTCCACAAAACTGGCCACTGGTGTCAGAAGGGCTGGGGACGGCTGTGCTGCGAGCCACATGGGTTGTGTAACTAGAAGTAACGGTAATCTTCCCGAGAAAAGAATGAGAATCTGTAAACAGAGACTATGTTTAAATAAAGAGATTTAGGTCCACAAAGGACTGTTTGGCACTTTTTCCCCCGGTTCTTTTTTTTTTTTTTTTTTTTTTTTTTTTTGCGGTACACGGGCCTCTCACTGTTGTGTCCTCTCCCGTTGCGGAGCACAGGCTCCGGACGCGCAGGCTCAGAGGCCATGCATGGCTCACGGGCCCAGCCGCTCCGCGGCATGTGGGATCCTCCCGGACCGGGGCAGGAACCAGTGTCCCCTGCATCGGCAGGCGGGCTCTCAACCACTGCGCTACCAGGGAAGCCCACCCCCCGGTTCTTTAAATGGGCGTTTTTATACTCTGGCATTTTAGCAGACCTTACAATGGAAGATGAGGTTTACGTTCTACTGCATCACTACGTCAGTTCTAAAACAGCTCTCCGAGATGCTGCTGTTCTTAGTTCTCCGCTCTCACATGAAACAACATGAAGCCATTTCCTGTCTAAGCGAGAGTGTCTGGCTTACGTAGTCATACGTCACCTGACCACCTCCCACTTGCTCCTGTATGGGATCTTAAGTCAGAAGAAGGCAAAACGAGAGCCTATGCTTTGTTTTTTAATATATAAATTTATTTATTTTTAGCTGCGTTGGGTCTTCGTTGCTGTGCTCGGGCTTTCTCTAGTTGCGGCGAGTGGGGGCTCCTCTTCGTTGCGGTGCGCGGGCTTCTCAATGCGGTGGCTTCTCTTGTTGCGGAGCACGGGCTCTAGAGTGCACGGGCTTCAGTAGTTGCGGTGCAGGGGCTAAGTAGTTCTGGCTCGCGGGCTCTAGAGCGCAGGCTCAGTAGTTGTGGCGCACGGGCTTAGTTGCTCCACGGCATGGGGATCTTCCTGGACCAGGGCTCGAACCCGTGTCCCCTGCACTGGCAGGAGGATTCTTAACCACTGCGCCACCAGGGAAGCCCCCAGCCTATGATTTTTTGAGTGGTATTTCGGCAGCTTTTTGTAAACTGAAAGTAAACATATATATGACAACAGAGTGGAATTCCTTTGTATGTTTTTTCCTGTATGTTTCCCTATAAATTCCTGACAATTACATCTGACCAGCTCTGTAGCAGATTCAGCAGTATTTTTTGTGACAGTACCCTTTCTTTGAGCATCTAAAAAGTGTTTCCAGGGTATGGTGGTGTACCGGGACAGGTATTTAAGTACGATGGTCAAGTTGGGAAACAGTTGTGGGTAAACGCTTTTGAAATATCAAACTTAACAGCTTTTAAACAGAAAAAAGAACAGCTGATTTTACAATGAGTTATTTTTAAAAGAGAAAACTGGTGGGAGCATGTCACAGGGACACAGAGGTCAGCTTGAAGGGGCTGCTTCTAGCTAAATCAGACAATTTGATCAACAAGATATTTAAGGGCAGAAATGAATTATCAACCATGGGGGGATAAAAACGGGGATCCATGCTGGTAGTATTCTTTCTACTCTTACAGTAGAATGCTGATTGCTGACTGGTAGATGTGGAGTGGAGTTCTTCAGGAAAATCAGGACAAATGGGGACTATTAAAGGAGATACTTCTCTGTAGCTGTAAGGTTAAAATACGGTGGGGCGGAAGCTCAGGTGAGAAGGCCTGGACTAAAATTTTGGCACTTGGTATATTTGACCTTGGGCCAGTTGCTTGTCCTCTTTGAGCTTGTGTTTGCTAACCTGTGAAATGGGGAGCGATGGTATTTACCCTCCAAGGTCATGCTGAGGCTTAAATTAAACAATGCACATGAAAAGGCTTTATGCATTCTGGAAACATAATGTGGCTGAAACAGTGAAACAAAGAGCATAACTTTTGTGCACATCTTTAGAATAAAAACAAAATTTGTAATGTGAAGTTTTCACTAAACAGATCTTCAGGAAACTATAATACAGTTGACCCATGAACAACTCGGAGGTTAGCGGCACAAACCCTCCATGCAGTGGAAAATCCACGTGTAAATGTATAGTCGGCCCTCCATATCTGTGGTTCTGCATCCTTGGATTCAGTCACCTGTGGATCGGGTAGTACTGTAGTACATATTTAGTGGGAAAAAATCCGTGTGTATGGGTCTGTGCAGTTCAAACCCATGTTATTCAAGGGTCAATTTTTACAGTATTAATAATAGTAACAATAGAAATTAAAATAGCTACTTTTATGCTTACTGTGTGCCAGGCACTGTGCTTATGGATTCACGTGTATTCTCATTTCATCCTGACCGAGCTGTGAAAGGTAGAGAGAGGTACCCACCGACAGGGCCACTTAGCTGCAATTTAAGTAAGTTGTCCCATGGCTTGTAAGGGGAGAGGGTGGATTCAAATTGAAGTCTAAATGCAAAGTCCATGCTGCTACCCACCACACTACTGCTTCCCAAAAGAAGTCGTTCCCCCCACCCACCCTGATCAGTTTTCTCTCCCTGACAGAGGGAAAAGGTATCCACAGTTTTCAGTGGTAGAACGTTGGATCTGAAATGCATATGAGCAGCAGCTGCTTGGATTTGGGATTGCTGATGGTAAATTCGAAAGCACACCTGTGCTTTAGATGCTTCTGGAAGCTTTATTTGTGTTTATTTCCCATCGGTCAATCTTCATCATTAGATAATAAGTGTCTGTTTCCTAGAATATATTTGAACTCTGAAAGAGAACTAATTACATTCAGCTGCAATTAGAAATGAAACCAAGCTGCCTGGTGTGACACCTGGGGATGGTCATTTCCATATCAATAGCGTCTGATAGATGATTAGACGCGCTAGGCCGAGGGCTGACCAGAGCCCAGGAACTTGCTAAAGCTAACTGCGTCACATTGAGAGACACCTGCCTCCCCCCACTGGTTCCTGGTTGTATACTTATCGGCAAGTCACTTAATCTCTCTCTACCTCAGTATCCACCCTAGGTCGGAGTTGTTATGAGGATTAGATGAGTGAACATTTGGTACAGACCTTGGCATATGTAAGCACAATGTAAATGTTAAATGAAAAGGAAATCTGGGAGAAGTACTATTCTTCCCATTTTACTAGTAAGAAGTTCAGTGTAAAGAGTAAGTTCCCTGTTAATCGTCTAGTAAATAACTGGACAAGACTTCTATCCAGAAGTCCAAAACTAAAGCCCGCCTCTAACTGTTCTTAAACTTCCGGTGTACCTTATGAAGGACTTTTTCCTCTCCTGGTATTTTTAGCTGACACCCTGAAGTTTTTCTACCTCTAACAATCTATGAAGTCTCCAATAATATAGCATCTTCCTTCTGTGGTAGTTAAGCAAATAAGTATTTGGCAAAGGAAAGGAACCTGGGGTAAGGATGGGAAGGGGACCTGGAGGGAGGAGCCAGCATTTGAGAGGCTGCCACATGCCACCTGCCAGAGCTTGGCCACTAGCCCTGCAGGGGGACAAAGGCCTTTGCTGTCTGATTCATGCCGCTAGGACCCTGGGCTTCTTGGTCCAAAGACAGTGCTTTTTCCTTGGCACCAAGACACCTGACCAGAAAAACTGGACACTTTGTGAATTTTCTTGTCAACTTGGTATAATAAGGCCATGCTGGTCTTTTCTGTATCATTCTAATTTAATCTGCATACCTGAGAACTGGGACTGAAGCTGTATGGAGTTTTAGAGTTGAAAGGAATGATTTCTAGAAATCTGACTAAAGGTGAGAAAATTGAAGTTCAAGCTCCACAGCTAGTTAGAGACGTAGACAGGTCAAGAGGCCTGGGGCTGTGTTGCCCACAAATATGGTAACCCCTCATCTTCCCCACCCAGGCTGCATTCAGCCAGACTCCAGGAGGCCTGATTTATTGTGTCTGGGATGAGGTACAGGAATCTGCCTTTAAACAAGTGTCTTGCTAAGTCACCGAGGACTATACTTTGAGCAAGACTGGCCTGTATTAATCAGGTTATAATAAGCAATCTAAGAACAGTCATATAATTCACAAACATACATTAATTGAAAAAACACTTATTAGGGATCTATTATATGCCAGGCACTGGATGATACAGCGAAAGAAAACTCAATTCTGCCCCCAAGGGGCTTATGGTCTGGGTGAGGTAAAGTCAAATTAGCAATAAAATGTTACAGATGCCATGATGATCTAAGCCACAGTGGGGCACGAAGAAAAGAGGAATTCATTTCTCCTGGAGGTGAGTAGAAAAACCAAGAAAGATACCATAAAAGAGATGGCATTAGAACTGAGATTAGAAGGATGTCAAGTGAGCAGAGGTACAGGAGTATGAAACCAGCAGGTGGAAACTGCCGGAAGCTCCGGGTGGCTGGGTGAAGTGACAGGGCAGTTACCCAAAAGATAGGTTGGACCCTGAATCTGCACTAGATCGTGGAGTCTTAAAGGACGTACTGTGGGCACGTAATCTCTCAGATGAGATGTATTTCAAAGGAATCACCCGTGGTGTACAAAAAAAGAGAATCCCAAGCCTGGAATTATCTAGGAAGTTGGGTTCTCAGAAGTTGATTTCAATTCAGGCTCTTTTTAAGTCAATTTCATGTTGTTTTGCAGATACTTTTATTGAATATAGTTCATTTCTCTGTTTATATTTAAATTGTGTTCACATATTCATCTTCTGTTCATGTATTTGTACTCGAGTAATTGATACATTCCTAGAAAACAAATACTACAAAGTTGCTATCGTTAGGCAAAATCGTCTTAACTTTTAAAAAGATGTTCCCTCAAAAAACTAAACAGAAGAATGGAAAAAGAATTTTAAATCCACAGTCTTTTTACAGTTTGGCAGTACTGAGTAACATAGTCTGGTGGTTATTATGTACAGACCTTGATTCAAACCCTGGCCCTCCACTTAGCAGCTGTGTGACCTTGGACGTGTCATGGAGCTGGACTGAGCCTGCTTCCTCATCTGCTGTGAGGGTTCAGGGATCTGTTATAAACTCCGTGTGGGCAGGGACAGTGGCCGTCCTGCTGACGTCTGCACCTGCCATGTCCCACCCAGAGCCTGGCCCTGAGGTCAGTATTCGATGGGCATGTATGTAGTGCCCAGTGAACAGTATCTAATTTTACTTCAAACCTTCCTTCTGCCGCCTGACCGCCAATAAGCGCGCAAAAAGATAAAGGGCCACCACTCAGGGATTTGGGGCTATATTTGCATTAAAATTTAACCTCGATTAAAGGTTATGAGAATCTTTTTTTCAGTGTAGTTTCCCTAATATATCCTGAGGTTAGGAATTTTATTTCATAAATGCATATACTATTAACTTTTAAGTAGTCTTACCCTCTCCTCCACTCTCTCCTGGAAACGCTTCTATTTAGAAAGTCATGAACACACACCATATTTAGGGACATCTGTCTAGTTTAGATATTATACTGGGCACAGCTGCTCCGGCAGCTTGGCTGCCTTCCCCCTTTCCCCTTCCCTCGCGCCCCCCCGCCCACCCGTTTTCAGATGAGAATTGTGGCCGCTGGACCAGCTCTCAGGCTGTTCTCCCATTAGCCCTGGGCCACCTTCCTGCTCTTGGGTGGCCTCACTGGCTGTCCTGAGACCTGAGTGAGATGTGGTCTGACACTTGTGCACCGCGACGCTCCAGATTTCCACAGGCAGCAGCGGCAGACTCACACAGTTTAGGGCAGGGAGGGCCCTCGGGATTCAGACCCCTTGCTCTTCGGAGTGAGAAGATTGAGACCCTGGGAAATTAAGTGACTTGCTCAAAGTCACAGAACTAATAATTATCATAGCTAGGCTAGAACTCAGGGGTCTCGACTGTTACCTCAATTCATTTTCCAGGTCTTCGGAACTAAGGGACATTTATGTACCACTGGGTCACAGCCAGCTTATTTGCCATTATGTCTGTGTGGACAAACATAGGTGACAGCCTGGCAGCTTTGTTATCAGAACTCGCTTGTGTGTTAAAAAAAAAAAAAAATTCTCGTCCACGAGCATTTGGCAGGTCACAACCTCGTCAGCCTTGGTCTGGTCACTAGACTACTTTACACTGATGACTTGGTGATAGAATTTCAAACAATACTTCAGAATCTTGAAGATGTTCACAAATCTGGAGGGTGTACAGGAATACTTTTCACAACTCAGCCCCTCTCTGCAATGTTAGCTGTTTCTTTTTCATTCCTTTTCCTTGTGCCCTGGTAACACAGAAAAGCTGAGTCCAGTAGCAGAATCGCAAATGTCTTCTGAAACTCGCTTCCTGAAATGAAAATACCTCCTGAAACTTTCTTAGTTTGGTTTCCCTATTGACTGGAAAAGGGATTTTATTTATTTTTTAACTAAAAGGGACACGTAAATACTTTGAAAAGCAGAGATATACATCACTAAGAAAAGGCAGAAATCTGACCTTTTTCCTCCTGGGAGGTCAGGAAAAGAGGGGAAGAAAGCTCCCTCCTTTTAAAGACATACAGCAATTATTAGAGATTTTCAAGTAGGTGGAGGGAGGTGTAGTGAAATTACCTAGGAGCCTTGCCCTCACCCCCTACTAGAACACACCTGAAGAGGTGGTGTGCAACCAGCTCAGGCTTTTTCTGTTCTGTTTTGTTCTTTAGCCAGGGGTACAACTCCTCGAATACAGGAATGACACAGCACAATCTGATTTTTCAGTGATTCAAATAAAAAAGAAATGCATGTGTGTAAAGAAAGTGCTTTAACACTGAGCCCCTCTTTCAAAGGAGATTCTTGTCATTCAAATCAGCCAGTAGGGAAAGGGAAGTCGCAGACTTCTCTCAAGTTGCCAAGTAGGAGTAACCTTATCAGTTGCCGAGGAAAAGGGTCCCCAGGAGCGTCAGTGCTCCCATATTTCTGTTTTCCATAAAATGGAGTAGACTGAAACATGGAAAGAAATATGAAGAGGAAGGCATTCCTCACCCTCTCTCCCTTCCTATTTCTGACCTGAGTCAAGCATAGAGTTTGCAAATCCTACTTCTTTCAGCTGAGTAGTCATCCTCTCACCCAAGAAATAAGAATTGCACATAGGGGGACTTCCCTGGTGGCTCAGTGGTTAAGAATCTGTCTGCTGATGCAGAGGACACGGGTTCCAGCCCTGGCCCCAGGAAGATCCCACAGGCCGCGGAGCAACTAAGCCTGTGCGCCACAGCTACTGAGCCTGTGCTCTAGAGTCCGTGAGCCACAACTACTGAACCCACGTGCTGCAACTACTGAAGCCCACACACACTAGGGCCCGCGCACTGCCACTACTGAACCCATGCGCCACAACTACTGAAGCCCGCGCGCCTAGAGCCCGTGCTCCACGACGAAGAGTAGCCCCTGCTCACCGCAACTAGAGAAATCCCGTGCACAGCAACAAAGACCCAACACAGACCAAAAAAAAAGAATTGCACATAGGTTTACTTACACATAGATAATTGGTCTGGATGTTTATTCTTTCCTTTTCACCCAGTAGAAAACATACCTTAATATTGAAGTATTGCTGAAATGAAAGGAACAAGGACTGGGGATGGGGGGTGGGGAAGACAGCTGGGAGGGAAGTGCACTGTCCTTCAGGATCCCACAAGGCGAGGTGCCTGGGCCTTGTTTTCGAGCAATTTGTGTATATAGGCCTAACCCTACCTAGCTAGCTCCCCCCCCCACCCCGCCCCATCTCTTCTCTTCCACATTAATACTTCTTTCTAGGACTAGCAGCTGTTCCACACCCCAGAACCATTTCATTCCTCTCCTTAATTTAATCAGTTATTGTTTATAGTTTGGATGACCATAAAACTTATTGTCTAAACCAGAACACTTTTGAGAGTGACAGAGTCACCTATTAGTAATTCCATCGGACAACAGGTACAGACTGGGATTGCCCAAGGCAGGCCAGAATGTACAGATACTCTACTTATAATCTTCAACTGCACAAATCAGTTTTGATAATGATTCATCTCTTAGCATCATCGAGGAGTTAGAAGTGTCTCATAACTGGACTCACTCAACTGGACTGGAGTTTTCTCCTTTCAATTGAGCGGACCTTTAATTTGTCCAGAAACACTTCTAGACTTTATTCTACTCACCCATCCCTTAAACTGTATCAGACATAATTTAACATTCTTGGAAGTTAGTAATCGAGACAGCAGAACCTCAGTGGTTGACAGTGCTCATTGCCTTTGTCTCAACTCTCGCCCCTTTCTCTGTGACCTTAGGTAAGTTATCCCTCTAGAACTCTTATTTGCAAAGTGTGATAATGTGATCGGCATGGTTCCAGGCTTAAAGTAAATATTAGTGGTGGTAATCTGAATTTTGTAGATTCTGGTGATCACCTGAAAACCAATGTGATGAACATCTCCTTGCTTCTACATAAATGCTCTTAGCTCTAGAGTCTAGCTTTATATCTTATCTGCCTCCCTCCTTGCTGTGACCAGTCTTTTTGCTGTAATTTTCTGAGAAATTAGTAACTTATTAGAATTGTGACGCTGAGTAAATAGGAAATCCGCACATTCAAACCACCCCAGCACAGGGTCCCACACCAGCTACTCAAAGCCATAGGTAACATGGCAAGCACATCTTCCTGGAGGATCAGTTTTACTAGATTGTAAATTATTTAAGATATCACTTTTATATTTGATAAATAGTGAAGAGCAGAGTGTAAAATGTATATGAGTTGGTTAAGATAAATCAACATGTCGATGTAATTTCAGTTCCAGTGGTGCTGCTGGGACCCCGGATGAATTCACTCTCCTCTGTCACTGATGCTTACCTTGGTGGAGAATGTTGAGAAATACTGGGAAAATGTCTTTCAGAAACATTCTGTGGGTAATTTGAGAGGGTTTGAAGCACTGGTTGCTGCTATCGTTAGAGGGTTAAGTTGAACTTTAGGTAAATTTGACAGAAATGTCTTCATCCTAGAGTGTATAGGAGGATATCCGTTTATATTTTTTATGTTGCAGTTCTGCTTATTAACTTTGAACAGCCCGTAGAAGATGTATGTCTTAAAGATTATCACCCCCTTCAGCATAAGACTTCCTTGCAGCTCTTTCCTTTTGGTATCTTCAGTTGGTTTTCCCTGTAGGATCGGGTGTATCTGTGATAGCAAACTGGAATTCCTTTCCTGAATGGGGATTCTGAATTGGGAGATGTACATCTTATATATAGCCCCAGAAGAAGAGGTGGTAGGATAAAACTGTGTTAATTGGGGATGCAGTACTGTTGAGAGCTCAGAATAATGGTTTGCAAACCTTGAAGATGGGATTGGGAAAGGAATAAATAATAGAAAATTTTAGCCGTTTTTTTAGATTAGCAAAAGACAATTTTAAATTGCCTCTTCACATTCATTTTTTGAACAGCTTTATTGAGGATTAATTGGCTTAGAATATACTGCACATGTTTAAAATGTACAATATGATTAGTTTTGACATACGTGTGAAAGAATCACCACAATCAAGATAATGAACACACTCATCACCCACAAAAGTGTACTCCTGCACTTTTCAGTCTCTCCCCCCAGCCCCGACTCTCATCCCCAGGCCACTACTGACCTGCTTTCTGTCACCATACATTGGTTTGCATCTTCTAGATTTTGTTTGCATGGGATCATACAGCATACACTCTTTTTCTGTCCGCCTTCTCTCAGCATATTATTTTGAGACCGATCCATGTTGCTGTGTGAATCAATATTTCATTCCTTTTTATTACTGAGTAGTATTCCAGTGTATGGATGTACCATATTTGTTTATTCATTCATGTGTTGATGGACATTCGGTTTGTTTCCAGTTTTTGGCTATCACAAATAAAGTATACACGTCCTTGTAGATACATGTTTTCATTTCTCTTGGGTAAATACCTAGAAGTAGAATGGCTGGGTCATATGGTAAGTGTGTGTTCAACTTTACAAGAAACTGCCAAAATATTGTCCAAAGCGGTTGTGCCACTTTACATTCCAGCCAACAATGTGTGAGAAAATCCCTGCTGCCATTACTTGATATGGGTAAGCCTTTTAATTAAAAAATTTTATTGTGGTAAAATACACATAATGTAGTACTTATCATTTTAACATACGCTAATGATAAGTATTACATTACACATTATGTAATACTTATCATTTTAACCATTTATAAGTGTACAACTTCATGGCATTAAATACATTCACAGTGTTGTGCAACCATCATCCAAAACTTTGTCATCATCCCCAACAAAAACTTGGTTCCCATTAAACAATAACTGCATCTTTTCCCTTTCCCCCAGCCCCTGGTAACCTCTATTCCACTTTTTGTCTGTGAATTTTTCTATTCTAAGTCCCTCATATAGGTAGGATATTTTTCCTTCTGTGTTTGATTTACTTCACTAAGCATAATACTTTTAAGGATTTCTTTGATGAAGGGTGTGTTCACATCTTTTACCTGATTTTTAATTGGATTATTTGGATTTTTATTAATGAGTTTTGAGAGTTCATTATATATTCAAGACACAAGTCCTTTATCAGGTATGTGATTGCAAATATTTCCTTTGAGTCTGTGTCTTCAATGTGTTAAGTGTAAGACAATACTTCAAAATAAATATCCTTAAACAGGCATTTGTGGGGAAAAAATCGGAAATTCAGAAACAATACAGAAATGGATAAAAATTGGAAGAAAATCAAAGAGAATTGATGGAATTCAGTAAATAAATTTAAAAGAAAAACATTTCATAAATAAAGAATAAATTTCAATGTGCCAAAGAACAGTAGATTTGTATTAAAATGTAGTAAGGTTTATCGAAGAAAGTCAGGAAAAAAACTAAATGAGTGAATAAGAAATTTAAAATGAGATAAAAAGGGTCTAAGAGAAAGTGATTGGAAAGGACAACAAAGAAGATCCAAAATATGTGTAACTGGAGCTCCAAAGTACCCAGAGCCAGTAGAACAGGGCTAATACTTAAAACTTTCCAGAAGTTAGAGAAGACCTAAATCTACATATTGAAAGAACTCAGCTTATACTTGGGAAAATTCACCTAAAATGATCAACTTTGAGACATATCCTAGTAAAACTATTAGACTTTAAAGATAAAGGAAAGTCCTCAGGGCTTCCAGGTAAAAAGAGCACATTACTTGTAAAGGCAAGAAAGTAAAGCTAAAATCAAACTTCTCAAAAGCATCATCTAGAAATAGGCATCAGTGAAAAAGCATTTCAAGAAACAAGGAAATCAAGGACAAGCCAAGCTCTCCTTCAAGCATCAGGGCTATAGAAAGTTTTAAATGTGCAACAAGTCAGGGAATACTGTAACAATGAGCTAGCTCTTCCTGAGGCATCTGCTGGGGTCATTTTATTCAACTAAGATATGACTGGGGGAGGTTTGGCAAAAGGACAGGTGGTGAGCATTTAATATATTCAGTCATAGAGATAAGGCTAAAATAAATGTAGTGATATGGATGAAAGAATAGTATATAAACTTTGTTCTGACAAAGTAGAAAGAGTACAACTATAAAAATGGAATAGAAGAATAGGGAAAGGGGGAAAGTAAAATAAGATCATTGATTGTATAGGTGATAGATGAGAATTAAAAGATACCATTTAAAACTGACCAACTAGACGGTATGAGGTTGAGCAAGGAAAAAAACAGAGATGGAAGACCTTAAAAGATACAAATAGAAAAATAACCAGAGCACAGCAATATAAAACTATCTTTAGAGTTCCCTTTAAAAAAAATCGAAGACAAATAATTACATCACATAGAGAAATATAGTAAATATAATATTACAATAACTCTAATAAAAAATAACATGACAGAGTTGAGACCAAACATCAGTCATAGCAATAAATGTAAATGGGCAGGAATTCCCTGCTGGTCCAGTGGTTAGGACTCTATGCTCTCACTGCTGAGGGCCTGGGTTCAATCCCTGGTCGGGGAACTAAGATCCCACAGGCCGTGCGGCATGGCCCAAGATAAAAATATACATCATGTATATATGTGTGTGTGTGTGTGTGTGTGTGTGTGTGTGTGTGTGTGTGTGTATATATATATATATATATAAAAATAAATGGGTTTAATCACCTATTAAAATTAAAAGGTTTTCAAGTTGGTTCGTAAAGCAAAACTTTATGCTGTATTCAGAAGACCCATCCGCCCCCCCCCCCAAAGTGATTAAAAAGCTAAAAATCAAGGAATTGGCAAAGGTATATCAGGCACTTGTAAACAACAGGAAATAGGGGATTGTGATTCTAGTATCACACAAAATAGAATTCAGAAGACCAAAAAGCACTGACACAGAGAGCACTTTAAAGTGAACATATATGCACCAAACATCACAGCAACCTCCTGTATAAAGCAGGATATGGCAGGGAAGATGAATAGAAACACAACAATAATGGAAACTTTAATACACCAGTCTAAATACAAGACAGGTCATGTGGGAAAAAACGTAAGTAACATAGCAGCCAGAGGTTGGGAAGCTGCCCACAGGCCAAGTCAAGTCTGTTACTTGTTTCTGTAGATAAAGCTTTTTAACACACAGACACATCCACTTGTTTACATATTGTCTATGGGTTTCTTACTACAACAGCAGAGTTGAATAGTTGTGACAGAGGCCCTGTAGTGCACAAAACCTCAAATGTTTACTCTCCGATCCTTTACAAAAGAAGTTCACTGACACACACACCCTGCCCCCGATGCTGGAGACCTAAGCAACATGATTAATTAGGTAGTTTTTACAGAAACGTATTAAACACTGCATCCTAATAATAGAAAATATACCTTCTCAAGTGTGCAAGGAACACTCACAAAAATGTATAATATTGTAGGTCATAAAGAAAATATCAAGTTCCATAAGTTAGAAATACTGCAGTCAGCATTCTTATCACAATGCCATAAACCTAGAAATTTGAAGCAAATAAGCTCTTCTCTCTGGGAATTTTAAAACTTTTCTACTAAATGACCTATTGGCAAATGAGAAAATATAAATTACATAATTTCTGGGAAATCATGATCAAACAGCTACATATTAGAATCTGTGGGATGCATTTAAACCAGTGATCAGAGAAAAATTCATAGCATTGAACACCTGTATCAGTAAAAATGAAAGAATAAAAGTAAATTTTAAATTCCCAATCAAAAGGCTAGGAAAAGAACACTGAAGTAAGCCAAAGAAAAAGCAGAAGTATGAGGACAAAGATAATAAAGATAAAAGCAAAAAATAATGAAATAGTAAAAAAAAAAACAGATCAAGTCAACAAATCCAAATCCTGGTTTGAAAAAAAACAACCCAAGGGTCAATTTAATAAAGGAAGAAAAAGGTGTTGCAAGAAGAAAGCACAAATGTAAAATAAGAAATAAGAGGGAAATAGATATTGATAAAGAGAATACAAAATTTTACTGTAAGGTTACTTAGCATACCTTTATGCAAGTAAATTTAAAAACCTAGGTGAAATGGATAATTTTCTAGAAGAAAGTATAATTTACCAAAATTATCCTCAGTAGACATAGAAAGCTTACATTTATTTACAGAGGACAAATAGAGAAAGTTTTAAGGAACTACTCCACAGGAAAGCAGCAATCCCAGAGAGTTTAAGAGAGGGAGTCTACCAACAATTTAGAGTCTGTTTAGAAACATAAACTGTTTCTGAGCACACAAACATTTATGAAGCAGGTGTAACAGTGACATGACAACCTGCTAAAGATAGCACACAAAGAAACTTACAGATCAATATAGTTTATGAATATTAATATAAACTGAAATAAAATATTAGTTATAAGACTCTCCTGCCCCACATTAAGAAAATAATACATCATCACCAAGCAGGTCTTATGCCAGAATGCAGGGATAATTCACTATATTAATAAGTATAAGAAGAAAAATCATAGTATCTTTAGAAATGCTGAACAATCTTCTGACAAAAATTCAACACCTGTTCCTAGTAAAAACACTCAACTATAGGAATGGATGGATACTTCCTTAACATAATTTATATATGTCAGTCCTAAAGTCAGCATCTTACTTAATGGGGAAACACTAGAGGCATTCTCACCAAGGTCAAGAATAAGTCATGGAAATTCACTATCTCCATTACTTTTTAACATTGTATTGGCACTACTAGCCAGTGCAATCAGACAAGAGAAAACAATTCAAAAGGAAAAAGTAAAACTAGTTGGAGACGTGATCATTTGCTGGAGAACTCACTCTATAATGAGTCAATGATAAAAATAACTCAGACAACAAAAGAATTCAGCCAGGTAGTAATATATAAAATAGCATGGAAATATCAATAACCATATATATAAATAATTACCAGATAGAAGATATAATGGAATAGAAAACTCCATTTAAAATAGCAACGGAAAAGATAAAATACTTAATTTTATAAGAAATGTTTAAAACCTAATGCAGTGTTATAGATTGAATTATGTCCCCCGCAAAATGTATCTGTTGAAGCCCTAATCATAAGTATAATACCTAAGAATGTGACTGTGTTTGGAAGTAGGGTCTTTAGAAAGTTAAAATGAGGCCATTGGTCTGGACCCTAAACTGACTGGTGTCCTTATAAGAAGAGGAGATTAGGACATACAGAGGAACACCAGGGAAGTAAGCTACGGGAGAACGCAGCAAGAAAGTGGCCATCTGCAAACCAAGAAGAGAGGCCTCGGGAGAAACCAACCTGCCAACACCTTGGTCTCAGATTTCTAGCCACCAGAACTTTGAGTAAATAAATTTCTGTTGTTTAAGTCCCCCAGTTCTGTGGTACTTTGTTATGGGCAGGCCTGGCAAATTAATACAGACAGTAGCTATGGGGCAGTCCTGAAAGATGCAAAAGTAGAGTTGACAGACCTTCCTAGTTCTTGAATAGAATATTTTAACATCATCAACATATTCTTACTAAATTAATGTTTTTTTTGGTTGTTTTTTTTTTTATTTTTGCGGTGCGCGGTCCTCACTGTTGTGGCCTCTCCCATTGCGGAGCACAGGCTCCGGACTCACAGGCTCAGCGGCCATGGCTCACGGGCCCAGCCGCTCCGCGACATGTGGGATCTTCCCGGACCGGGGCATGAGCCCATGTACCCTGCATTGGCAGGCGGACTCTCAACCACTGCGCCACCAGGGAAGCCCAATTAATGTTTAAATATAATGTGATCCCACTAAAAGTACCAGTAATCTTTTTTTCTGGAGGTCGACAAGGTGATAACCAAAGTTCATATGGAAAAGTAAGCGTATGAGTAAAACACTGAAAAGGAAGAACTGTGAGAGGGGACTAGCCCTACAGATATTAGCATGTACTATAAAGTCTCTATAATTAAAGCAGAGTGATACTGGGACACAGACTAGAATGGAATGGGATGGGATGTCTAAAGATAGACCCTAACATACATGGACATTTATGAGAAAGGTGGTATCTCCAACCACTAGGATGGGTGGGCTTTTTTTTTTTTTTTGGCCTCACCACGTGGCTTGGAAGATCTTAGTTCTCCCACCAGGGATCGAACCCGCGCCCCCTGCAATGGAAGCATGGCGTCTTAACCACTGGGCCGCCAGGGAATTGCCCGGAGTTGGGCTTTTTAATTAATGGTATTGGGGCAGCTGGCTAACCATTTGGAAAAAGATAAAGTTAGATCTGTTCCTCATACTATAAATAAACTGAACTCCAAATGGATCAGAGGTTTAAGTAAAATATGAAACTTTATATGCACTGGAAGAATGCATGGATGAATCCCTCCTTACAGTCTGGGTGTAGAAGGCGGCTTTTTATCACTCAAAATCCATATGCCATAAAAGAAAACATTGATAAATTTGACTACCAAAAAATAAAAAATAAACTTGCACATAAGCAGAGCCAAAAGACAAATTGACAGATTGTGATAAGATATTTGTAACGTAATATATCATGGGCTAATATCATATATATATATATATATATATATATATATATATATATAAATGAAAAATGGGAAGATGAAAAATGGGCAAAAGGCACAAGCAGGCAATTCACCAAAAAAAGATAAAAATACATCTTCTGAAATACATGGAAAGATGATCAACTTTCACCATAATAGAAATATAAATTAGAATTGCACCACAATACCTACCATTTTCCACCCATCAGATTATCAGAAAAATTTTTTAAAAACCTGTCAGCATAGTCTGTTCAGGAGGCTTTGAGGGAAAAGTCACTTTCATTTGTTGCTGGTAGCAATGCAAAATGGTACAACCCCTATGTAGGGATACTTGACGATAACAAAATTATACCTGCATTTACCCTTTCACCCAGTATTTCCACTTCTAGGAATTTACCCTGAAGATACACCTTTAACAGTACTGCAGTATATGCCTGGAGTTATTCATTGCAATATAGTATGTAATGGTAGAATATTGTAAACTACCTAAATGCCCAGGCATTGGAGATTGTTTGAATAAACTATGGTGCTATTAGCTGTAAAACAAATAAGGTCAATCTCTACAAACTAATATGAAGTTAATCCTAAGATACAGTTGAAAAAGCTAAGTGCAAAGGCTGTATAGGAGGCTGCCTTTCCTTTTAGTAATAAAGATGAAATAAGAAAGCAAACATTTATCTGTTTAATTTCTTCAAGAAACACAGAAAGGATAAAACAGAAAAAAATGAAATTGATTATCCTCTGAGGAGGTTAGATGGGCTGACTGATAAATTGTAATATATACATATGATGAGATGCTACACACATTGGATGAATCAATCATACAGACATAATGTTGAACTTAAGAAACCAGACACAAGAGTATATACGATTTCATTTATAAAAAGATTTCTGCATTTTATTATAGGTGTGTGATACCTCAGTACCTTTTTTAAGTTCATTAAAATATACCTGTACCTATATCAGCAGCAGCAAAATCATCTCATCTTAATAATCAGAGGTGAGAAAAAGGTATCAGTCTCGTCAAGTTCATCTATAGAGTGCTGCTTTGTTGTAGTTGGTGGCTCACATCCCAGGTCATGTACAAAAGCTGATTGATCTCACCTGTGGTGTACACTAAGGGCAGCCCGGTGCTTTAGAGCCAGACCACTGCACACCACGCAACAGTTACACAGGAACACGTGTGTGCGTAGTATCAGCCGGAGGTATAGAAATACATTGCCTTCTGCTGCCACTGTCATCTGCAAGCAGTGGGAAGAAGTAAATTCCCAGTTCTAAAACTCTGTTAGGCAATAAGAGTCTCTAAAACAGGGGCTCCAGTAAGGGGGTGTGGGTGGGAGAGAGGAAGGGAGAGAGAAAAGAGATGGAGAACTCTTTTAAGTTGCTGTCTGGTGCTGTAGTTGGCACGAGGGATTTAGAAGCCAGTATTTTCCACCTTTTAAAGGTACGGATCAGAATGGAGGCTGTAGCTAGATGACCATAAAAGGCAAGCTGGGAAGCGGTAATTCAGGCTGCAACAGTTGAAAGAAAAAGAAAAGTGTTTGATTGCATAGGTAATTTAAAGATATTGCACTATTTCAGAGCATGTATTTATTTTGGAATATAGATTTCTCTTGGTGTTGGGGGAGCCTTTGTGACAGTTGGGAACTTTGTCGACAACAAAGCAAAGTGGTTTACATTTCAAATGACTACTGAAAGGTAGGAGGAATTAGGCCTTCTTTTCCCTTCCCCCCACTTTTTTCCTTCTTGGGTTTTTTTTGGGGGAGGGCGTTGGGTGTTTTGGAGTGTAATTGATTTACAACGTTGGGTTAGTTTCAGGCATACAGCAAAGTAATTCTGATATATATATGTATTTATTCTTTTTCCACTATAGGTAGGAATCATGCTTTTGATGACTTGATTTGGACAGATTCCATCACTGTGTGAAAAAGGAAAATACATTTATTCTACTAAAAAGATTTGTTTCTAAGGGATCAAATAGTAGGGGAATCAGCAAATCTTATTGCTACAGGATTACGGAGAAATCTACGATACAGCACATGAGAACTTTTAATACCTTCAAAAACTTTTTTTTTCTTAAACAATTTTCAGCTCATAAATTAGTGATAATCCAAGCATTAAGAGTACTTTTTCCTGTAGAAATGGTATCAGTCATGGATAGATTCCCTGGAAAGCCCTCAAAAATCTACTTAATTCCTAATGCCACTAAATATGGTTTCTTTGGGAAAATGTATTCTGAGGCCTAACTCCCAACAACAATAACAGATTTTAAATCTCCTCTTCCCTCCCATGTAGTTTACCAGATGGGTTGTTTTTCTCCTTCCAGCCAAGGCCACAAGAGCAGTAGGGATTCCAAGGACCTTGATTATGGGGAGGAGCCATCTGGTGACCCTGGCAAGAAGCTGCTAACCCCAGTTAGGGCTCTGGAAGCCAGCCTGCCCTTCCCTTTATCATTGCCTTTGTAGTGGCTTTGCCCCTGGAGGTTTCTGGAGGTTGAGGACCATGCTAATCATTAACTCCTTAGGTTCCTAACATACGGAGCTTTTAGGAATGGCTTAAGTTGTTTTATTTCCTTCTCTCCTGGTGTGTATGTTTTTTGGCCTTTGTACCTTGAGTATTCATTTGGTTAGCAAAATGTGGATTGTATGACCTGTTTCTTCCTTTGCCTATCAGGTAGTGATAAGGATTACTGAGACGTGGGTAAATACATTAAGATCCTTAGAGGAAAAATGTTCGTAAAGTATGACTGCTAGGACACAACATAAAGTCTGTCCCACAGAAAATCACATTTTATCTAATTAACTGTCTTCATTGGCATTTGGATATTATACAGCTCATTGTATTTACCCTCTCAACTTTATTTACTATACTTCCTTTGGTTTAAAGTGAGTTAATGTGTCCATTTAAAGCATTTGTGGTGAGTAACTCATAGCATTCAATAAATATTATTAACTCTTAAATGTGAAATCTTATCAGCCAGAGATGTAAACTGGAATTGTCAGTGGCGATATATGTTCCTAGTTGTGCTTTGGTTTTTAGTGAATGAAAAAATTAAGAATAAGGGAACCTTAACATTTTTAACCTAAAAGAATGTATTTTGCAGACTTTCCTCGGGTAGTTTGTCAATGCTGCAGGTCCAGGCATAGGCCATCAGTGATTCTAAGGAGACCGTAGAGTTTACTGCATTTATTCCTGAGTGAAAAATGTCTTTTCATTTGAATGGTGCCTTTCAGTTGGCAGCATGACAGTGTTCGAATAATTTGTTGTTACTTACAGATTAGGTTTCAACTTTATTGTGTTTTATTGTGACGTTATTAACGATTTTCATCATTCTCATTTTTGTCCCTCTTTTCTTTTCTTTCCCTTTTTCCAGTTCTTCCTCCAGTACTGGTTCCAAGACACAGTGAATATAATCCTCAGCACAGCCTCTTAGCTCAGTTCCGGAACTTAGGACAAAATGAGCCTCACATGCCACTCAACGCCACTTTCCCGGATTCTTTCCAGCAACCCAGCAGCCATCCGTTTCCTCATTCTCCCAATAGCAGTTACCCAAACTCTCCTGGGAGCAGCAGTAGCACCTACCCTCACTCTCCGACCAGCTCAGACCCAGGAAGCCCCTTTCAGATGCCAGGTAGGTTGCAGTGTTCAGTGATGTTCTGTGGTCAGATCAGATTTGACCACAGAACAGTGATGTTCTGTGGTCAAATTGTCATCACAGAGTTAAGGCGAAGCTGGGTTCCCTGGAATGGAGAAAGTTTCCAGCCCTGGTACGTGGCACTGCGCCTCTAGAACTCAGGATGCAACTTTGAATGAACGGGGACTTCTAGCCAAGTGAGCCAGTGTTTTATTTGTCTGGCACAGATGCTTGAATACATTTTTGATTTTTGAAAGGTTTTAAAACAGCTGCATCCTTCTGGGAGTGGCATAGTTGTTCTAGCCTTTGCGCTTGATAAAAGAACGGGGAAAAAAATAGCATGCTGCACACATTTGCTGTTCCCATGCAAGGAAAAGTCCCTGTCGTAAGTGCAGCCTCAGAAAAGATATTTCCTGGGGGATCACACCCCACCACACAACTTAATTAGATTCGTTTAAGTGGTGATGTAATCCCAAGACACATAGACTTTAACAACAAAAGACTTGCATCAGGAGTACTGGAAACCATCTGCTTGTTTAACAAAGACAAAAAAACCATTATCCTTCATTTTTAGACTTCTCTGGTGGTGTAATGTTTGTCAAATTAAATGAGTAATTAGGACATTATATTTTTCGAGTTATAGGTTCATAAGCGAGCACCTCAAAAAATGATTAGTGCCCAATTTCTCGCCAGCAGACCTCACAAAGGATACGCCAAGCAAAGATACACTTGACATCTATTAACGTTGCAGGAAGGGAAAATGAGTGGGCGAGCATGTTTAATGTATCACTTGAAATGTTTTTGGGCAGATTTGAATTCGACAGCAGAGCTGGTGTGTCCTCAAAAATTGAAAAGTGGTCCACACTTGATATTCCTATCTTTTATTTATATATTTATTGCTTTTTTACATTTTTAGCCTATTATCTTGCACTTTTTTTTTTTTTTTTGCGGTACGCGGGCCTCTCACTGTTGTGGCCTCTCCCGTTGCGGAGCACAGGCTCTGGACACGCAGGCTCAGCGGCCATGGCTCACGGGCCCAGCCGCTCCGCGGCATGTGGGGTCTTCCCGAACTGGGGCACGAACCCGTGTCCCCTGCATCGGCAGGCGGACTCTCAACCACTGCGCCACCAGGGAAGCCCCTGCACTGTTTGTTTTTCAGTCGAAAATGGTTTAAGATGAGGGTGAGGGATAGACTTGTTTGAAAATCAAACTAGTATCATCTGGTAATCTGCTATCCACCGCACTCCCTCCTGGACCCGCTGGGTTTGAGGAACAGGTTAGTGGTAAGGAGATTGTTTTGGAAGGCTGTGGAGCAGTGGCAGACCCAGGGTGGGCCCAAGAGTGAAAAAACTGAAGATTATTGCTTGAATTTACACCTTGTCCCCAGCTGTCAGGGATTAAGGCACAGGCCAAGTAGAGGAAATATGGAGCAGAGAAAGCTGAAGGGGTGGGAGGAGGACCTTGTGGGGAGAGCAGAGCATCACCCAGAGTATCTGGTGCCTCCCAGGGACGCTGATGCCTTAAGTCGTTGATGAAGTTTTCACCAGCTTGTTTGCAGAAATGGTATTGGATTTGGTCTCAGAGGAGGCTCTTTGTCTTCATTCCTGGCTGGAAGTAAAGCAGAGGCAGTGTTACAGCTGCAGGGAAGAAGCTGAATTTTAAAAAGCTGGAGAAAGGGTGGAAAATACATCCAGATCAGGTCCCCATAGTCCTGTCTTTGTGCTCTGAGGCCTGGCTTGTTAGCACCTGGACGGTAGAAGTGGCCAGGTTGTGATTCAGCTGGAAAGTCAGTCTGGGAAATCTCTTGAGAAACTCTGAAAGAGTAGTGTTCGCTTTTTCTATTTGATGGTTGCCCTGAGTGGTCTAGAGTACCTGTCCAAGCTATTGGTGGTTCTTTGAGGTGAAGCTTTGTTCCCTGCTCTGTTGTATGTACTAAGTGGTATGAGGTGAGCTCACCATAGCCCATGAGGAACTTGTTTTTCCATCACAAAGGATTGTTTGTGGGAAATCCTTATTTAAGAAAGCACAAGACTTGTGTTAGTGTTCTTTGTTTCAAAAATCACACTCTTTGCCTCTTATTTGCCAGTTAGCTGTGAGCTTTCCAGGAGAAACATGTATGCAAATTCTGAAATAGAAGATAGTTGCGACAAACTGATTTCTTTCCTATTATTCTGCTACTAGGGATTTTGAAACTCGTGATTATTTTTTTTTTTAATATGGGTACAGAAGATTTTTAAAAAATTTTTATTGGGGTATAGTTTATTTACAACATGGTGTTAGTTTCAGGTGTACAGCAAAGTGAATCTGTTATATATATTTAAGTGGGTAGGGAGAAGGTAGTCCCAGCAGATTTCTTGAAGTCATGGGAAATTCACAGTTGGAGTCAGTAAGTTGGCTGTAATGAAACTCAGTTGATAAATCCCTAAGAGCCCATAGATTTAATGCAAGACACCCTGAAGCTCCTTTTCTTAAGAAGTCCTGCGTAGCTTTCGAAGGTTTTCCGTCCACCAGGGAAATGATGAAATGCAGAGGCCCTTTTAAGGTGGGTTGGGTGAAAGCATGTTTAAATGCCCTTCTGATTGTTTTAAAATGGCATGATCCTCGATAGGCAGACAACTTCTAGAACTGGCATACGGTGCTTTCGTCCCACTGAATCTTCACTACAATTGTATAAGATTATTTATTGCATAAGATGGTAGTAATTTTCAAAAAATGTACACCCGGTCCAGCGCCTGTAGCTTCTAATCTTCCGATGGGGAGGTTGAAATGGCAACTTAATCTCTTAAGAATTTCGGCACCGAAGAGAATATATGTTTTAAGCACGTGTGCTTACCAGAGCTTTTTTCCAAATTTTGTAGCCGATACACCTCCACCTGCTTATCTGCCTCCTGAAGATCCCATAACCCAGGATGGCTCTCAGCCCATGGACACAAATATAATGGCGCCTTCACTGCCCTCAGAAGTCAACAGAGGAGGTAAAATGAATTGCTGCTTATTCCCTTTCAGAGTCTGAAGTTTATCTGTCCAAGCGTTGCTTTCTCTCACAGATTTTTATTAGTCTTTAAAAAGATAGCTATTTGAAAAAGATAAGCACTTATAGTAAGAGAAGCTCAATGGAAAGACTTCTTTGGATTACAGATAAGCCTTTTATATGAAGAACAGGCGCACTGATTTAACTAATGAAGGCCTAGATACAATTGTGCAGTCATCTGTTTATAACTTCAATACTCAATACTTTTGAATTGGTGATAAAAGAGTATTTTTATGTGAAAGACAAAGGATGTTGAGGGAGAAAAAAGAACATAAAACTAGAGTTTTCACTGGTGATTTCCAAAATTTAAAGTTCGTATAACAAGGCTTTCCGAAAGGTTCTTTGGTCGTTGGAATAGATATTCATAAGCCCCATCTATTTTCTAGGCCTCATCTATGTATAGCTGCAGCTGAAACAAACTAATAGCTTTTGTTCCCTTCTTGCTCTATTTGTTTGTTTCTTACCTTGTTACAAGAAGGGGTGGGAGGCGCATGTTTTTCCTTTTCTTACCCTGAGGAGCTGACTTCTTTTCCTCTCTAGTAGAGGGTGGGTCTTTGTGATCCCTGGCAGTGTCTGAGAGGAGGATGCCATCATTCTGCCAGGTCTGCAGAGGCTTAAGCGAGCAGGGAACTCGGGTAAATAAGCGTTGGGAGAACCCCTGAGCATCTGTAAGAAGTCATGACCACACATTGAGTGAAACTGTCCCCAGGTAACCTCCCCTGGAGGAAAGTGCTTCGCTGGCCCGCTCAGCAGCTCAGCAGCGGCAGAGATGGCTCATTCAATTTGTATTCATTTAATGCAAATTGAAGTTAAAGAGCCATTTCGTTACTAGGTATGTCTTATCTCATTCCTATCACTTTTTCAGTAAAGGTCTGCAGATACCTCAGACCTTGTCAGAGTTGCTGATATCGTCTAACTTCTTAAAAGTTGTGGATGAACTCAACCTTCCTTCAGTGTGCAGTGTAATAAATTGGAATTTACACCTTTTTAATCTGTAAACATTTCTTATGTCTTTTTTATTGGCTGTCTGTCATCTTTTTTATTAGCTCTGTATTTTGATAATCTCTAGAATATACTCTCAAACATAAAATTATGAGTTGACAAAGATTTTGGTTGGGGAAAATAACTCCTGTCTCACACATCCTTGGAATGTGTATTTGGGGAACAGAATAGCAGGAGAGAATGGGCACAGCACTGTGAAACAGTTATAAGCCTGTGGACCTGCAGCCATGGTGGCTAAGCCCAAAATGTCTGATTTCAGGAAACAGACCTTCAGTTTGCTTTAAAATTTTCCCTTTAAATGGCTTAAAATTCTTTCCCCATTAGAATAAGTTTACACTTAATATTTTCATGAGGACGGGCTATTGGCCTTGTGGTTGTTATACTTTGGTGGTTTTCCTGGAGCAGGGGTCAGCAGACTGCAGCCCACGGGCCACTTCAGCCTGCTCCCTGTTTTTGTAAATAAAGCTTTATTGGGACACAGCTGTGTTCATTTATTACATATTATCTGTGGCTGCTTTTGCACAGCTAGGGCACAGTTGAATAGGGGCCATAGAGACCACGTGGCCCCCAAGACCTTTCTGGCCTTTTACAGAAAAAACAATTGCCAGCCTCCAACCTGGATGAATAGTCCTGTGAGCAATCCTGACAGCTGATTCAAGCCCTCTCTTAGACTTCCCTGATGGTCCAGTGGTTAAGACTCCGAGCTTCCAGTGCAGGGGGTGCGCGTTTGATCCGTGGTCGGGGAAGTTCCGCCTGCCGTGCGGCACAGCCGGAAAAAAAAAAAGCCTTCTCTTTATGAGGTTGCAGTCTTCTTTAAGATTTGGCACCTGTAAATCACTAAAACTTTGCTCTTTGAAGTACAGCTTATTGACATGGGATAACACTTAGCAAACAGGGAAGATGGTGTGTGTTTGTGTTCAGGTTACCTGCTTAAGTGTATAAAGCAGTTACTGTATGTGTGGATTTTCTTAATGATCATTTTCTTTACCGAATTCTACAGTAAAGCTCATTTCAGTATTCGTGGAGGTTGATGTGAAGAACGCAGAGGTCATTCTCCCTTAACAGTTAGAGTTCGTGCTTCCAATGTGGATTTTCTCTCTTTTTTTTTTTTAAGATTGTACACTCAAGTCTTCATAAACCTCAGATCATTACATATTGGCATACTAGATACATATGGTTTGTATTCCTGGAATTGCTAAAGCACTGGTATAAGAGGTTTTACTACAGAAGGAACTTATCTTTAGAACTTTTTAGTTGCAAATGTTTAGAAGCATGTTCTGTTTGGAGATTTGTTAGTCTTAAGAGATTTGACTTAACAAGCTGCATCCTGTCAGTAAAGCTGGGTAATTTCCATTGTTGGCCCATTCTGGGAATGGAGAGACAAAACACACCTGCTCTGCATGACTTAAAGCAAATATAAGGAAGTTAGCATGAAATCTGGATGAGAGAGATATGATTCATCCTGTAAGAATGGCCAGCTGGCAGGATTTCTTCCTGAGCTTGAGGACTGGAGCAAAGCTGTAGCTGTGAGAGTTATTGGCAACCGAATGTGAAGTAAGGTAACTTCTTATCAATAATTAGAAACTGATTTTCATTGCTTTGAAAAAGCGTCGGCCTACTGAGGCGTTGTCCAAAGTAATTCCTCTTTGTGCCAGCACCTTTGGCACATTTCCTGTCCTCTATTGTTCTCTCCGCACTTGTTTTTTCACTTGCCACTTGTTGCGTCTCTTTAGATGGTGAGCCAGGGTCAGTGGTGGGGGCATTTCCATTTTGGTGAATTACAGAGCGTTCAGCACATGCTGCTCGTGTGCTTGCTCGGCCAGTGTCTTGGTTATCTGACGGCCACTGGAGAAAATATCTTCCAGTGAAAGGTGAATGTCGCACTTAGCAAGGAGTGTACCTGCTTCTGAGATCAGAGATGAACTCTATACATCATCATAGCAGTGGCTTCTTCACATCTTCATTCCACGGCCCTGAGCCAACTTCACCACACAAGTTTCAGTTTTTGAGAGCCCAGGGCACTCACCATGGTTGACTCTCAGCTTTTCTTTCTTAAAGATGTTCAAGCAGTTGCTTACGAGGAACCAAAACACTGGTGCTCTATTGTCTACTACGAGCTCAATAATCGTGTGGGCGAAGCTTTCCATGCCTCCTCCACGAGCGTGCTGGTGGATGGCTTCACCGATCCTTCCAACAACAAGAACCGTTTCTGCCTTGGGCTGCTCTCCAACGTCAACCGGAATTCCACTATCGAAAACACTAGGCGACACATCGGGAAAGGTGAGCTTTCACTGGAACCTCTCTCAAATGTTTGTCTGTCATGTCCCTCTTACCCCAGAACTCACCAGTCGTTCCTGGAGTCAATACCAGATGATATACACTTGCCGGTACGGTTTATAAATATTTTTTCAATTTGTATTATCAGGAAGTTCTTCATTTTCCAATCAGCGATTTTTGCGGTCTCCTGACTCATAATAATTATAGCTGGAATAGTGATTTGCTATCTGGGGACACCATTCTATCACGTGTTTTGCCAAAGAATGAAATAGCTGTTAAAAAATTCTTTACAACCTAAAACTAAAAGCAAAAAGCAAATGAAAACAAGTAAACCGAATGTATTTCAAATGAATACCATGACCCACTGGGGGAAAAAAAAAAGAACTAATTCAAAATAACTTATGAATATATAGTATTTGGCTACAGAACCTCAGCCTGAGCCAGGTAAGGTAGAGCGACTGCAAGCAAATCCTGAACTCTTTTTAATAGACTTGATTATTTAGTGGCAGTGTGAAGGAGACAGTTATGAAATTTTAAGATATATTATAATATTAAGCAAATGACTAAATGTGTGGTTGTTGGGGTAAACCTGGGTTTTCACTGTGGAATAGGAAGAGACATACAGGGCTTCCCTGGTGGCGCAGTGTTTGATGCCTGCCGATGCAGGGGACACGGGTTCGTGCGCCGGTCCGGGAAGATCCCACGTGCCGTGGAGCGGCTGGGCCCGCGAGCCACGGCCGCTGAGCCTGCGCGTCCGGAGCCTGTGTTCCGCAACGGGAGAGGCCACAACAGTGAGAGGCCCATGTACCAAAAAAAAAAAAAAAAAAAAAAAAAAAGAAGAGACATACAAGTGTGGAGAAGGGTAAAAAATAAACCCTGTGGAGGTATCAGTGTGAGATCGTGATTTTAATAATGTGTACATGCATGTTTATGTACTCCTGTACGCGTGTATGTATGCACGTGTATGAAGGCATATGTGGATGTGTCTCTGCATGCATATAGTTTCTGATCTGTCTGCTGAGAGGGCCAAGAGGCAAAGATACCCAGTAGTAATAAGCACATACAGTGCTCAGACCATCATCTCTTAACTCCATGGCTGCTAAGAGGAACCAGGGCTTTTGGAGAAAGGGCTGACTCCAAGGCTGAGACAGGTAGATGCAAGATGAGCCGAGACGTTCTGTTATGTCCGAAAGTAAACAAATACTTATGCACATGATGGAGGCATTTCCCAGGAGCCAACTTGGAGGGGCTTCCACTGGCCAACTCTGGGATAGTTCGAGCACCAAAATAATTAAATACAGTAGTGAGTTTTAAACCACTGGAAAACCATAGTAATTCATAAGTCCATGCCAGTAACAGATAAATAAATGAATGGGGAAGGCTGACTGGTAAATGCAGAGTGAGTTGGTGGAGTTAGAAAGTCCCCATTTTGCAACCATCAGGCAAGAACAGTCAGTGATGCTAAATATAGAGAGAACTTTTTATGAGAATCAGGATATTTTCATGGTCTTTAAGTATCTCCTCCCAGGCTGCCTATTACTGACATGGGAGAATAAAAATCAGTAACTATTTAGTGGAGAAATTGGACAACATCTTGACTAGGCGATGAGAATTATCATCGCCAGTGAGAGGCAGATGGAGGTCGTGAACCTCCAGCTGTGGTGCTCTGAGGAGGGAGTAACGTCACCTACACAGAAATCCAACTGAGCATGCAGATCTGAATCGAATCTCAGGGTGCCTTCAGACAGACCCCAGACACAAAGGGTGAGAAGGGACTGTATTCTTCCAAAATACTGATGTCGAAAGACAAAGGTGTGAGAATGTTCCACATTAAAACGGCTAAAGAAACATGACAGCTCTATGTAATAATCTGCCCCTGGACGTGATCCTGCAGCAGACAGGGGAAAAGTACTACAAAGAGCATTATTGGGGTCAGCAGACAGAATTAGAATATGAGTGGTAGATAAGATAGAAGTATTACATCAGTGTTAAATGCAGTGGCATTGCTGATTATGCTGTGGCTTGTAAGAGAAGACCCCTATTCTTAGGAAATACACACTTAAGTATGTAGGGGTAAAGGACCATGATGAAATGGTTCAGGAGGAAATTATATATGTATCTTATGCTTATAGATAGAGATATCTATCCACCTAAAACAATCCTGTGTCCGAATGTATACATGTATGTACCTATGTGTGTGTATATGAGGGTGTGTGTGGAAGAATAGAGAGGACAGAGGTACCCATGATGAAGCATATGGAGTGAACTGTCCCAACAGGTGAATCTGGAGAATGGTTGTGTGGGTGTTCTTTGTTCTGTTTTTCTTTGTTGTTTGTTCTATTTCTGTAAGTTTTGAAATTATTTCCAGAGTAAAAGTTTTTTTAAATGACCTACTATGAAATTTAGAACAAATTAAAAGGTTATTCAATAGGTGCTTAAAAGACATTTGAGATGAAGTTTAACATTGAATCCTGGAAACAAAAACAACAACTCTTAAAACAGGAACTGATAGATAATTCCGTAGTAGGCTTCAGGAAAAAATATAAGCCTAAACTACACATCTAATGATGAAATGTGAGAACTCAGGTTCATATCGTATGGGTATCTTTCTGTGGTCTGTAAACCCCTGAAATTGTATATAAACACAGTTTTGCATACATTTGGAACAGAGGGACATAGTTTTCATTATATTCTAAAGTTGACCATTACTCCAATGTAGTAAAAAGCCATTGTACTCTGGAACATTCCTATTAACAATTAGGAAGAAAATAAGGATTCTGGGAATGCTGTTATTTCAAATTGTTCCAGATGCCTCGACTCTAGTTTTAGAAATTATATATCAGTTTTCTTTAATCTGGCAATAACCAGTTAGCAAATACAATGGAGAGGAAAATTACATTCTCAGTAGCAGCAGAATGCGTAAACAATCTGAACCAGCAACATATGAGAATTATGTAAAGAAAACCAAATTTCACTGAGAGCGAAAGAAAATTTGAATAATAAATAGGTAGTCTGTGTTCCTTAAAGAAAAGGCTTAATATTGTGAGAACAGTTTAAGGATATTCATTCTTCCTAATTTAGTTCATAGTTTAAACAATCCATGTCAGAATCACAATGTTTTGTTTTTGAAAGTTGGAAGATGTATTCTGCATATTACCCAGAAGGATAAATAAGTGAAAATAGCTAAAATTTTTTAATGGAAGAGTAAAGAAAAAATTCTCAAGGTGACGATTAATGAAAGATTATGAAACTACAATTAAATCGGTGTGTAGAGAGAACAATAGAATAAAGTAAACTCAGACTATACTGTATTTAAAAATTTAATGTATGATAAGTGAAGCATAACAAATTAGTAGAGTCTTCCAGTGGTCCTGCAATAACGAAGTTAGCTTTGGGGGGAGGCTGGGGGTAGAAACCCTGCCCCATTCCACATATGCAAATGGATTAGTGAGTTGAATTATTTTTTAAGGCAAGCTATTGAAAAGCTAGAAGAACATATATTGATCAAGAGTGGCAGAGAGGACTTCCCTGGTGGCGCAGTGGTTGAGAGTCCGCCTGCCGATGCAGGGGACGTGGGTTCGTGCCCCGGTCCGGGAGGATCTCACGTGCTGCGGAGTGGCTGAGTCTGCGTGCCATAACTACTCCGCAGTAATCCCATGCACCGCAATGAAGAGTGGCCCCCGCTCTCTGCAACTGGAGAAAAAGCCCGTGCACCGCAGGGAAGACCCAACACAGACAAAAATTAAATAAATTTAAAAAAAAAAAAAGGATGAGATAGACTGGAAAATGCTTTAAAAAAAAAAAAGAGTGGCAGAGATTTTCTAAGCATAAAAAGCAACAGAAAGGTTGCAAGAAATTTGTCTACTTAAAGATTTCAAACTTCTGTAGGTTAAAGAAAAACAGTACCGTGAACAAAATTAAAAGACAAAGGACTAACGGGGAAACAAATAAGAAATAAATTATTTATATCTTTCCCATATGCGCAGCTCATTAAAAAAATAATAAAAATACTAGAACCCCAGAGGAATAAATAAGTAAGAAATATGAACAGTAAATCCATAAGAGAAACACAGATGGCTAGTAAACAGAGGAGAGCGTATCAAGGCTCACGTGCAAATTAAAACAATATTGTTTTCCAGCTATAAATTAGGGGAATTTTGTTGTTGTTTTAAACTCAGACTCAGTACTGGCATGGGTGAAGTGAGAAAGGCACTCATCTGCTGCTGGAGAGAGTGTATATTGATACAAGCGCTCCGGCAAAGTGAATCAAGAGCCTTCGATCCAATGACATAACTTCCAGGAATTGCTCCTAATGATATTATCAAAAATTATGCTGAGACATTCATCATGGCATTGTTATCATAGCAGAAAATTAGTATCAACAGAATGGTCCAATGATGGGAGAATCCTTTAAATAAATTGTTGTAGTCATTCAATGGTGGAGATATGTTAAATGTTTGCAAAGAAAGTTTAATGATACTCAAGACCGAATACGATGTGTATTCACAGTTACTGCCTCTGGGCCTCTAAAGGAGTGATAATGTTTTCTGCTTCTTTATATTTTGCTTTACTTTCTAAATTTTCTAAAATGAAAATTCCTCATTTTTATAATCAGGAAAAAAGTAGCAAACACACACACACCCTTAAATTGTTTTCTCTACATCAGACAGAAAAATGGGCTTCTGCTCCAGCGGCTATTTAATTGTTACAGCAGTCTTAGCCATTGTGTATACATATCAACACAGCACATAGTATTTTTTTTTCATTTTTCTAAAATACTTTAGTTCACTCAAATCATGACAGCCCTGTAGACACAGCCATCAGCTCGACTTGCATTTTTTTCCTTCTTTCTTTCTTTAATATCTTTATGGGAGTATAATCGCTTTCCACTGTTGTATTAGTTTCTGCTGTACAACAAAGTGAATCAGCTATACGTATACATATATCCCCATATCCCCTCTCTCGAGTCTCCCTCCCACCCTCCCTATCCCACCCCTCTAGGTGGTCACAAAACACTGAGCTGATCTCCCTGTGCTATGCAGCTGCTTCCCACTAGCCATCCATTTTACATTTGGTAGTGTATATATGTCCATGCCACTCTCTCACTTTGTCCCAGCTTCCCTTTCCCCCCACTGTGTCCTCAAGTCCGTTCTCTACGTCTGCGTCTTTTATTCCTGCCCTGCCCCTAGGTTCATCAGTACTACTGGTTTTTTTGGATTACACATATGAGCACATAGTATTTTGGATGAGACAGTAGGTTCTTGCATTGACTAAGCTTTGCCAGAGTTACCTGCAAGGTCCATCACTGAAAGCCACGTGGGATGTGACTGTTTGCTGGGTGGCCTATAATGGTGTGGGGTTTTGTCAGAGTGGTTTTTTCCCCTTTCATTTTTTTAAAGGCTGGGTAAGATCAATTTCCTACACTCCTGGCACTCTAGGTCTCACAGGAAGAAGTTTGGAGCAGATAATAGTTGAGTGAGATCAGATTACACACAGTATGAATTACTTTTTCTAGGTTTTTTCCCCCTGGGCCTTACATCTATTTTTTTTTTTTTTTTTTTTTTTTGCGATACGTGGGCCTCTCACTGCTGTGGCCTCTCCCGTTGCACAGGCTCCGGACACGCAGGCTCAGCGGCCATGGCTCACGGGTCCAGCCGCTCCGTGGCATGTGGGATCCTCCCGGACCGGGTCACGAACCCGTGTCCCCTGCATCGGCAGGCGGACTCTCAACCACTGCGCCACCAGGGAAGCCCTGGACCTTACATCTTACACTTCTCAGCAGTACTTCCTCCACCTGTGGTTTTCTAGTTCTTTTACTCCTCTCGATCCTCCCTTCCCCTACCCTAAAATTTTTTGAAAAGCTTAGCTGCAAAATAAATACAAGAGAGCTTATGTAACGAATATGTGTAGGATCCCATGATCAAGTTCAGCTTTATTGTGCTATGTTTTTAAAGTGAGAATTTGCTCTCAATTCATGGCCAAATGGGCCTTAAGTGCTTTTCAAAATGAAATTGCTGCACTCTGTTACTTATTTTTAAGAGACTTTGTTGTGTTATTTCCTACAACCTTCTAGACATGCATGTTGACATATGGACATTGTATTAACTAATACAGTTAACTAAGATTTTATCAATTGTGCAAGACTTGGAGAATGTCTGTTTATCGAATCAACCACGTAAATTTACATTCTGAAGCTACACGGATGCTTTTCAGCTGTGAAAAGCGATAATGACCACACTCTGTGCTTTGTCTCCCTGCAGGAGTTCATCTTTATTATGTCGGAGGCGAGGTATATGCTGAATGCCTCAGTGACAGTAGTATCTTTGTGCAGAGTCGGAACTGCAACTACCATCATGGATTTCATCCCACTACTGTTTGCAAGATCCCTAGTGGGTGTAGTTTGAAAATTTTTAACAACCAAGAATTTGCTCAGTTACTGGCACAGTCTGTGAACCATGGCTTCGAGACAGTCTATGAGCTCACAAAAATGTGTACTATTCGCATGAGCTTTGTGAAGGTAAGTGAGCTCTGGTTCTTCTAGTCAGGGTTTAATGCACTTCCATGTTATATGTAAATCTATATCCTCTTGATATGTGTCCATAGACACCAACTTATTATCTAGACATTTTTAACCTTTAACAAGGATGTCAACTATGAGGAAAGTATCATTGGAATATAGGAGTGTTTGTGTTAAATGTTAGTAGTAGCAGGCTTTAATAACTTTTCCTTATTCAAGTAGCACTATTTTAGCTATTGTAATACTATTAGAATATGTTATTATGTATATATATATAAAGTATATGCTTTAAATGCATGGTTGTCTTACGAGATCAGTTCTTTTTATTTTTATTTTTTTGTTTATTTATTTTTTGGCTGTGCCACGTGGCTTCAGGGATCTTAGTTCCCCGACTAGGGGTTGAACCTTCACCCTTGGCAGTGAAAGCGCAGAGTCCTAACCCCTGGGCCGCCAGGGAATTCCCAGAGATCAGTTCTATAAACGCACCCCTCTTTTTTTTTAATGCTATGCTTGGTAGTACTTTTAGAACGGTGACACTTGTTACTTTTGTTTCAACAATAAGCAAGTGGTCCTTTTTGTGTGTGAGAGTAAAAGTTCATCACACTGAGATTTATTTTTGATTGGTCAGTTTTTTAGTGGTTCCAGTAAAGCTTGTGATTTTCTTTTTTTTTTTTTTTTTTCCGAAAAACAATAATTTATTCTCAGGTACATATGGGTGGGCAAGGGATGCACTGATCTAGTATGAGTGCCACTGGGGGTGGCTCTGTCCCATATGACACTGATCCTTTTTTTTTTTAATACATCTTTATTAGAGTATAACTGCTTTACAATGTTGTGTTAGTTTCTGCTATACAACACAGTGAATCAGCTGTACGTATACATATAGCCCCATATCCCCTCCCTCTTGCATCTCCCTCCCACCCTCCCTATCCCACCCCTCTAGGTGGTCAGAGCACCGAGCTGATCTCCCTGTGCTATGCGGCTGCTTCCCACTAGCTATCCATTTACGTTTGGTAGTGTGTATATGGCAAAGCTACTCTCTCACTACATCCCAGCCCCCCCTTCCCCCGATTTTCTTATATTCAAGAGTTAATAAGGCCCTTGCCTCAGCGCTAGGGTTGTGCTGTGAGGTTCGAGGAGGGTGAAGGTTACAGACATCGCTCACAAGAATTGATCTCTTTTTTGCCTCCTCTTCTGCCTCTGAGAAATAAAAAGTTTTAAGATGCCATCGAAATGGAAAAAAGAAACTCATATGTCTGATTAAATTTATGAGTCAGAAACTTATTCTAGTGGCTGACTGACTTGGCTCTGAATCCTCAAAGACAGATTTTCCTCCTCTGTTACTCTGAGAAACAAAACTAATTATATATTTGGGCGAGGCAATCACCTTTCATATCCTCTCTTCAGAAGCTCACAGAACTTGTTGTTAAACCTGTTCTGTGCTGTATGTATTACAGAGGGTAACTTTGGAACCTTACTTTGTTAATCATCCTTTACGTCAAAGGTATCTTTCCCTGAATATCATTTTTTCCCTACTTCTTTGAGTCACATTAGCAGGTTTTCAGTGTGTTTTCTTGAAACACAATTCAACAGTTTCTTATAGCTGAGTACAGAACTTTTTAGTATTGAAGGAGGTTTTTTTTTTACCTTTTCAAGAGGTTTACCTATATGCTATGTACCTATGAGACTACAAAGAGCTTTCTCATCCATTAGTAATGTGCACTGTTTAATTGTTGACTTAGCATTTTGACTGAAATGAATTTTAAAATGAGGACAGTGAGTTGCCAGCATTGTTTGTGTTTGTTGTTTTTATTGATATGGAGGAAAGAAGACCTCTTGAGAGTCAGGAGATCCAGGTTCTAGTTCTGTGTGTGTGTGATTAAGGACCCGGGATTCCTTCCTGATCCCCACGTTCATTATTTTTAAAATGGGTGGCTGCGGGCTTCCCTGGTGGCGCAGTGGTTGAGAGTCCACCTGCCAATGCAGGGGACACAGGTTAGTGCCCCGATCTGGGAAGATCCCACATGCTGTGGAGCGGCTGGGCCCGTGAGCCATGGCCGCTGGGCCTGCGCGTCTGGAGCCTGTGCTCCGCAAGGGGAGAGGCCACAGCAGTGAGAGGCCCGCCTACCGCAAAAAAAAAAAAAAAAAAAAGGGTGGCTGCAGTTGGGGAACTGTGGTGATCATTACTGAGGTCCCTTGATAAGTCTATTGTTATTGAAGGACCACTCTAGGAGAATTTATGACTCCAATGCTCTAATTGGCTTTCTCCTCAAACTTATTTCTTATGGATTACCCAATCAATTTTAATGATTTTACTTTTACACATTTTTAAGTATTGACTTTTACACAAGTAAAAACCACGGTTACGCTGATAACAAGTGTTTATAATGCAGAGATACGCATTAAAAATGTATTAGATTTCATTTATTCAGCAAACATTTTTAGCACCATTCCAGAGAATTAATACAGAGATGAAAAAGCACCTAAAGTGTCTAGCTTCAAGATGCTGATGGCCCAGTCTGTGTTTAATTATAATATAAAGTGGTAAGTATTGGAATGAAGGGTTATACAGGCTATAATGGACATAGCTAGGAAGCTGGATTTGGAGAGTTAAAGATAAACATCTTATTTTAATCCCCCTGCTGACATGACAAAGGGCAGCTACTTTATTATACATTAGCAACAAAAAATTTACACATGGTACAACATTGTTCTTTATTATCATAAGGACTGCATACTTTGCCCTCTCACACTTAGCATCCTAGAGAAAGGATATAGAACGTTTTACTAATATTAATAGCCAATTTTGTACTATTTTTTAAAGATGATCATTTTTGGACTTTAATATAAAACACATACTTTATAAATTAGTTGCATAGTAAACTCCGCATAGCTGAAAACTCCAAGTCATTTCAGCTGAACAAGTGTTCCTGGAGCTTCTGCTTTGTGCCAGTCACTGTGCTAGATGTTTGAGATCAAAGATAAATAAGATCTGGTCTCTGCCTTCAAAGAACTTACTATCTAATGTAGGAAACATGCACATAAATCTTCTGATTAAACTTAGCAGTTTGTTGATATATGTACAAATGCATGGATGTTTATACATATGCAGTTCATGTATCACAACTTTCTCTTGAAAGTTCTGATATTCAGATACGTTTCTTGAAATTCCTGGGGTAGGTAGATAGCAGAGATAAATAGAACCTGGCCTTGTCTGACATCCCTCAGGAAACAAGGGTTTATCAGGCCCTTGTATGCCATCATCCACCATACCAGTGAGGTTTTGATCTTTGCAATGGCAAAACTATTTTTCTCTTTTGTACAGGGACTTGCTTCTGTCAGCTTTCATGTCTTAATTCAGTAATCCTGAAGCTGCCTCGCAAGCTACCCTCTCGTACAGATGATTCAGGGCAATGGTTAGGTGTTACTAATAGATTTTTGGATACTTACATGCTCCTGCCAGTTTTGCTTAGAGATTGAAAGGTCAAGCTCTGTGTTTATAGAGACTTCAGTGCCTAAATAGGAAGAAACAGAATGTCAGTTTGTCTTACATGCCTTTTTCCTTATTTCCTTGATGATGAAATGAGAATTTAACAACATCTGTCACAATATTATCGGTGAGATAATGGGCAATAAAAATGAAAGTTAGAAAGTATCTTTATTACAACAGCCTTATAATGTAGCTTGAAACTTTCATTCCCCAAGACCAGTACTTCTTAATCTGGAACCCATGGATGGCCTCTGGGGAGCTGTGAAATTGCCTGCCAAATCGTGTGTGCACATTTGTGCATGTTTGTCTTGTGGAGAGAACCGGATCTTTAATCGGAGTGTCTGATTATGTGAGCTCTTTTTACTTCATAAGTTGAACCACTGAGTCAAACAAGTTAAATGACCTCCCGTGTTGTTTCTAGGGTTGGGGAGCAGAATACCACCGCCAGGATGTTACTAGCACCCCCTGCTGGATTGAGATCCATCTGCATGGCCCCCTCCAGTGGCTGGATAAAGTTCTTACCCAGATGGGTTCACCTCATAATCCTATTTCATCTGTGTCTTAAAACGGCCTCGGGCTTCTGCCTCTTGAAAACTATTGAGCCTTGCATGTACTTGAAGGATGGATGAGTCAGACACCATCTGAACTGACAAAGGAGCCTTGATAATACTTGACCTCTGTGACCAACTGTTGGATTCAGAAATTTAAAAACCTGGGTAACATACTGTTGATATAAGAACCTGTTTAGTTTACATTGTAACATTCTATTGTAAAATCAACTAAAATGCATACTTTTAGCAGGACTTCGTGTATAGTTAAAGGAGAGATGGCCAAGCCAGGGACAAATCATCTATTGGAAAAATGGTCCTAAGAGATTCTGTTGTGTTTGGCACTTTAAGGTCATCGTTTGGCAGAAGCTGAGCATTAATAGTCTTTCTGACGTGTGTTTTTATCAGGTTTAGAGCCCATGTGGAGTCTTCTCACATGGGTTTTCATAATATTTTAAAACTATTTGTTTAGTAATGGTTTTTGTTTGTTCGTTTTTTTAAGTAAAGGTTAATCTTGGTGATATACATAGTAATCTTTCTAAAATTGTATGCTGACCATAATGCTGTCAGAATAATGTTAGGCATATGCTCTTTGCTAAATATATATGTACAGAATATTTGGAAGTTAAGAATTGATTAGACTAGTGGATTTAGGAGTATTGGAGGGGGCGGGGGGAGAGGGAAATGACAAATGTAGAATATACTGTAAAAATTCAGTTTGTTGCTTTAAAGAAACAAACTGATGTCTGAATTTTGCTGTGTTTCAATTTTTTAGAGATTTTATCCTACCCTTTTTTTTTTTTTCATCTTCTGTCCCATCCTCTCCAAAAAACAGTTATGCAGCTGGTTAATTCATATAACTGTGAGAGCAAATGAATAATTCCTACTATTCTGAAATTGACTGCCTGTATGTTTCAGTACCAATTGTATGGAGTGCTTGAATTTAATAAGGAGTTTTTATGGAGTTTACAATACAGAAATAGGCTTTAATTTTCAAGTGAATTGTTTGCCAAACCTAGTAACTCTGTTAAATATTTGGAGGATTTAAGGAACATCTCAGTTTAAATCCATTTCAAACTTTTTAAGTTTTTTTGTACTGTGTTTGGTTTTATTTTTCTTCTGCTAATCTTTTATATTCACTTACGCTCTCGTACATTGAGTACTTTTATTCCAAAACTAGTGGGTTTTCTCTACTGGAAATTTTAAATAAACCTGTCATTATTGCTTACTTTGATTAAAAATTTGTTGTTTCCTTTCTTCACGCACAAGATTTTAAAATTAATAAAGTTCACCACTCTCTTGAGAGATTTTTCTCAAATATTCTTTGCCAAACATAACAAACTGGATGACTGAAAACCTAAATTGCAGAGACAGGGAGACTGAATCATGAAAAGAGCAGAGTCACTTTAAATCAGAAAAGACAAGACATATGGAACTTTAAAAATTAAGAAAAAGCTAACTTGCACACCCTGGAATTCCAGATCTAAACATACCTTCTCGTGTGAGCAGTGTCTGTAGCGGCCATTATTGGGGGATGCCTCTCAGTCCACCAAAAGTCCCAATTTCTAAACTTCAGATGAGGATGCAAGGATGAATGTGAAAGGACGTAACATTGTGGGAAGAAGGAGAACTAAAACTGCAGCGAGACAGGATGATCGCTTCTGCCATCTACTTGTGACTGGGATGAGCCCATCCTCTCTCTCTCTCAGCCCCACCTCACCCCCAAAATGGAGTTTGCCCACGAAGGACACAGATTTGGGGAGACTCAGATTCTTCCCTGGCCAAATAGATGCCTCTGTTTCTCCCGTACGTTTTTGTACCTCTTTCCCAGAGGTATTTATCAGCCCCTTCTATTCCCCAAACTATGACCAAGCAGAAATTTCTGCTGCATCTTGCTGTCTCCAAAGGCATCATGGTGTAAGTGTAGAAAGCCCTGAATGGAAGACCTCTGTTATAACACACATTCATGCTTTGCTAGGGCATTTCGCTTCTGTGAACCTCTGTGTCCTCATCTGTAAAATGGAGATAATGTCGTTGTGTCCTCATCACAGGTTGAGGGGAGGATCTGTTGGAAGAAAAATGTGTTTGAATATACCTGGCAAACATAACTGCCATGCAAGTATGGGCTCACTCTTTGCTTTGACCCCCCCGTACTCTGTTTTCTCACTTACCTGCTATCATTCCTGGCACAGGTGATCTGGATACACAGTGGTGACTGGTGAGCTGTAATAAAAGGAGATTAATAAAACTATCAGGCTTCAGCAATGAAGTATAACTGGAAATTGTCTAAGAATAAAGAACTCAGGTCAGGATTTCTCACCTTGTTCCTAGTGGACAGCTATTTTTTGCTTTCCCGAGTTCCTGGGGCTGCCTGCTAGGACAGTTGTGCAAGGGGTTAAGTGGTGTAGCTATGCTGGCAGCCAGCTTGGAGATCTACCAGGTGAAACCCCCAGATTGTCCAGGAGATTGAAATGTACTGGGTCCACGACCCTAGGAGTTGGCAGTGTGGCCCTCATACAACTGCAATTATTTGTATTTTTGGTGAAATCCTAGGACTGTTGTCATCAGCCATAGGAGGCTTTAAGTCTCCAGGAAGTTTTTAATTAAAGGAATGAAAAAGTCAAAGCAACCATTTGTTTGGATTACTAGAAAAAACTTAAGCTAGTTCAAACAAACAAGGCAATGTGAACTGTTTTATAGTAGACATGTTTTCTGCCCTAAGAGAGCACTAGGTGGGATGATTAGAAGTGGAGGGCCCTGTAGCCACTGCTTCACTTCACTACTTCATAGAATTAGACCTCCAGCAAGTTTCTGAACTTTTCTGCACCTATTTCCTCATCTGTCAAAACAGGCAGTGGGACTTCCCTGGTGGCTCAGTGGTTAAGAATCCGCCTGCTAATGCAGGGAACATGGGTTCGAGCCCTGGGCCAGGAAGATCCCACACGCCGTGGAGCGACTAAGCCCGTGCACCACAGCTGCTGAGCCTGCGCTCTAGAGCCTGCTAGCCACAACTACTGAGCCCACGTCCCACAACTACTGAAGCCCGTGCGCCTAGAGCCCATGCTCTGCAACAAGAGAAGCCACCGCAATGAGAAGCCCGCGCACCGCCACGAAGAGTAGCCCCCGCTCGCTGCAACTAGAGAAAGCCCGCGCACAGCAATGAAGACCCAACACAGCCAAAAATAAATAAATGAATGAATAAAAATTTTAAAAAATGTAAAATAAAATAAGGCAAAATGAAAAGCATAGAGGAGAACAGAGGAAAGAAAAATGTTCGGACTCGGCTGAGTGGAGATCAATGAAGGTTTTAGAGAGAAAGTGGTGTTTAAGGTTGAACCTTGAAAGATGGAAGCATTTTGAAACTTTGAGGCAAGAGAACAGTCTGAGTAGAAGTGTGTGTGACAGTCACCCAGCATCTGCCCACCAATTTCCAAAGACCCGTCTCCAACCCACAGGGTTACTGTGGGATTTACCATACAGTATAATGTGATGTCCCTTCTGGCTACTGTCACGTGGTCCAGGCAGGGGCCTGTTCTGGGACTGGAAATAGGGAAGCGGGTTTTTCTGTGCCTGGCTGAAGCTATGGTAAACCTTGGGAATTGTTTCCTGCCATCTCTTCTGCTACCTGTGCTGGAGACAAAAAGTGAGAGAGAGAGGGTTCTCAGGGAATCCTGGTTCCTGGGTCTAGGATTTCCCAAGTGCTGCCGTGTTCCTGTTCTTGGCTATCCTGGGACACACCAGAATCTTTAGGGAGAATCCCCTCTTCTGCTTCATGTAGTTTGATTTGCGTTTTTGTTACCTGCAAGCAAATGTGACTTAAGCAATACAAGTAAGGACACATTTGACTTTTTAAAGAGAGATCATTTTTATAGGTAATTTTAACCAAAGCAGTTCTTGTTCATGCAAGATTTTAAAAGTCCAAGAAAAACAAAAAGAAGAAACAAAGTCACCTGTACTAACCCTTGATAAGTAAGGTTATCCTTGAACTAGGTGATTATGATAACCTGGCAGAGAGATACTCAGCAGGCTATAGGAAATTCAGGTCTAAAGGTTGGTCTTATTAGCGAGATGATGATTGGCTCCATTTGTTAAGCAGTTACTGGCACCAGTCCTGTGCCAGCCACCGTGCAGGATGATAAAAGTAAACAAATCCTCGGCCCTGCCTCAAGGAACCTGCACCCTGTTGGTAGAGGCAGACAAGTGAATAGGCAATGACACAGTGCTGTGACAGCGAGGGGCCAGAAGGGGATATAAACGGGACCAGAAGTGTAAGGGAAGACTTGTAACAGGAGATGGTGCCTGCAGGCTCAGTCTTAGTGTGCTGGCTAGGAATGATACGGGCATGGGATGGCGGGGGAAGGATGTGAGCCAGGCAGGACGGGCAGAGGGTGGGAGAGCCTGGCACCTTTGGGGGCAAAACTGCAGTGTAGCTGGAGTGTAGGGCAATTTGCAATGGTAAAGGAAGGAATGGAGGGGAAAGAAGGGGCCAGGTCATTAAAGATCTTGTATATGTAATACTAAAAAGGGACTAGGGACTAGGGAAGTCTAGGGACTTCCCCCCTAGAATTTTAGCTCCTAGACATCTCAACCTAGAAGTGGTTATGACAGTCCAGAGTCCAGGAGAGAATCTACGGTGAGGCATACACACAAGGAACAGAGAGGAGCTAACGACATAGAAAAGAATCGTAGAAACCAAGGGCAGCGTGTCAATAAGGAGGATTTAAAGAACGACATGAAGAGAACAGATGCAGAAAGGTGAGAACTTAGAAAAGGTTTATGCTTGGTACTTAGGAAGTCTCTGGCGACCTTAGAAGTTTTGGGGGGTGGTGCATAAAGCCAACAGATAAGGGTTAGAGAGTCTGGACTAAAAAAGTGGAGGCAAAGAGCATTGAATCTAGAAACGTTGAGTGGTGCAGAGAAGACAAGGAAGTGAATATGGTGGCTGGAGAGAGGACGATATGAGGAAGGCTGTGTTAGAACAGAGCTATCGCACGCCTGTGAGATGATGTGTGCCTCTTCAGTGAGGTCATCCACCACAAGAGGATAAGGCTGGGCTGAGGAAGAGTGGAAAGGCCACGGCAGGTGCTGAAGAGAGGACTCAACCAGCAATAAGCTCGAGCCCTGGGAGAGCATCATTGGCAAAGCCGAGGTGGGGGACATGGCCTGGAAGTCGATCCCATCTTCATGGTTAGGCTCTGGAATTGGGGGCAGGATTAGAGAAAAAGACTGTGGTAAAATTCCCAGAGTAGGTTATTGACAAGGCAGTCCTGGGGAAACTCAAGGGGACTAATGACCATCAATGGAACGGTGGCCTAGGTGGTCCAGGCTAAGAAGCAAATGAGGAACGAGAAACCAAGCAGGAGTCGCTGGGAAACTGGGATGAGAACAGAGAGCATGTTTGGTGTGAATGACCACAGCCTGCTCTCCTTCCGTCACTCAGAGAAATTTGAAAATACTGCATCTCAGACAATAAATCCTGAACCAAGGCCCTTCATAAAGGGTGCTTTGTGGGGTAGAGTTGTGAAAGTGGTTGGAGGAAAGAAAATCAAGGAACCAAGAAGTAGACTGAGAGGAGTTAAGTGTGTCATAGGGAAGAACAACTCTGACTCCATATTGGATCTGTTTCTTTGACTTTGTATTCTGTTGCTGTTGCTAGGAGTTAAGAATGTTGCCTAGAGCCTGAAATATACAGGATAGCTCATCCTCAAGGCTCTGACCTTTAAAGGGGTAACACTTTTCTATTCACATAGAGAGAAAAAGTTGCAGAGCAGAGAATAATATTTGTCTTGCTGCAGGTTTATAGGAACATCATGACCTGACCTACATGGACAGCTGCAAGAACAAAGGATTCCGGCAGCAAGAAGTTTGTAACAACCAGCCGCAGCCCCTCCCCTTTGAGTATAAAAGAAGCCTGAGTTCTAACTTGGGGAAGATGGTTCTTTGGGACACTAGTCCACCATCTTCTTGGTCTGCTGGCTTTCCAACTAAAGTCACTATTCCTTGCTACACCTCGTCTCTCGATTTACTGGCCTGTCGTGGGGTGAGCAATTAAGAGCTTGGACTAGGTAACAAGTGTTTTTGCCCATCATTGTGTCACCAGATAGTGCTTAACCCGTGATAGGTACTCTGTAAAAAAATGAATGAATGAATGATATGGTCTAACAGCATGGATACTGAGGTCATTTAGGGTGATGGAGGAGACAGTGTAGGGGCTTACAGTGGAATTAGGGCAAGGGACCAGCAGAACTACTGTAGTGAGAAAAAAGACTCCAGAAGAACATCAGTCTTCAAGGGAAGATAAATGGGAAAGAAAGCCAGAGAGACTTAGGAGCGTCTATCGATTCATCCCAGGATCCGAGAGGGAGCAAAGTGAAAGGTGAAAAGCTTCCTTCTCCCCAGTGCTTGGCATACTTCACACACACAAATTTACGTCATCTGTGTCTTTTAAAGATTCCCTGTGCCTGAGGTTTTGGAAAGGATTTCTGAAGAATTTCTTGCTCAGTTCATAGGGTTCGTGATACAGTTAAATAAAATAGGAACGCAAGAAAGAGGAAACAGGTGTGGGGAGGAGTGACGTTGATGAAGCTCATGGGATAGAATTCTGGGCTCCTGGGAGTCTTATTTCTTGTATTTCAGGTTATAGACTAGTTGCTTCCCCAGAGATACGATGTCAACGATAATGTACATAATAAGAGCAGGGTCAGCAAGCGGAATGAATGGAAGACGGTGGGACGGACACAATAGCAGGACAGGAAGATGGTGATCCAAGCTGCTCTAGAACGTGAGGGCAGTCTCCTCCACTTCCCAAAGCACACCAGATTTCCAGCAGGCGAAAGAAGAGTAAAGTAGAAGAGCTGCTTGCCCACTGCCAGCTCTAGGGACCATGGGTGTGGAAACTTCGGGTGATTTCTGGGCTGATACAGTACCAGCTGAATCATTTAGAGCAGTAGGTTTTTCTTAAAAGAATATGTTTTGTATATTGCCTGCATTGGGTCTACAGTGTTTTCTTACACTAGCAGAACTTATTAAAAAGAAATAATTTGCCCAAGCCTTGCAAGTTATTGTACTAGATTTAGATTTCATTACTAGGTTTCCCCCAACATAGTAGATGAGCTGTTAGCCTCCATGTTAGTTGATTTATTTGTTCCATATACATTTCTTATTTTTTTCTGGGAGAAGTGGGATTGGAAAAATTGTAGGTGGTTTACTGAAAAGTCTATTTTTATTGAGTCTGGTGACTTTTATCATTCTTAAATGGTTTTCAAAGCAGTGGTCCCCAAAGAGGGTGCTGTAGGGAATCCTGAGGGCTGCGGTTTCCCAAGCAGTGGAACTGAAAACCTCTTCGGCAGATCTGGAAGCTCGGTGCCGGCAACTGAGAGGCCATAATCCACTCCAGTTGAAACGTAACATGATATTTAACAGGCAGGGCTGTATTATATTTAAAAGGTCGGGACTGACTTCTCTAAGGAAGACTTTGTGAAAAGCTGACAATGTGTAAATTCCCCCCTTGATCAGAAAACCAAATAAATCCAAGTAACACAGCTCTGCTCTCTTTATCCCTTAACACAGAGTAAGTTTTAAAAAGGAGAAAAAGAGAGAAGAAAAAAAGTGAAATTGAGCTGCTGTTACCCTTTAGGACTAGATACCCTTTGAGAACCTGAGGAAGAAAATATTCTTCTTTCCCTTGGTCTTGGGTCCGAGTCGCCTCCCCGTTATTTCCATCCCCTGTGGATGTGATTGTTGAGTCAGGGCACCTGAGTTATAGGGACCTGTTTTTAATGCCGGCTCCATCACTTTCGAGCTGTGTCATTTCAGGCAAGTGAATGAATGTCTGCGCTTCAATCTCACTGTCTGTAAAATGGGAACATAATAGCCATGTTCTCGTAGGTTGTGTGATTCACACTGAACACTTGGTGCAGAGCCAGGAACGCTGTGAACGCTTACTAGTGGCTTGGTGGCATTGGTGATGCTGACCCAGTGGGCTTCATAAATGCAGGCCTCTCAATAAAGGGGGGGGGTAGGCTCTTTGGTACCTCTGGGAGTTGGTAGATGACCTGAAACCCGTAAGAATTTTTCAAATCCCCATAACAATAATAAACATTCTAGTAAAGAAAAATGCAGTGAGTTCTGGCAGAGGAAAAGAAAAAAAAAAAAAAGAAATGTCCAGTGTGTAGCATAACTAATGTTAATAAAACCTAAATCTTGTCCATTTTCCCCTGATGCTTCCAACAAGAATCCCATCTGTGGAGTCTTTGTTTTGTTTTGTTTTTCTGCATTTTTCTTCTTCTTTTTAATTGAATGAAAGATTCTTTAAATTCTATAGTGCTTTACAATTTTCAAAAGTTTCACACACATGATTTCATATAATCCCATAATGACCCCCTTTTCTCCTCCACCCCTGTGTTGCCTCTCCCCCCTCCCCACTGGTAACCACTAGTTTGTTCTCTGTATCTATGAATCTGCTTCTTTTTTGATTTATTCACTAGTTTGTTGTATTTTTTAGATTCCAAGTGAGTGATATCCATCTGTGGATTCTTGACTGAAGAAGCTTGAGGTGACTATATTGAAAGGTTTATCCTATTTGCTAAATACTTGTGCTGTCGAGGTGCTTATAAATATTGATTTTCATTTACATCACTCCCTACGTCACCCTAATTTAGAGACTAACTCCTTGGTAGGACATCTCTTAGCCTGGTGACTTCTAATTCTAAAAACCTTTCTTTACTCCTGGTTCCATTTCTACTTGAATGTTTGCCACACCTGATCTCAGACCTGTAACTTTCACCACCAGTCTTAGGCTACTGCTAACTCCAAAGGATTCAAGCCACTCTTCCGTGCTTGCTTTCACCCAGATTCTGCTTCATCTGCTAAAAGAACGCACCACTGGGAATTCTCATCCGAGGTACATTCTCATCCTTTGCCACAACTTGAGCCATCGTCCTTCTGTGTAGTGCCACATTCCAGATTCTTGTTTATCCCTTTGTAGGCAAGGATTTATTCTGGTAGTGTAATTTTGTCTCCGCTGGTCGGGACACGGAAGGCTCGTGTTCTACTTCTGGAAGGGTATGATTCCTAACTGGGTGAAGTGGCAGCCACTCTGCCCTGGGTGTCTGCCTAAGTACACAGCAGATTCTACCCTTACCAGTCATCAGATATTAATAGCTCACTTGTATCTAGTAAAATCCATTAACTCAGGGCCCTACGAATTTTCCTACCCCACCCCCTTGCTTGCCTAAATATACTTAGAAACTTCAATTAACATAGGTCCTTTTGAGAGGAAGGAGACAAGATTAACCAATTTAACCTTTATAGGATATGTAATTCTACTTAAGCATAAGGCATTAAAGGTAATACCGTTAAGAAATGTCTCTGAAGCTAATCCCCGTAGGACACTAAAACGCTTTAAAATTTGAGCCCTTGAGAAGCTAGTCCCGATGAGGTGTGACATTGATCTATGCTTAAAATGGGTGGAGGATTTCTATATATATATCCCAGCCTCTAGCTTCTGTTTTTGGGGAGACTGGGTGCAAGATGGAGTAAGGGAGAGAGAAAGGCTTTGAGTCAGAGAATGGCATCTTGATCCTGGCCCCAGAGCTCCCTTCGTGGTGACCTCTGTGAAGTTCTCCAGATCTTCTGAGGCCAGATTTTCTCTCTGTAAAGTGGGAAACAAACTCTTCATTCATTCATTCATTCCTAAAGATTAGGAATGATTATGTAAAGTGCTGCTTGCCGTACCTGTCACCTGAGTTGATGCCCAATAAACAGTAGTTACCATTATTATGTTTGGTTGAGTCGGCGGGGTGATTTATTTGTTAATTTATTTAGATTTGTTTGAAAATTCACTGTAACTGCCTTCAAATTCAAAAATATTAAAGTTGTATGGTATGAAAATTGTATATACATCTCAATAAAGGTAAAAAAAGGAAGATTTTTAAAATTTAGAAAAGGGGATCTATCAAATCCCCTTAGAAAACATTCAAGTGATTTTTCTTTAATAAATTTATTTATTTATTTATTTGGCTGCGTTGGGTCTTCGTTGCTGCATACGGGCTTTCTCTAGTTGCAGCGAGCGGAGGCTACTCTTTGTTGCCCTGCGCGGGCTTCTCATTGCGGTGGCCTCTCTTGTTGCGGAGCACGGGCACGAGGGCACACGGGCTTCAGTAGTTGTGGCACACAGGCTCAGTGGTTGTGGCGCACAGGCTTAGTTGCTCCGCGGCATGTGGCATCTTCCCGAACCAGGGCTCGAACCCATGTCCCCTGCATTGGCAGGCGGATTCTTAACTGCTGTGCCACCAGGGAAGCCCACAAGTGATTTTTAAACCAAAAAATCTCAGGGCCTATTCTGTAGGTGACCAGTAAATATTGATTAATGGACTTCATCTGTAGTTTTTCATGAGAACAGGAGCCCAAGTTGTCCCTTAGGTATCCTGCCCTTAATGCAAACATTAATTGCTACTTTTATGATACAAAAGTAGTACTTTGTTATAAACTTCTTTTTAAAATTATTCCTTTAGCATGAATTAGTCATTGGTTGATGACCCCAGTCCGGGCTTAAGAGTAAACATTTTGGACTAATTATATTCATCCATTGAGGGATGAGATGAGGGCCTTTGGATATGAAGCACAAATTATTTCCCAATGCATGGAGTATGGTTGTCATAACAACCTTATAACAGAATAACCAATAACTGACATGGGCCACGTAGGAGGGGCCTTACTCTTCTCATGAGAAAAACTGTGGACGAGGTCCATTAATTTACGGACCACCCACAAACTCGGGGCTGGAATTTCAGTTTTAACATCGCTTCTGTTTCCTAGGAGAATTAGATAGCTTTTGCCTTCTTAATATGTTTTTAAATTTAAAAACAGTTAAGGTGGAAAAAAACCCATATTGTCTGAGAACTTCATTTTAGGCAGGAGGAAGGGCACTATAAAGTATATTTTTTTAAGGAGGCATTGGGTCTCGAGTTTGAGAGCCAATGTCCTGCATGCACTGGCTTCTGCTTACGTCTCCCAGCTCACTTCATCCCACCCCAATCCAAATCCTCAAACACACCAAGCTTCTTCCCCCTGAGCTCCTCCGCACCAGCCCCTCCTCTTCCGCGAACGCTCCCTGCCCCAGTCCTTGCTCCCTGCTGTTTGCAGGACGAAGCCTCCTTGAGTTTTACTTCCAGGGCCCTTGCTGACCTCTCTGGCAGGCGTGGCCCCGAGGCACTCGCTGTCACACCACCTACTTGAATTCTCTTTAGCCCTTGTCACCACCTGATTAGGGACCTTTTCTGTCTACGCCTCAGTGTATCCTCCGTGCCTTGAACATGGCCTGGGATATGGTAGGGGCCCAGTAAACATTTGTGGAATGAAAGAATGAATAAGATAAGGCAAGGTAAAGCATCTTGTTGGTGATATATAAAGAGCATTCATCATTTGATCATATCTAAAACTGTAAGGTTTTGCCTTATGAAATAAGATATTAAGACACTTGAACCAATACTGTGGCAGGGGTGGCACCCACGCTCACCATTTCAGAGTCTGCAAATTAGCGCTAACTGAAAGTGATGTTCACAATATTTTGCAAGCTCTTTTTTTTCCGATTAGGTGTGGTGTTTTAGTTAAACTATTATATATTTGTGGGCATGTGTGTAGGGCATAAAAGCTCAGAAAAGTGAGATCTTGTTCAAACTGGGGCTAAAACCAAATGATAATGGATGAACATGAGGTCAGATGACTCCCAGCAAACTATTACTAACAAGCAAATGATCAGCATCAATAATTGGAGTAAAAGCATTGGGCTTAGATGAGCAAAAATTTATCCAGAGAGTATGCAAAGAGAGATGTGTGTGAAGGGTGGTAATTAACTTGCCTCCAGCCTCCCTCACCTCCAATCCATCCTCTACACCCTCTTTCTAAAATACCAATGTTACCTCTCTACTCTGACGGAAATCCTCCGGTAAGTCCTTATTGCCACATATGATGTGCATACTCATGAAAGCAATAAAGTGTCACTATTTGCAGAGCAGGCAAAGACCCTTCATAGTCCGGCTCCTCCCATCCCCTTGTATGTCCCCACACAGGCCCTAAGCTCCAGTCACACTGGAACACTTGTCATCCTCACTCATGACAGTGGCTTGCTCTTACACAGCCCCTCCCTGAGAGGCCCTTCTGCTGCCTGGAAAATCCTAACTCATCATCAAGAAATACTGAGGCATCACCTCTTCTGTGTAGCCTCCCTGATGTCTGTCTCAGGCAGTGTTGGGTGCCCCTCTCTTATTCTCCCATTGCACTACCCTCAACAGACCCCCATTTTAAGCAGTAAGCATTTCTAGTGTAATTTTCATCATACTTCTCCACTCACCTAGCTGCTGTTTGCTTACAGGACTGTATCTTACTTATATTAGGCCTCCCGGTGCTACTATCCCCAGGCTTGCAATATAATAACCACTCAGTACATGCTTGTCTGAATGAAAGAATGCATTCACTGAAAGCTTCATAACTCTTCTTGCTGGAGTAAACTGATATCCCAGAAGCTGCTATTTTAAATATCATTTTTATCCTTTGAGAATTGAACATGATTCCCTTGGGAAAGCTCACTGAGTCTGAATGTGAGAGCTGGACTTTCTTTCCTTGGGATTCAAATGTTCCACCTCTTTCGAATACTGTTTAGTACAAAGATGAATGGAGGCAAGTGAATATTTATGTATGTTAAAGTCAACAAGCTTTTACGGAGGGTGTTTGTGACCATAACACTATAATGAGGTTTCCAAGAGTGGAGGCTGCGGCCCAGCCTGGTTCACAGCTAAGCTGAGGCGGCCCAGCAGACAGTCACAGGGGAGAGAGCTCGAGGGACCAGGAGATCATGTAGCCCCCAGGCCCTCAGATGGGCCAAGTATGGGCTTTAGGTGTACAGTGATGAACCCCTGAAATCGCGTAGAAAATGCTTCGTGTGCACCAACATATATTTTTCCTGGAAGGGTGTATTTTCCCTGGGGGTAGATGAGCTTGTAGATTTCACTACATTCTCAAAACCATCTGTGACCAGTAAAAGGTTAAGATACAGCCCACTATCAACCCCTCTCCCTTTAGGAAATAAACTGAGGCCTGAGCAGTTGGGTGATTTGTCCAAGGCCTCAAGCACCTTGGTGTCATACCTGCATCTAGAACCCAGTCTCTGGGATCTTCCCTCCCCTTAGCCATATTGCCATCCCTTCAGAGAGGCCTGATGCTCTGACAGTTTCCTTAGCAATGCTTCACCAACTGATGGCAGGCTCTCATTTGTCCTAAATTAAATATAATATCAAGGGGTACCACTTTAAAACTGAGGGTAAATAATAGGTTCATTACATTTGGTCTCGGTTTTTCACCAAGATTGTATAACTGTACTACCATTAAGTGCTATTGGATACCTCCATTTTTTTCCCCACACAAACTTTGGAGGCACTTTTAAATTTCATTTTTATTTGTCCTACAGGTCAGAATGCAAATTTTGTAATAAAATTACTGAGCTGTGTTTGAGCTTTTAAAATTGCGGTTTCATAGGCTCTTGGTTTCTAAAACTGTGATGACTTGCTTTATTTATACATGAGCCAAGCTATTTAACTCCTTTAAAGGGACTATGGATTTTATTACTTGTTTTCTCTGTTGGAAATTACCATGAGAAGTTCCCAGGAAAATTCTTGTTTTGACTCCATTTTTATGCTTTTAGAAAGAGGAGCATCATGGCTCTTTGGCTGGGGTTGGTAAAAAAGAGGTTCTGTGTTTCTGTTCCTCGTGGAATGGGACCCTCCTTAGAATTACTGCCCTGGTGCAATTGCTGTGAAAAGCAGCAAGAATGGTCTATCGTCACATGCTGGTTTTCTTGGCTTTTTTTTTTTTTATTATTGAAGTATAGTTGATTCACAATGTTGTTTAATTTCTGCTGTCCAGCAAAGTGATTCAGTTATACATACATGCATATATGTGTATATATATATATATACACACATTCTTTTACATTATGTTTTGTCATAGGATATCGAGTATAGCTCCCTGTGCTATACAGGGGGACCTTGTTGTTTATCCATTCTCTATATAACAGCTTACATCTGCTAACCCCAACCTCCCACTCCATCCCTCCCCCAACCCCGTTTCCCTTGGCTTTTAAATAATACTGAAGAACAGGAGTTCTTCCTGGGTTGCACAACTGCTTGTGGTGATTCTACTGAAAACTTGGAGTTATTGCTAAAAAAGTCTCACTCAGAGGGCTCAAATCAATCAGGGGAGGGAGAGAGAGAGGGAGAAAAAGCTCTCAGGTGCCGAAGAGCTCAATGAGATATGTCACTATCATTCTTAAACACCTGTCCTCTCTCTCTAGGGATCCCTAAAAATGACTAGATGCTTCGGAAGAAGAAAGGCCAGAAAGGAAATGATAGGAACCTTATGTAAATATGGAGAAACAAAGTTAGCATCACATATGTAAGAGGGACAGCTGCGTGTACATTGGAAATGCAGAACAGAATGGAGTAGAACACGAGGGGGGCCCTGGAAGCCCAGGCCAGGGACAAAGCCACCCGAGGCAGGAGAGAAACAGGAGCTGAGTTCAGAGCTGACAGCAAAAAGAGGAAAAGGAGAAGACTGTTGTCTGCCCCCAACTCCCTGTTCCCTACGGTACGTGCCTCACGAGCCCACCAGGTACCCACAGCCTCAAAGAGACTCAGTTTCCCACTTGCTACCCTGCTTGTTACAAAACCCCTCTTGCAAGCTTCTTCCTCTAGCTCCTAATCAATCATTCATTCATTCATGTATGCGAGCGTTTATCCAGCAAATGTTTACTGAAAATGGCTTCTGGCAAGAGTCAAGGTTTCATCCAGCCTTGGAGCAGGGCTGCCGGGAAATTGCAAAGAGGAAGTAAAACCTGGGACAGTTTTAAGGAGAGCCTTAATCACCTGCAGTGTGGGGTGACACGCTAATAGAATTGAGGTCACTACCAAAGTGGTCCCCTCTCCCCAGGTTCCTTCACACGGTAGTCCAGTAGTTGTTTGCTCTGAGCAGATGGCCTGAGAAGCCGGGAGATTGGAGAAACGCCCTCTGATACTGGTTAGGGGTCAGATATTATGTTATTACCACGTTATACTTGACTTATTCTCTGGTGTTCTTCCCCATTCTCCAGGCTGGGCGTGTGCACCACCATGCTGAACCTTCACCCCCAAATACCAATCCTCGGGGGCTTCATTGAGGACACAGGCAATAGAAGACTGGGAGGTCATCCTGGATTACTGTTATAAATACTGTGATCACCACAGTGCTCTCTTGTGTCTAATTTCATCTCTTAAAAACCTCACATGGTCCTTTGTTTTGGTTTGAGATTCTGTTTACAGATACAATTGTTTAAATTTTTCATAAAGCTAAAATGTACATGATTAATTAAAAATCAAAGAGTCCAGAGGACTCATCATTGCAAAGCAACTATCCTGGACTCTGCCCTCCCCTTTCTTGATTTTGCTGCCCAGTCGTAACCATTGTTCCATCTGTTGTTTTCTTTTGGTTGCCATCTCCACAGCTCTACGTAGTCAGCTTCTACTTCTACGTCTTGATTTATCAATTCTAGACCTCGTTTGTTGATTCCCTCCCGTTGAAACTCATGTAACTTAGATTGGGACTTGAACCCATGGTCTTTTCATTAGAATCACTCACCTGATGTCTGGACTTGCTGAGGCTCAGGCTCTCTGTGTCGCAGCACAGAAAGAACTCAGCGAGAGGCAAAGTGATGGATAAGAAGTGATTTATTAGAATAGGATGATTGTGAGGTTTACAGGCGGGCAGGCAAGCATTGCACTGCCCCCGAGTACTTAGTGGGTTACATTTTTATAATAAAGGAAGAGAGGGGAGGGGAGAGGACCTTCTTTGTCTTTCTTTTTTTTTTTTTTTTGCAGTACGCGGGCCTCTCACTGTTGTGGCCTCTCCCGTTGCGGAGCACACGCTCCAGATGCGCAGGCTCAGCGGCCATGGCTCACGGGCCCAGCCGCTCCGCGGCATGTCGGATCTTTGCGGACCGGGGCACGAACCCGCATCCCCTGCATTGGCAGGCAGACTGTCAAACACTGCGCCACCAGGGAAGCCCTGTCTTTCTTGCGTAGACATCATGCTTTCAACATCAGCTCCTCCTCCAGGTTGGGTTTTTTGTCCCTACATGGTCAGGCCAGGACTGTCATGCCACTTTGGAAAAATGATTTCAGGTCTCAGTGCAACGAGGGTCTTTCACTTTGAAATGTCACCTTTCCGGAAGTGATTGTTTTTTGTGTGCACAGAGCATGTCCTGGGGGTCATTAACTTGATGACACCCCTGGGCAGGTTGCAGGCCTTATTCTTCACTGTTGTTTTATTGTTTTTAGGACACTGTGCAAAGAGCATGTCCTAGGGGTCAAAGAGCATGTTTTGGGGGTCATTAACTTACTGAGCTCACTGGGCAGGATGTAGGCCTCATGCCACCATTGTCTTATTGTTTGGGGGCATGTCTCGTGCTTCTGTTGTGCGATTTTGTTGCTAATCAAGTTAGCTTTATTTTGTTGTTAAGCAAGCCAATCTGGCTTTGATGCTAAGCGACTTGTCCTGCCTTATGAGTCAAGCCAGCCCACATTGTTTCAGGATTTTTCCATTACTTTCTTGAGTGATCATTAATCTTACTGTGGTCTCCCAAAGCCCCCTAAAACTCCCTCCCTATCTGCAATCCCCTAATGGGGTTTCCAAGGTGACTATTTGATTATCCTACTGAATCCCTCTCACTGCGATAGAGGACTTAGTTAGTCTACGTGGCTCCCACATCCCCTTCCTGCCTCCTCCTGTTACTGAGTCCAAGCTTGTTCTGCTCGCCCACACGACAGGCTGATAAATTGAGAGACAAGTTGCTGGGGCAAGGAATAGCGACATTATTGGGAAAGCCAGCAGACCGAGAACATGGTGGAATAGTGTCCCAAAGAACCATCTCGACCAGGTTTGGCTACTAGTTTTTCTTATAGAGCAAAGAGAGGGAAGTGAGGAGGTAAAGTAAACAAGGTGATAAGCTGTTGCAAATGTTTCCTGGCTCTGGTCAGACTCAGGAGGGGATGTGTTAATTTCTTCTTTCCTGCAGCCGTTCCAAGGTGAGCCTGGTGAGGATGTTTCCTGTGAGCTTAAACAAAGATATTTTAGCTTAATGCTCAGGCACGGGGAGGAAGGGTTCCAGGAGATGGGCCATTATGTATACTTTAAATTATAGGCAACATCCATTTAGTGATTAACTTGTAGCAAAAGCAATAGAATACAAAGGTTAAAGTAAAAGAAATGGATCCAATATGGAGTCAGATTTGTTCTTCCCTGTTACAGTCCCAGTGTAGAAATTTCACGATTCTTGTTTCCTTCACTTTGCACTTAACTTCTCCCAGCCTTGTTACCTGAACCTCTGTTGGTAAAATGTCAAGGTTGATGGCATTTACACTGTGTTCCTTAAACAGAGTCCAGTCTCCTGTGATTTGCCCACAGGTTGATTCTATATGTTCCAAGCTAATAAACAATGTTTACTATCATAACTAGGTAAATAGTATCCATGCAGAGACAAGTGGTGAGCCTAGATCACCAGGCTTCCTCCAATATCACAACACCTGTGCCCCTGAACGGAAAATGTTTCTACAGTCAAGTTCAAATGGATTTTCCTTTTCTGTATTCTACCGTGTAATCAAAATAACAGTTAATATTAGTTTGCTTTTTACTTGGACCATAACTTTCTTTGGTTTTTTTTAGATAATCAAAATTTTATTTTATTTTTAAATTTTTATTGGAGTATAGTTGATTTACAATGATGTGTTCGTTTCAGGTGCACAGCAAAGCGATTCAGTTTTATATATATACATATATCCCTTCTTTTTCAGATTCTTTTCCCATATAGGTTAATATAGAAAATTGAGTGTAGTTCACTGTGCTGTCCAGTAGTAGACCATAACTTTCTGATGATGTGAATTTTTTTCTTGTAGTTTCTGATTCCTTTCCTTCTCTTTTATTTTGCCTACATGGAATGAGGTTTTTGATATGTCAGCTTGTCTAGGCTAGAGTTCTGTTATTCAGACTCTAATCTAGGTGTTGCTCTGAAGGGATTTTGATCATTAAAGTCCCCAATTAGTTGATTCTAAGTAAGGGAGGTTAAAGTGGGTGGGGTGACGTTTCCCTCAGAGAAAAAGAATTTCTTTGGACCTATGGACAACAGGTTCAGTCTGTGCCTATGGTTTCGAGCCTGCCATGATATCTTCTTCCCGATAACCTGGCCTATGGATTTGAGACTTCTGTAACCAGCCCCCGCAATCATGTAAGCCAATCCCTTTGTAATCAGTCTATCTATCCATCTATCTCTTTATCTCTCTATCTATCCATCTCTATCTATCTATCTATCTGTCTAATCTGTCATCTGTCAATCTTCTATCATCTCAAACTGGTTCTGCTTTTCTACTTGAACCCTTCTGTTCCTTTATCACAACTTCAAAATTTACCAGTGTTTTCATCAGACTGTTTAGTCCACCAAATGCCGTGTTTTCTGGAGCCCTCCCTCCTGGAGCTGTTTCGCTCCCCTTCCAATCCACAGACATCACTCTCTAACTCCTAACGGACAGTCGCTTTCTCAGGACTTCCCCTCACTGCTCTCTCAAGTTGAACTTATGTTTCCTGGATTCACATCATCCTGTCTATTGGTTTATTTCCTCAATTTGTTGGAGTTCTACTACAAGTTATTTCCTTTTAAAAAAATGAAGGTAAACTTTGAGAAAATGTTTTACATTTTGCTCTCCCCCTTGATGGACAGTTTGGGTACAGAATTCCAGGTTGAAAATAATGTCCCCCTAAAAACTTTGAAAGCACTGATAGAGTTTTTCCGTGTTATCTAGGACTGCAGGTGAGAAACTGGTACCAGCCTGATTATCAATCTTTTTTAGATGACCTGTTATTTTTCGCCACTGGAAGCCTTTGGAATCTTTGGGTTTTTTTTTTTGCGGTACGCGGGCCTCTCACTGCTGTGGCCTCTCCCGTTGCGGAGCACAGGCTCCGGACACGTAGGCTCAGCGGCCATGGCTCACGGGCCCAGTCACTCTGCGGCATGTGGGATCTTTCCGGACCGGGGCACGAACCCATATCCCCTGCATCGGCAGGAGGACTCTCAACCACTGCGCCACCAGGGAAGCCCTGATCTTATCATTTTGAGGCCTTATTACATAGGCAGGGTAGATTAAATCATTGGCCATTGACAACTGATGCAATCTCTAGAAGTCAAGGGGTGGGCCTGAAAACATGATATACTGCCATTTGCAGCCACGTGGATGGACCTAGAGAATGAGGTGAAGTGAGTAAGAGAAAGGCAAATACTCTATGGTATCACTTACATGTGGACTCCAAAAAAATAATACAAATGAATGGTTCTACAAAACAGAAACAGACTCACAGCTACAGGAAACAAATTTGTGGTTACCAAAGGGGAGAGAGAAGGTGGAGAGGGACAAATTAGGGGTATGGGATTAACAGGTGCAAACTACTGTATATAAAATAAATAAAATAGGTAAGTAACAAGGATATACTGTATAGCACAGGGAATTATACCCATTATCTTATGATAACCTATAATGGAGTATAATCTGCAAAAAAACTGAATCACTGTGCTGTACACCTGAAACTAACACAACATTAAGTGTAAACTGGCACTTAAATTTTTAAAAAGACACCTTTATCATTCTTATCACTTAGAAAATACCAGGGGCTTTAAGAGCTCTGTGCCAGAAATGGGGAGGAAAGCCAAATACATATTTCTGATCACAGTATCACAATTCCTTAGGGCCAACCTTCCCCAGGGTGTGTTCCCCAGAACACACGTGCCACAAAATACCCTGTGAAAAAAATAAAGGAGGTCGACTTTAAGACCTACCACAATGTCAGCAACATTTAAGAAAGGACTAACCTGGAGTGGGAGGTACAAACTATCGGATGTAAGATCGTCTCAAGGATGTATTGTACAACATGGGGAATATAGCTAATACTTTGTAAAACTGTAAATGGAAAGTAACCTTTAAAAATTGTATAAAAATTTTGAAAACAAAAAGAAAGGACTAACCCTTTTGTCAATTCAAAGACCACTTTGGAAAGTTCTGCAGTGGAGAAACCTGCAGCAGCAATTCCTTACTGGACCACAGATACCTTTTTTCATGGAACACTTATTAGCATTCCATGGCTCACTCTAGGAGCCTGTCTTCCAGTAAAGGCCTAGGAGATGCTCCTCTTTAAGTCTCAAAGGCCTCTTGTTTCCATTACTGCAGTTGCCTAAAGAAGAAATTCCACAGCCAAAGGCGTTCAGTTGAATATGCTTAATGAGTTAAAGGGCAAAATAAACTATCAAACAAACAGCAACAAGTGTGCTTCTGTTGCCTGACATTGCACAGAATTCTCAGTGGGGAGGAAACCAAATGTTTAGCTTCTCTTTGGACTCCAGAAGAGAGTGGATTCTCCACAGCAAACTACCCGGGGCTCCAACTTTCACCTCCGGGCCTTCATTCTTCAAGGCCGCCTCCTCTTGGCCTTTGTCAATCAGTTCTCACTTCCTTTAGACTGTGGCATTGATGCTTCAAAAGGCATCAATAGTGGGAATGTCCAGAGCTGGCTTCCGGCGTGTACGGGCTGCTCGTTGGGCGTTTGCTCCTCGCAAGACTACCATGTGCGGTATGTTGAAATGCATTTTTATTCCAGTTTTAAAATAGTAATAAGGGAATTCCCTGGTGGTCCAGTGGTCTGACTCTGTGCTCTCACTGCAGGGGCTGCGGGTTCGATCCCTGGTCGGGGACCTAAGATCCCACAAGCCGCGCGGTGTGGCAAAAAAAAAAAAAAAAAAAAAAAAAGATCTAAAATAGTAATAAACCATTGTTTTTCACTGTGGTAAAATACACACAACATAATATTTACCATTCTAACCATTTCGAGTGTACAGTTCAGTGGTATTAAGTGCATTCACTTTGTTATGCAACCATCATTCCCATCCGCTTCTAGAACTTTTCAATCACCCAACACAGAAACTCTGAAACCTTAAACACGAGCTCTCCACTGCCGTCCCCCCCACCCTGCATCCCTGGTAACTTCTAATTTACCTTCTGTCTCTATAAATTATTCTAGGTACTTCATATAAGCGGAATCATACAATATTTGTCCTTTTGGCGTCTGGCTTATTTCACTTCACACAATGTTTGCAAGGTTCATCTGAAACAAAATAGTTTCAGCGAACAATAATAATTATTGTATCAGGGAAAGGGACAATACTGTTTGTAATCTTTCACCAAGGTTTCGTTAACCCTCTGAAAGAGGGAGCACGGGAGGCACAGGTTAGAGCCCACATCCAGTCAGATTCTTTTTTTTTTTTGGCCACCCTGTGAGGCTTGCAAGATCTCAGTTCCCTAGTCAGGGATTGAACCCCGGGCCACGGAAGTGAAAGCCCAGAATCGTAACCACGAGGCCACCAGGGAACGCTCCAGATTTTTTTCTTACTCATTTCTACTGAAATAGAAAATCCTAACCATAATTACTGGTCATCAGAATTTGCAAAATTGTTCACGACCTCTGTCTGATACTTCTAAATCTACGACTCAAACATATACCCAGAAAGTATGTTGTGGTTTCTCTCTCAGCAGTAAGTCAGTCATCAGGATAAAAAAAACAACACCACCACATGTAATACCTGGAACGTTCTCTGTTGCAACGTCAGAGATGATGATAAATGGAGTAGGTCTCCACTTTGATTTCATTTGGTCCTGCAAAGTGTTTCACCAGGCTTGGGGACAGCATTTGAATTAGTTTCTTTTATTTATCTTATTTTTACGGATAGAACACAGAAGCACATCCCATAATGTCTTGGATTTCTCCGATGAATGAAAAAATCACGTGTTAAAATCAAAGTTGTTGATTAAGATATTTATACCATAGTTTGATCTTCTTAAGACATCCTAAGCGCCACAATATTTAAAATGATAAAAATTTATACTCTGACATGATAGACTAAGGCTCTTAAAAACAAAATATATCGTTGAAATATACTACTTGAAAAAACTACTTAAAAAATGGCATAACTAGTGTCATGAAGAAATGTTTTTATTGCCTCCCTGATTTTAAAAGCTCGTTTAAACACCTTCATCTTGATAAACAGTTTATTTCTGTGTGGAAAAGAAGGCTTGTACTTACTGCCAATTTCTTCACAAAGCACGCTTAAAAGATAAACACTTGGTGACCACAGTTTAAACATATTAACTACTTTTACCAACTATGTTCTGGGGAGGAAACAAGGGATAAGGATACAAGCATTTTATCCAAATAGGTAAGCACTTCCTCCTTGAATTCATAACTGGCGCTGGCAGTATCCTTCCAGCCTACATCATGATTCACAAAATAATTGTCAACTACATGAAAAAATCTCTAGCATGGGGGTGGAGCAATAAACTAACCAGTAGGTCACTGAGCACTTCCCTTTTATATATTTCTGCACATTTCTGCCAAGCATTGACTGATACTCAGGACATCTGATTCTTCCCAAATGTAGGCCAAATATCTACCAGCATGCACTCATGATAGACATGACCCTTCTTTGCTGAATGCCATTAATATTATACAATGTTCAACAGTCCACTTGGATTATGAAATTCCCAGTAGCTAATTAAAATTTCTTCCTGAGCATGGTAATTATCATTAGCCTTCTAGCTGGATTTGTAAACTTTTTAGCAATATGTGACTTCTATATTTGTTTTTTTGTTTGTTTGTTGGTTGGTGTGTTTTGTGTTGTTTGGTGTACAACTTTGATGAATGTTTCTTTAGTTTTGGTCCCTTCTCCACCTTTAAATGACAAAATTTATCAATTTCATATTAGAAAGCATTATTTTGTGCTTGTTCAGGAAAAACTCAATTGGTTTATCAGAAAGGTCATGATACTTTGAAAGCAATGCAAAAGCCTCTGTGGCTTCTTGCCATTCTTTAACAAAGTTTTGTAAGAGACAATGTAATAGAAACTAGAGGCAAATTGATTGCTGGTCTGATAAAATCCAGTTTTCACATATTCATCAAGATTCACTTGTTCTAACGTATACAGCCTCACATTCGATATTTGCATTGGACTCCTGTTCACTGTTTACATTTACACTGTTTTTCTATTACATTACCGTTTTTATCACTACCTTTATATTTTACTTAACTACCTCTAAGCACGTGATTTATTTCAGTGAATTGCCTATCATCACACACAATAAAAATGTAAAGTTAGATGTAAATAGCATTTAAATATATAAAATTTAATAGTCGAGGCAAAAGTGCACTATTAACTGAATGTTAGTTGAGATGAACAAATTTTGGTGATGATTAAGCATGCAGCTAGATTCCTATCCAAATGATAAATTAATCTTAACTTCCAGATTTACAAAATGAACATGAACTAAATTGCTTCCTTGCTCTTTCCTTCTATAGATAGCCTGGGAACACTGATGACCCACAGTCCGCCTATGACCAGCAGTTCCCTGTGGGGTGGGATTTCGGGGTGTTGGGAGGGCTGCCTGCCTTCCAGAATAGCTCATCCTCCAACGAGGCTGATATCCAAAGTCCTCACGTCATTAGTGATTTCTCCCAGGAGCAAGATAGATGCAGCTTATAAAATTCAAGGCGATTTTTATTAAATATCATGAAGCCCACGGCATACAGGTGGGCTATAGGTACAGGTGGGCTATAGATGCAGGTGATATATGAAACGGACACAGTCCCTGCCTTCTGTAGCTTATGATTCAGACCTTAAAAAAATAAACAGGGACGGGAAGTCTAATTTAAATTGATTGTTCAAGGGCAAATGCTCTGTGAGTTATTCTCTTTGAGATCCTCAAAAAGCAGAATAAGCCATGGGTACTTAGTATATCCTCTTTTTTCTAACAACATTTGTGTAGTGTAAGAACACCTCAGAGACAACAGGCTTTGCTCTTTCAATTACTATTATCATTGTTAGTGTTTACTATGTTCCAGGCACTGTTCTAGGCTCTGGGTGTAGAGTTGTGACTGAGACAGACAAGGTTTCTGTTCTCATGGGCTTAGAGTCGAGATGCTCCTCAGAATATGAAAAGATAAAAATATAGCTAAACTCTGCAGTAAACTATTGGGTTGGCCAAAAAGTTCGTTTGGGTTTTTCCATAAGATATTATGGGAGAACCGAACGACCTTTTTTTTGTGTGTGTGTGATACGCGGGCCTCTCACTGCCGTGGCCTCTCCCGTTGCGGAGCACAGGCTCCGGATGCGCAGGCTCAGCGGCCATGGCTCACGGGCCCAGCCGCTCCACGGCATGTGGGATCTTCCCGGACCGGGGCACGAACCCGTGTCCCCTGCATCGGCAGGCAGACTCTCAACCACTGTGCCACCAGGGAAGTCCCTATGTTATATTTTTATAACCGATCAATAAATTGGCTTTCTGGTCACACACATTAATCTGTAAGAGTGTGTTTAACCTGAGTCTGTGAGGTCAAGGGCTGGCTCTGGATGGAGTATTGAGCACTCACCCCAGGTGGTGCCCCAGTACCTACCCGTCAGGGTGGCCCCAGGCTTTTTCCATGAGACCACCAGTTTTAGGGTAAGTTCTCTTTCCAAACCACAGTTTGCATTAACCAATGATCATGAGATATTTGGAAGACACCTCATCAACTATCCCTAGGGAGGAAATAATGATTTAGGATGTGAGATAGGAAGTGGTTATTTCAAGGTTTATAATAAACCATTTTCAACAAAATTGACTGATATTCCCAAGAACTGTCAATAGACTAGAAAACGAAGGAGCAATTGAACTCACAACTTTTGATCCTTTTGTAAGTGTAGTTGCCTACACTTAGCAGTTGGAAGACAGGCTAACACAGACAATGGAATGCAGACGTTTCTCATTTATTCCAACAAGCTGCAATAGTACATAAGATCAAAAAATAAACATTCAGCAGTTCAGTCTTGTCTCCCTTTCTTGTGAAATTGAAAGGAAAAAAATAAGCACGCTTGAATTTTGTGTAAATGGGACTAAGAATATTTATCATAGACAGTTGAATATTAGTCATGAGACCAAAGCTACTCTTTCCAAGCTCAGCAGAAATAAACAAAGAATTTGATAAATATTGAATTATGCTGGAAGGCAAGGGCTCATACTTTTAACATAATCTGCTTTTTATAAATTTCTTTCCTTCTCCTTTGAAATAAAAGTCCGTCACCAAATACAAGTTAAAAAATACTACATTGAATTGCTTTTCATCTCCGCTTAGGGAAGAGTTTTTACTTGCTTTCATACCATCATCTTTAGCAAGTTTTCTCCGAAATGAGAGGGGAAAAAAACTTGAAATTTCCAGAGAAATGTAGTGAAAAACAGGCTGCCTATAGAGTGATGTGGTCATGTCACATATGTCACTGTCCAGTTAAGACAATGTATTTAAAGACATCAAATTAGATTACGGTAATTATCTTGGAAATTTGATTTTTCATAACTTTCTGTAAGCTAGAGAATATTTAAGCACCTGAAAACATTGATCAGTTTTTCTAAGCTTTGCACATTAGGATCACTTGGTTGGGAGAGAGGTGGATGGTGGAGAGGGTGGGGAAGGGACAATTTTAAAATTACTGATACCCTGTTCCCGCCCGCCACCCCCCCGAGACTCTAGCTCCTTAGTTGATTATAATCTGACATCAAAGTTAAGAACTACTGTCCTAAGAAATAATTGTGGTAACGTAACCATCAAAATTCTATAAATTCAAAATGTGTTTAAGTTTAGGTTAGGTTGCCAGATAAAATAGAGGATGCTTAGTTAAATTTGAATTTCAGATAAACAACAAATACAGATACTGAATCTGGCAACCCTAATTTAGGCTTTGGTTTTTTTTTTTTTAGCTTAAAAATTCTTTGCAGTAAAGTTGTTTACCTGCTCTTAGAGCTACTTAGAAACAGACTTCTCTGATTTAAAACAAAACAAAGAAAAACTGGGGAAAGGTGTTAGATGTCCTCCTTTCCTGGGTCCTAAATCAGCTCATCTCCTCTTTACATTTCCAGAGTTTTCCTTTGGTTGTGTCTTGCCTTGCGTCTGGGGTTTATAGTTGTCCTTAGCAGGGAGGGGCAGGGAGAAACAAGGCTACATCATCATCTTGTTGAAACCAGAAGCAGAGTATGTCTCTGCTGTCATTATTAAATGTTACTTTTCATTGAAAAAAGTAAAAAAGTGCTCTTTGCTTATTAAGTGAAAACATTATGAAACTGGGAGATAGCCACTGCTAACACTGTGTATTCCCTTCCAACCTTTAAATAACTAAACCAGATAGATGTAGATCTAGGAATCACACATTACTGGGAGATTTGATAACTGAGGCAGAAGATTCTCAAATCTGCCGTGCTTGGGAATGTAAATTGATACAGCCACTATGGAGAACAATATGGAGTTTCCTTAACTAAAAATAGAACTACCACATGACTCAGCAATTCGACTCCTGGGCACATACCCTGAGAAAGCCATAATTCAAAAAGATACATGCACCCCAATGTTCATTGCAGCACTATTTACAATAGCCAGGACATGGAATCAACCTAAGTGTCCATCAACAGAGGAATGGATAAAGAAGTTGTGGTACATATATACAGTGGAATGTTACTTAGCCATAAAAAAGAACAAAATAATGCCATTTGCAGCAACATGGATGGACCTAGAGATTGTCATACTGAGTGAAGTAAGTCAGACACAGAAAGACCAATATCATAGGATATTGCTTATATGTGGAATCTAAAAAAAAGGGTACAAATGAATTTATTTACAAAAGAGAAGTAGAGTCATGGATATAGAAAACAAACTTATGGTTAGCAGGGGATAAGGGGGGGAGGGATAAATTGGGAGATTAGGACTGACATATACACACTATTATATGTAAAATAGATAACAAATAAGAACCTGCTGTATAGCACAGGGAGCTCTACTCAATACTCTGTAATGGCCTATATGGGGAAAGAATCTTAAAAAAGAGTGGATATATGTATATGTATAACTGATTCACTTTGCTGTACACCTGAAACTAACACAACATTGTAAATCAACTATATTCCAATAAAAATTAAAACAAAAAATCTGCCGTCTTTGTTTTCTCCCGCGGACCAGCAGTGACAACCCAGCTTCACATAATGCCTTGCTGTTTCTTCCTTTCCTAATTAACCAATTTTCCCTAAACCATTGATTACTTAATGCTTCCTTTCCCCATTTATTTGTGATGCCATCTTTATTATGGACAAATTTTTTTTGATATTGTGAATAAGGCATTTTTTTATTGTGCCTAATAACTAGTTTTGCAGTTATAAAGGAAAGTTATCAATGTTTATCAATTTGTTTTGTTTTGGCTTCCTTAGTAAAGTTTCTATGTAAAAAGCTTGTCAAACTTACCAACTGCTACCCTTTCTTTGGTGAGGCCTTACTCCAGCTCTAAAACCTGGTCACAGTGTGTGGAAGTTTTATGACACCAAGAAATGGAGACCAATCAAGGGATTCTGGTCCCCTTTTGTTCCTCATCAAATACGATCAGCACGTTCAGACAATCCCCTTCTTGCTTCCAGTCCTCTTGTGAAGAAGCGGTTTCTTAGGACCACTGCCTTACTCATCACAAAAAGGGGTTGTGCCGACCCCTGTTACTACGTCCTCTGGGTCAGAACCTGTGTGCTCAAGGTATCCTTCAGTCTCAAGACTTTTACCAGTGAAACGTGTTCAGCGGTGATTTCCAAAAACAACTTGAACCTCATTAGGGCTCTAACTTGCATACCTAAGCTATAAGTGTTAAATAGCAAGAAACATAATTTCTAGACAAATGAAATGTTTAACAAGAATATTTTAAACATTAAATGATCTTCTCGTGTTGCATTATGTATAATTTATTTTCTGGGAAGGAACATGCAAATCTTAGTGTGACTTAAGAATGTGTCACAGTTTATTAACTCCATGTGTTCCTGTGGGAAAGAAGGAAGACTAACCTGATGTTGTTAAGGTTTATCAAGAGTCTCAGATGATACTCTCTAACTAAGAGTTAGTTTTAAAATTAATTTTCTTGGTAGACAATAATACCATCAGGAAATAAAAATAGTTTGGTCACACCTTGTCAGTATTTATACCTTATAAATATAATGTAAGATGTTAAGTCAAATAGATCATTGGAGAAAAACCATATGACCATCTGTTTAGATAAAAAGTAAGACATTTGATAACATTTATCATTCATTCTTGATTATATTTTTAAACTTATAGTAAACAAGGAATAAGGTGCTTCCCTAACATGACCAAGCTGATGTAGCTTTAATAGTCAACATTAAAATATCTTTGTATTTCTGGAATAAGCCTTAAGTTTTATGTTGGCTTTTAATATCTCTCTTATGAATTGTCAATGTGGTGAATTACAATAATTGACTTTCTAATTAAAAGCAAATCTACATTTTGAGAGAACCTCAACTTGGTCTTGAATTACTGTACTTGTTATACATTGCTGTATTTGATGTTAGTTTCAATTACGATTGATGCATTTAAATTCATGTTTCAGACTGGCCTGTAAATACATTTCTTGAAAAGTTTTTGGTAGATTTTCATATCCAAGTTATGGTAGCCTATTAAAATTAGTATGGGAGTTTTCCCTCTTTTCTATTCTCTGGGAATGTTTGTGTGAAATTGGATTTTTTTTTTCTGATTGTTTGCTGAAACTCACTGATGAAAACATCTGGGCTTGAAGATTTGTTTTTTTTTTTAAATGGGAATATATATGACTTCTGGTTCAGTTTTTTCAATGGTTATAGGACTATTCAAGTTTTCTATTTCTTCTTGTGTAAGTTGTGGTTATATTTTTAAAGTATTCATCTATTTCATTTAAATTTTCAAATCTGTTGATGTAACAGATAAAATGTTCACAATACCCTCTAATTATTATGTATAGTATCTTTAACCTCCCTTATATTCTATTTTATATTATTTGTATTGATCATTTGTGCCATATCTATTTGCTTTTGATCACTCTCCTCAGAGGTTTAGAATTTTATTAATCGTTTCAAAGATCCAACTTTTGCCTTTGTTGTTTCTTTTCATTGTATGTTTGTTTTCTATTTCTTATTTATGCTTGTCTTCTTACTATTTCCTTCTACTTTCTGTGAATTTATTTTGTTAGTATTTTTCTGCCTTCTTGAGATGATGTATATAGCTCATTAATCTTCACCCTTTCTTCATTTCTTATACTGAGTATTTAAGGCAGTACATTTCCTTCTATGTACAGCTTATCTGCATCCCATCACTTTTTGTTATGTACTATTTTGAGTATTATTCACTTCAAAGTATATTCTAATTTTCACTATAATGTTTTCTCCAGTGATTTTTTTGCAAACATATGGGAATTTTCTACTACTTTCTTTCCTTTTTTTTTTTTTTTTTTGGCTGTGCTGCGTGGTTTGTGAGATCTTAGTTCCCCAACCAGGGATCAAACCTACGCCCCTGCAGTGTAAGCGTGGTGTCCTAACCACTGGACCACCAGGGAATTCCCTCTACTACTTTCTTATTGCCCTCTCAGCTTAACTGAATTGAAATGTCAGAGAAACATGACCTGTATAGTAAGAAATATTTTTATTGTGAAATATAATATAAACATAGAAAAGTACATGAAATATATGTGTACTGATTAATAAATAATAAAAAGTGATGTAACTACTCATATAACCACCACTTAGGTCAAGAAATAGAATGCTCTCAGATTCCCAGAAGCCTTCCTCATTCCTCTTCCCAAACACAAACCCCTCCAACTCCTAAAGGCAACCGTAATAAAGTTGTCCCTAAGTATTCACAGGGGCTTGGTTCTAGGACCCCTACACATACCAAAATACTCAGATACTCAAGTCCTTTATATAAAATGGTGTAGTACTTGCACAGTAACCTACACACATCCTCCTGTATGCCTTAAATCACCCCTAGGCTACTTATAATACCTAATACAATGTAAATGCTAGGTAAATAGTTGTATGGCTAATTCAAGTTTTGCTTTTTGAAACTTTCTGGAATTTTTTTTCCAAGTATTTTTGATCTGAGATTGGTTGAATCCAAGTATTGGAAATCCATGGATATGGAGGGTAGACTGTACTGACTTTAAAAAAAATCACCTTTCTACTTTTTTTCTTAAATAGTTTTCCCACCCAAGTAATATCCATAAATTATAGTTTAATTTGCTTATTTTTGAACTTTATATAAATGAAATCATATAGCATAAAGTATTTTATATCTAGATTCTTTCACAAATATTATGTTTTCGTGATCCATCAGTGTAGATCTGAAGCATTCTTATGGTTACAACTTTTCAGAAATGGTTTTTATTTCCCATCCCTGCTCTGGTCAGAGCCAAGGCAACTTCCTTGCAGAAGTGGGCATGTTCACTGTTGGCTCATCCTTCCCTTTGGTATCTTGGCTTTATGGGGTAAGGATCTCCTTTTAGATCTTCACCTTGGGTAAACCCTTGGCTTTCATTTCTTTTTCCATGCTCTACAAAGCTACTAAAGCCAAAATTTCCCTGGTTTAGCAAATGTTCCTAAGGCAAAAGCAGGTCAAGTGCTCTGCTTATATTTCCGGGGTCCCTTCTCTATTTAGATTTTGGCCTGGAAATTTCTTATGATCCCATCAGATGCCTGTTGCTTTAAAGAACTTGCTTTTATGTGCTATCCATCATTTTAAGTTGTTCTTCCCTCCAGCTGGGAGGGTTGGTCTAAGTAATGTAGCCTTCCACATTATGGGAAATGGAGGTCTTTTATAATTAAAAAAAAGATTATATTCAACTTGTGTTTCTATTCCCTTTCTCATTCCTAATATATTAATGTGTGCTTGCATGTATGTGTTCCTTAATTAGAAATTCCCAGGGTATTTTTGTATTATTTTTCCTCCAAATATATAACTCTTGGTCTATTTATAATTCTAAATAGTTTTTATTTCATAATTCTTTAATTTCTGGTTTTACCTTTATTTCCTTTCTCATTTAAAAAAAATTCTTTCTAACTTATTGATTTGAATGCTTAGTTCATTTACTTTTAGGCTTTTTTTAATATTGAAAATATTTAATAATGAATTTGTTTTTGAGTTCATCTTTGTATGCATTCTATTAGTTTTATTATTTCATATCTTTCTTTTGTAAAGGATCTATGTAGTTTTGTAAAGGATCTATGTAGTTTGTAAAGGATCTATGTAAAAGGATCTTTTGTAAAGGATCTATCTATGATCATTTTTGTTCTAAGACTTATTTGGAATAATTTCCTTCCTCAGTTTCCAAAGGATTGCTTTTTTCCTTCTTGTTTGAGCATTTATTATTATTATTATTTTTAAACATGTGCTCTCTGAATCCATCTTTTTTTTTTTTTCTTTTTTTTGGCCGTGTTGGGCCTTTGTTGCTGTGTGCTGGCTTTCTCTAGTTGTGGCGAGCAGGGACTGCTCTTCGTTGAGGTGCACAGGCTTCTCACTGCAGTGGCTTCTCTTGTGGAGCACCGGCTTTAGGCTCACGGGCTTCAGTAGTTGTGGCACGCTGGTTCAGTAGTTGTGGCTCACGGGCTTAGTTGCTCCGCGGCATGTGGAATCTTCCCGGACCAGGGCTCGAACCCATGTCCCCTGTACTGGCAGGCAGATTATTAACCACCGTGCCACCAGGAAAGTCCCTGACCATTTATTATTAATTTTGATTGTATTTTATTATTTTTAGAGAATGTGACCTGTTTAGTTTCAGATTTTTAAAAAATTTACTGAGTTTTTTGTGGCTTAATGTATATCAATTTTAAATTTTATATTTATTTTATTTTTTATATAAATAAATAATATATAATAATATATAAATAAATATTTTATTATATTTATTTATTTATTATATAATATTTATTATATAAAATAATAAATATTATATAAATAAACATTTATATTATATTTAATATTTATCATATTTAATTATATATTATATATTATATAATATATGTAATATATAATATATTATATATTAAAATATATATTAAATATTATATTTAATATTTATTATATAAATAAATATTAAAATATTATATTATATTTATTTATTTTATATTTTATTTATATTTAAAATTTAAATTTTATATTTTTTGAATATATTGATATATTTGAAAATATATCAATTTTCAATTTTAAATTTTAAATCAATTTTAAATATTAAATAAATTTAATATTTTAAATAGATATTTTATAGATCCTTGTCATAAAGAAGTAGTGATACATCAGGTCTAACATTCAAGATATACATAAACAGATAGTTGGCAGGTAGATAGATAGATACCAATCTTTAAAATTATAGTCATCTGAGGGGTTTTTTTCCTACTTGATTTGTCAGGTCATTAATTCAAATGACACAGGTATAGAATATGAATCTGCTTAGGGATAACATGTTTAAGCCTATGCTTTTCTAAATTTGAAGACATTTTCCTTTACATTACTTTAGAATACTTAATATTTTCACTAGTGATACTGGAAAGAGTAAAGCACATGGTTAGTGTCTGTAACAAGATTATTTTCTCTGTCAAATTTTTATTCCCTGTACCTCTTTCAAACTAAATACATATCAACTTTGCCACAGTTGAATACATGTCACCTATAGTCTTTCTGTGTCTTGTCTTTCCAGTAGGTAACATGACGACTGTGTTTTTTCTTTATGCCTTGGATGGTCACTGTGTCCATCTTTTCCTAGCAACCATATGTTTAGGGGAAAAAATGGGCAAGAATGGTGTCTCTAACTAGTATTTTGACTTTGGAAAGTCCCCCCTCTCTATTTCTTCCTTAATCATTATATTGATAAAATATAGGAATAAAATAGGAATTTAATAGGAATAAAATGGTTTCTCATAGAAAATTTGAAAACAGCATCTGCAATATTAAGAAGCAGGGAAAAAAAGGTACATATAATCCCATCACTCCAATGCAACCACTATTAAGTAGTTTTGCCTGTTTCCTTCTATTTTTTTCAAGAATTGTTTTTACACAATTGAGATCAATTTTGTATTCTGATTTTTCCAGTATTATATCATAGGCATTTTCCATTCTTAAAAACTGTCCATCAAGCTCATGTTTAAATGCCTCGATAACATTCTACTGTTTACTAAATATTCCTTTAATGATAGACTATCATTTTCAATATCTTTGTATTGTTAATAATGCTTTGATGAATTTCTTTTCTTTTTTTCCAGTAATACAGTGGACCTTGAACCTTCAGGTGCATCAGAAGCACCTGGAGAGCCCCTTCCTCAGAGTTACTGATTCAGTAAGTCTGGGGCAGGGCAAAGAATTCACATTTCTAATAACTTCAGGTAATGCTGATGGTGCCAGACCACATTTTGAGAGTCACTAGAATCACTGTAATTAATAGAATGTATAAGGATTTGCTTTAATACATTTCTGAGAAGCAATGCTTCTTCCTTCCACAGTAGGTTATATCTTTGATATTTCAGGGAAAAAAATGGTAATGCTTATCCTGGTTGGAAAAGGAAGTAGTGATGTCTATTTAAAGGTTCTCTAAAATCTTCTAGTCACTGGCTTTTGCTAACCCATTTGCACTTACTGTGGAATCTTACTGGAACAGGCATCCATTTGACCCTGGAGCTCCATCACTATACAGCTGGTCTCTTTCTTTCTTTCTTATTTTTTTTGGTAAGTCACCTGCTCTCATTTAATTCATTTCCTTTGGTGTTTTCCTTCTTGTGGGAAGCCTCTGACATCTGTCCCACATACTTCTTTATAAATACAAAGGCTCATCTTTTATCTTTTTATTTTTAACTTTTATGAGTCATTTACTCCTACCCTTTTTATAGTTGTGATCTTTTCATTCCTTATGTTTTAAAAAGACACTTTAGACTAATTCTTTATGGCTGCTTTTTTAAAAAAATTCTTATTTTTTTAACACCTTTAATTACATTCTGTTGACATTTATATTTTGGTCTGAGCCTAGTGTCAAATATTAGGATCACATGGCTTCTCACTTCATTGGCACCATCATGTGGTGAAATTGTGTATCACATTGGAAAATCTGCCACATATAGTGAGACAGGATGCCATATCACATCTTACATAGAGATAACACTGAAATTAGGTCATGATAAGTTGGGGGATCTGGAATAATTCTGTTAGTTTAGTAAATACACAGCAAAATGGGAGCTAATAAACACCAATGATTAAGCATGCGGATACTGGAGTCAAGGACATGAGCTCAAACCCTGGTTCAAACCATTTATAATGATATGACCTTGTGTGCCAGGTTAATCGCCTTGAACCTCAGTTTACTCCTGAGTATGGGGATACCAGGAGCATCTACCTCACAGGGATGTTGAGAGAAGCAGTTATTATTATGATAATAGCACAATGGCCATCAAACAGTTCAATAAGATCATTAGCTGTTTACAAACCATCACATTTGGTTTTCCTTACATTCTAACCCAGGATAGAAAGAGTATCAGGAAAGAATGATTCCCCTGAGATTTTTAGAAAGTTATACCAAAATGGCATAATTATTTTTAGAATGATCAGAAGTAGCATGAAGGTAAAAGCCACAAAATGTTGATGTTGAAAGAAACATTTAAATAAAAATGCTTTTATAGAAAAAAGGAAGGGAACTTGTGAAAAAAAAATGTCTTCTAAACTCTACCTACAAAGTGAAATTTGAAAATTATCTGTCTAAATTAACCATAATTTACAGTCAAAATAAACAATTGGCGGGGGGAGTAACTTAAAATCCTTTTTAAGGGTGGAAAAAAACTTTTAAATATTAAAAATGATTTATAGCCCCAAATCCTTTCAAAGTTCTATTAAAGAGAAATGTTTACTTTTATAAATCCTTGGAAAAGATACACTTAGGAAAACCTGGATGTTGGACACTTTTCTAGTAAAAATGAATTTTAATTATTTGATTAGAAAAATAGGATGAAAAGATACTTAAGATCAGTGAGAATAAAGTATGTGGGGTATTCCGCCCTCCACCTTAAAACAATGCATCATGATTGAATAGAATGGGAAACCTTGCCAGAACCAGAATCTTTTTTTTTTAAAATAAATTTTATTTATTTATTTATTTTTGGCTGCGTTGGGTCTTCGTTGTTGCTGTTTCGCACGGGCTTTCTCTAGTTGCGGCGAGCGGGGGCTACTCTTCATTGCAGAGCACCGGCTTCTCATTGCAGTGGCTTCTCTTGTTGCGGAGCATCCTCTAGGCACATGGGCTTCAGTAGTTGTGGGCTCATGGGCTCAGTAGTTGTGGCACGCGGGCTCAGTAGCTGTGGCGCACGGGCTTAGTTGCTCCGCAGCATGTGGGATCTTCCGGGATCAGGGCTTGAACCCATGTCCCCTGCACTGGCAGGCGGACTCTTAACCACTGTGCCCCAGGAAGTCCCCAGAACCATAATCTTACATTCAGTTTTCAAACTGTAGTTTCCTCAGACAGCCTCATTCAATAAGTTTTTGTTATGCCATTATGCAAATGTAGTCTATGTTCATTATCTTTCTACTTATTAAATTCATCAAAAGCTGTCCAGGAACAGATTTTCTGTTTTGTCAACTACACCCACAGTCTTGTTCCCAGATTTGTCATCAGCATTTCCAGACTGTGAGGGAAAGAAAACAAGAAATGGAACACTTTTATGAATTTTAAGTATGCTGTAACTCTGTTTCAGTGCAGTATTCTAGTGTGTAACAGCCGTCTGCTGCTGCTCCCAGCATACCCAGTCTCAGGGCGGTGCCAGGTTAGTGCAGTTGGTTAGAATGTGGCATTAATATGTTCGTAATCAATTCCTATGTCATTCAACTGGCTGTGCAAAGAGAAAAATATCTTCAGTGTCAACCTGAACTTCTGAGGCAAGCAGTCTCAAAAATGTATGCCTTTGTTTATTGAGATTTGGGAATTTTCCAGAAATCTACTATTGACTTCTATTTTTATTTCATTGTGGACAGAGAGCAAATTTTGCATGATTTGAATCCTTATGAATGAATTGAGACGTGTTTTTGCCCAGAATGTGGTATATGTTTTGTGTGCACGAATATGGTATATATCCCCATTTACTTAGATCTTCTTTCATTTCAGCAATGTTTTGTAGTTTCAGAGCATAGCTCTTGCATACCTTTCATTGAATTTATTCCTAGGTATTTATAATACTATTATAAATGGTACATTTTAAAATTTCATTTTTTAATTGCTGCTTGCTAATATATAGAAATGTTGATTTTCATATACTCATCTTTTATCCTATGAGCTCACTAATTTCAATTATTAATTCTACTAGATTTTTTTTTTTTTTTTTTTGTGGTAGGCGGGCCTCTCACTGCTGTGGCCTCTCCCGTTGTGGAGCACAGGCTCCAGACGCGCAGGCTCAGCGGCCACGGCTCACGGACCCAGCCGCTCCGCGGCATGTGGGATCTTCCCAGACCAGGGCATGAACCCGTGTCCCCTGCATCGGCAGGCGGACTCTCAACCACTGCACCACCAGGGAAGCCCAATTCTAGCAGATTTAAAAGATTTTCTACATGGACAACTTATTAATCTAAAGACAATTAATTAGGGACTTCCCTGGTGGTCCAGTGGTTAAGAACCCGCCTTCCAACGCAGGGGACTCGGGTTCGATCCCTGGTGGGGGAACTAAGATCCCACATGCCATGGGGCAACTAAGCCTGTGCGCCATAACTACAGAGCCCACGCGCTCTGAAGACCGCACACTGCAACTAGAGAGAAGCCCACGTGCCACAACTAAGACCCGATGCAGCCAAAAAATAAAATAAAATAAAAAAATGTAAAAAATAATATTAATAAAGACAATCTAGATAAATCTATTAATCTAAAGCCAATTAATAGTTTAAAAATTAGACTTTCTATGTAGACCACTGTAAATAGAAAGTTTTACTCTTTTCTAATCTTTATACCTTCTATTATTTTTGTTAATTTTTGCTATTGTACCACCTAGGACCTCTGATACACTGTCGAATAGAAGTGGTGAGAGTAGACATTCTCACCTTCCTAATCCTAGGATTGACTAATTCACCACCAAGCATGATAGTAGCTATTGGTCTTATAGTAGCTGTAGATATCTTCATAATACGAACTTAGTTCTAATTTCTAATTTTGTGACTGTTTCTGTCATTAAATGGAAATAGTATCAAATTGCTTTTCCTGAATCCACTGAGATGATCACATTTTTTTCCTCCTTTATTAATGTCATTAAATTACATTGTTTGATTTGGTAAACCTTGCATGCTGGGAAAAACCCAGCCATTGTATTTTATCCTTTTTCTATATTGCTGTGTCCAATTTACTAGTGTTTTGTATAGAATTTTTGCATTTATATTCATAGATGTGATAGTGGTCTGTGATTCTTTTCTTCTAATGTCTTGGTCAGATATTTCTATCAGGGTTATGCAGTCATTATAACATTTGGTGGATAGTATTCTATTTTCTCAAAGAGTTTATAAAAGATTGACATTATGTGTTCTTTAAACGTGGAAAGAACTCACCATTGAAGTCATCTGGGCCTGGAGTTTTCTTTGTTAAGTGGTTTTTAATTATGAATTCAGATTCTGTAGTAAATGTACAACTACTCAGCTTTTCTATTTATTCTTAGCCAGTTTTGGTAAATTTTGTTCTTCAAGGAATTTGTTCATTTATTCTAACTTATCATATTATACTGACCTAAATTTGTTTATAATATTCCCCCTTTATGATTTTAATTAGACTTTTCCAACCTCGGTACTATTGATATTTGGGGCAAGAAAATTGCTGTGGGAGACTGTTCTGTGCATTGTAGAATGTGGAGCACCATGCCCGGCCTCTACCCACTGAATGCTGATAGTGTGACAACCAAAAATGTCTCTAGACACTGCCAGATGTTCCTTGGGGACAAAACAGCTCTGATAGAGAATCAGAGTTTTAATGTCTATAGGATCTTTAGGGATCTTTCATTCCATGTACTGGTAATTTGTCTCTTTATTTTTTGATTAATTTTGTTAAGAGCTTTGTAGGGTGTGCAGAAGCAGGCTCTGCCCCAGATCTGGCCCATGGATCATTTTGCTGACCTCAGCTTAGATCACTAACTCTTCTTTTCTAATAAAGGAATGAAAATGCTATAAACTTCTCTTCTAAGAATACTTTATCTGTATCCCATAAATTTTAAAATCCTATGCTGTGTTGATGGATATCAGCCAATTAATAGCTCTAAACAATTAGTATTGTTTATCTATGGAGATAACATATGGGCATTACTGAGTATTATTCCAACAAAATTGCTTACAAATGGATTTTTGGTTCTGTGAGAGACAAGGGATAATATTAATATAACAATCTAAGAAAATGTAGTCACATACTGTCCCAACTAGTTGATAAACTGATATAAATTCTTACAATTTGGCAATATTCTTTTTGCTCTTCTAGCTAGGAAAAGCCAGTCTGCAACATCGAAAAATGTTTACCAGGATGAGAAAATAACAGTGATTTTACAGCACCTTATCAAGTATTGATTTGGTGCCACCTGCTGGGAGGCAGAAACGGGTTTCCAGCATCCTCAAAGGGTGAGAATTATGACCTTAGAAGCTGTAAAACTTTGCCTATAGCATAAAATGAAACATAATATAGGTACCTTTGGGCCTGTCAGAAATCAATAATTCTAGAATAAATTAACTGCATATAAAAATATGATCTATGTATTAAAATGGGAGTGTATTCTTTTCCATCTAAGAGAAATCAGATGGCATATTTGCATTTACCATGAAATGATATACAATAAAGTTCCTTAAAATGGTGAGCTCCTCAGGTACTGATTGTGTATTTCTGTAAAGGTAATTCATCACTTGACTGGGGCTAGTGGAGGAGCTTAAGATGTGAAGAACCACTGCTAAATGAAGATTAGTAAAAAAAAATAAAACTAAATCTAACATTGATTGTCATAGGCAGAATAGTAGCCCCTCAAAGACATCCATGCCCTAATACTCAGTGCCCAGAGGATGAAGCCTTGCACCCAGAGACCAGAACCAGGAGCCACAGAGGATTATACCTAGGCCTTGAAACTAAATGGAGACTGCCAGATTGGATTTGAAATCGTATGGGCCTGGGACTCCTTTTTTCCTTCCACTCTCTCCCTTTCTGAATGGGAATGGTTATAACTGCTCTCCTGTGTCTCCTCCTCCACCATTGAGAACTGGTTTCCTAGTCTCACAGATCTACAATAGAAAGGGATATCTGCCCCAGCATGGATTATACTCACCTATACCTAATTTAGACTTAGATGATACTTGGGATTTTTGAGATTTAGATGAGAAGCTGTCACGGGTTGAAAATTTGAGGGACTTAGAGAGGGGATGAATCGATTTTGCATGTGAACAGATGTGAATCTTTGGGAGGAAGAGGGCAGACTGGGGCAGGCAGAACGGCCCCTCCCAAAGGTGTCCTCACCCTAATCATCAGAATCTGTGAATAAATAACCTTATGAGGAAAAAGGGACTTTGAAGATGTGGTTAAGGCTAAGAACCTTGAGATGGACAGATGAGCTGGGTGGGCCTAATTTAATCACCCACATCCTTAAAATTCTTTGACCAATGTTACTGGCTTTGAAGATGGAAGAAAGGGGCCCCAAGCCAAGGAATGTAAGTGGCCTCTAGAATTTGGGAAAAAGCAAAGCAACAGATTCTCTCCTAGAGCCTCTGGAAAGGAAGCAGTCAGCTGACATCTTGCTTTTACTCCAGTGAGACATGTGTGGGACTTCAAACCTGCAGAACTTTAATATATTTGTATTCTTTTAAACCATTAAGTTTATGGTAATTTTTTTACAACAGTAATAGAAAATGAATCTGGTAATAACAGCTAACAGTTACTATGTTCTAGCACTACAGCACTACATCTATCTCAGATGATAACTCTCTTATGAAAGGAAGATAAAGCACCCTGAAATCATATTACATAATCTGGCCTTGGTTACCTCTCTGACCTCATCTCCTGTTGCTCTACCTCTTGCTTCTATCACCCATTCACTCTGGTCTCCTTACTATCTTTTAAGCATGCCAAGCAAGCTGTCCCCTTTTTTTAGTATGTGCTTTCCTTAGATATCCACAACTCACTCCTCACTTTCTTCAGGTCTCTGCTCAAACGTCATCTTCTCAGTGAGGCCTTCTTCTTTGTCCACCCTCTATAAAATCTATACCCATCCTTACCTGGCACTCCCTAACCCCTAAACCCTAGTTTATTATTCTAAATAGCACTTTTAATCATTTGATATGTATTTACTTGTTTACTCGGTTTTTTCTTGCTCCCTAAATATAAGCTCTATGTGGCCAGGGGCTTTATCTGTATTGATGACAGTTGTATCTCCAGAACCTAATACAGCGCCTGGCACATAGTAGTCACTCAATAAATATTTGTAGGACTAAAGGAACATTTTCAAAACAATTGACAGATTACAAGAATTCATTTATGCTAAAATTCTAATGCAGAATACACATCATGGAGCAGGGCAGATACACATTAACATTACTTTGGTTGGCAAATGGACCTCAGTGTACAGATTCAATATCATGCCTTGAAGAATGAGATCATTTCTCAGATGACTTACTACAGTTTATAAGATTTATAATCCTACAGATTATAAGAAAACTAGTATATAAATGAATTTTGCATTTTCCTATAAATAAGCATAACCAAAACATTTTTAAAAGATAATTACTAGCTACATTTTTCCCAACTTTTTAGTCTTGAAAAATTTCAAACCTATAGAAAATCTGAAAGAAAGAACCACAATTAACACAGTGCCATATTTTCTCTCTGCACACACACTTTTTGTTTTTTGGCCTGGACTATGTGAAAGCAGTTTGCAGATATCATGACCTCATCCCTAAATACTTCAGCATGCATCTCCTAAGAACAAAGGCCGTTTTCTAATAATCACAATATTATTATGCCTGAGAAATCTAAGTTAACAACATATCTATTATGCTTCCATGTTCAAATTTCCCCAACTGTCCACAAAATGTCCTATATAACTTTTTAAAAATCCATATTCCTATCCAAATCATGGTTGCCCATTAATGGAGATCAGTCCTTCTGTCTTTCGTTGTCTTTCATGATATTGACATTATCGAAAAGTCCAAACAAATCACATTCTTAACTTAACTGAGTGTTTCCTCACAGATTCTTGCTAAACGTTTTGGCAAGAATGCTACATCAGTGTACTTCCAATAATTTGTGTTTTCCTCAGTATTGATGCTAGAAATTTTTTCCTCGAAGCAACTATTAACTTTTTGCAAAGTACTAATGTTCCAAGAACATGCTTTAGAGAACACTTGGATAAGGAAAAAAAAAGTGAAATGCACAAAAATGTTTAAGAGTTTGAAGTTAAAAAGCAGGTAAGGATTGTAAATCATTTTTAAATTACAAACTTCATTTCCTTAGGTAATGCAAACTCAGCTTTCAAGTTTAACACATACCAAAAAAAACGCACAAAACATTGTACAGGTGAGCAGCACCAAGCTTAAAGAAAGGAAATAACTTCTCCCAAGTTCTATCCTTATTCTATTTACTGTGTTCAGGAGCTGAGACCTAAAACCAGGTCTGAGTGCTTACATGTTCTTTCCACCAGACCCCCTGCTTCACTTAGCCTGTTTTACTTTCTGTCATTGACTATTCTTGGGTCTACAATTACTCTGGGATGTAAGTGGTGGGCGGTTTTTAGTCTAAATAATAATAATAAAGATGCTAAGGAAGACGAATCCATTTTTTATTGTTCCATATTCAGTAAGAACCAATTCATGGCAAGTAATTGAGGAATGCCTAACCCCTCCCAAATGCATGCAATTATGCAAATCATATGTGGGGACTGGGGGCTTGGCTCCAGGCACTAATTATAATATAGCCCCCATTTATGACTATTTCTATTCGCCGTAATTTGATCCTTTGCTATTGCCTTATGATGCTGTCTTTATTACACTACAGCAAACATTTGGGAGACGTCAGTTTTTCCTAAAAGTCCTGGAACTCAAACTCAGGTTTTTCTACTTATTACAGGATTCAACAGTTTTTCAAAAAAAATAAGTTACCATTCTTAGCCGCAGTGAGGTAGCAAATATTAAGCATGTTTGTTTTCACCCATTTCAGGCGAAAGCCTCTCGCCCTCTGACGACTTTCCAAGGGCGGTGAGCGTGAGTCCTTGCTTTTGGTACAACTCACGAAATATTAATCAATACAAATGTGTAACTTTTAAGAGAAAAATCTGCGAGCCCTTCCGCCGTTTAAAACCACGCCATGCTTAAAAGCTTGAGTTGTACAGAACGTGAGCATTTACTCCTACAGGTTGGAAATTGCTTTGCGGAGTTTGAGTTCCCTTAATTTCACCAGACTGTCAAACGTCCCCATGTCCCGCCCTTCACCCCATACTTCTTAGCTTCCAGGGAGAGTTAGGAAGAGGTCTGCGTCTCTGGACCGCCGCAGGATGCGGGGGCTGGGCTGGACTCGGGCTCCATCTCCCGGGCTTCGCGGAGCGCCAAGCCCGGGAGAGGATGGACATTACCCCTCGACCTTCGGAGGCGATCTGGAGCTAGAGGAGAGCAAAAGCTACCCGTGAACACCGTCAAGCGCCCTCCCCAGCTGCACTTCCTTGACGGCTGCCCGGCGCCCCGCGGACCTCCCTACGCTCCGCGGGCCCGCAGGCCTTCAAGGCTCACAGGCCCTCCGCCACATAACTCGCGGCCAAGTCCGCCGGGACCCAGGCCACACCCCACGCCGCCACCCGGTCCCCGGCCGCTCCCCTTGCCCAACGCGCCGGCAGTGGGCACTGCGCCTGCGCGCCCGCGAGCGCGGGGCGGGGCGAATCGGCCCGGCGGAAGGGGCGGGGCGGGGCGGGGCTGGGCTGTACTTCCGTGGTCGCGGGTGGGTGAGTAGGGGCTCGGGGTAGCGTGCGGCGTCCGGAGTCCGGCGGGGTTCCCGCCTCGGGTCGTCGGGGAGCCCATGTCGGCGTCGCGGCGCCCCCTGGAGGATTTGGGGAGGGGGAAGGAAGAAGAGACTATTACTGAGTTGGATGATGTCGGGGTGCGGGAAGTGTGTGGACAAGCAGGCGTTGGCAAAATGGGTTCAGAGGTTGGTTTTCTCCTTAGAAAGGAAATTCTCTTCAAACAGCGTTTTAAAATTTTCATCATTTTGGACAGGCTTGTGAGTTTACCGTTGTGCCTCAGTAAGGCAGTTTTGGTAAGGTGGCTGGTCCCTTGCCGCTGCCAAACCTAATGGTTAACCAGAGGATGGGTCGGAAAAAGGCACAATAGTCCAGCTTAGCTACTACCAAAGAGGGAAATTAAAACTCATCTTTTATGGAATAAAATCCAGGATATAAAAATAGGGTGCAAAAAAAAATAGGGTTCAAATCGAAAGTCACAAACAGCATCTAGGTTCTGTCAAATACTGTGCCGGGCGCGGACTAGGTCTCTTCCAGCAGACATACTGTATTCAGATAATTTGTTTTTATCATTAGAAAATGAAAGACAATCTAAGCCAGAATGACCTGAAAAAATTTAATTATCTTGAGAGTTGTGCCTTAATACATATACTTTGGAAAACAAACACTACTATAGCTTTTCCAAGTTGGTAGAAAACCAAAAGTTTCCCGAAAGCCTGTGCAGATTCCTAATCATTTTGGGGTCTACAATGTGCAGAATGTTCTTTTATGTAGTTAAAAACTTCATATCGTTTTGTGTGCAAGGTAATAAGAACCAGACAGTTCCGTTCCTTTAAGGGCTGTATTCTATTAGGAGAGACAAAGAAACGTGAAAAGTTATATAATGGTAAGAAATGTAAGTTACAGCTTGAGATATTTGAAGATATCGAAAATCCTTTATTTGGCATGGAAAGTGCTGGTGAATGCTTGAAATGAGTACCCCTCAGCTGATTGTTGCCATGTGGGAATGTGGGTCCCTCAAACACAGATATGATTTTCTCCAACACAGGCCAAAAATCTCTCTCTTTGTGCTTTTTCTTGATTTTTAATATTGTTGGCAACCTGCAGTTATGCACTCACACACCCTCTGTGGGCCAGGAACAGGGAGTTTGTGACATCTGCAGATTATCACCTGAGTACTCAGAAATAATTGGAATCAAAAGAGCAAGAAGTTCCTGGAAACTGATAGGAAGGGATTTAAGAAAACTGGGGTTTAAGCTGGGTTGAAATGGAGAGGTGTCATGGAGGGGAAGGATGTAACGAGTGAGTAAAATCTCAGTGGGGAAAGCGAACAGCAGGTTTGGAAGATAATTAGTTAACTCTCCTTAGGAGAGGTCTGAGAAGGCAAGTGCAGTAAATGGAGGAAAACTGGTTTGGGAAACCCTTCAATACCAGACTGGACTTTATCCTCCGGCACTGGTTCTCAAATTTGAGCTTACATCAGAATCACCTGGCAGGCTTGTGAGACGGTGGCAGGCTTGGCTTCCACCTTCAGAGTTCCTGATTCCGAAGGTCTGGGGTGGGGCTTGAGAATATCCCCTTCTTACTAGTTCTCAGTTGATGGAGATGCTACTGGTCTTGGGAGCACACTTTAAGAACTACTGTCCTAGGGTGTGGGAAACTATTGGAGGAATTTGAGGTGGATCAGTAAGGAGATCACATTCATGGTTCAGTATGAGTCTTGCTGTGACGTCCAAGATGGAGGACTGGGGAAGAGAGAAAAGAAGTTTCCTTAGAGTTGATTAACGCCTGTCGATGCCAGGCCCGCTCATGCACGCAATTTCATTTCATGCTCACTTTGACCTTGATGTGTAAGTCTTAATATTTTCATATGGAGAATAGTAGAGACTGCCCAGGTCCCATAGCTAGTCTCAGAGCCCCTTAAGACTAGTTCAGGTTTGAACTAGGGTAGTAGCAGTGGAAATGAATCAGGACATTGACTGGTGATGGAATTTAGAAAAATCAAGACTTCCTCAGAAAATTGAAACCTAAAAGTAGAAATTGGGAAATAGTCTTAACAGAGAGTGATAAAAGGTAAAGTGGACAGAGAACTTTAGAATATTCCCTGCATGAATTAAGTATGTGTTCTGTATTACTCTGCTATAACAGCGACCTATTTAAAAGCTGCTTGTTTAAAAAGTCATTCTGTTCTACCAAAATTTCCTGAAATTATTTGAAAAGAAGAAAGTAAAGCCTCCTGTGGGGATGATGGGAGATGGTAACCAGATTAATGGCATCTGACAACTTATCTTCACATCAAAAGTGATTAGCATCGAGGAATAGAAACACATGGTGTAAACACTGCTTCGCCTGTATGAACTGTGCTGTGCCGCAGACACTGACCTAATGTATTGATTTTGGAAATCCTGGATGCTTTTTCTTGCCAGAGTAGTTATTGAAATTGAGAATATTCATTGGATCAATTTCAAGACAAATATTCCAAGTCAGACTGGCTGCTGCAGAGCAAATTTTTAATGAAGGAAAACATCCATATACTGAAATAGATTTTAAGAAGGAAGTCCTAAAAATATATTTATACTGTGAAATCTAGAAAAATGTAAGTTTTCAAACACTGATCAACTGAGTAATCAGCATAATGGAGTTATTGACCCATACAAAACTATAACATACATTCATTCATTTATTCTGTGAGCCCTAAACTGTGAGCCATAACCTGTGGATCCAACGATAACTCGGTCTAGGCAAGACTGACATCTTAAAAAATGGTCACAAAACGATGTGATTAGCACTGTAATAGAGGGATGTGACCAGTACATGATGACAGGAGATAGAAATGCTGACTGAAGGGGTATAGAAAGGAGGCCAGGGAACTGTCTATAGAGGAGGAGACTCTTGAGTTGGTCTTGACAGCTGAGGAGGAATTTGTGAGATGATTAAGGTATTCCAATCAGAAGGAACATCACGGACAATGACCAAGATGTATAAAAGAGTGTGGTTTTTTCTGGAACCTTTGTGCAGATCAGAATAGTTACAGCAATATGGTAAAAGCAGAGGAGGGGGATGAGTTAAGTTGGAGAAGTAGATAAGAGCACTCATAGAGAGTATGAAAGATTTATGTAATGACTGGCTTGGCTGGATTGTAAACCTCATGATGTTGGGAGCCATGTTGGACCTGTACACGAGTGTATTCCAAGGCCTTAGCAGAGTGCCTAGCATATGGTAGGTTCTCAATAAATAGTTGCTGAATGAATGAACAGGTAAATCATAGAAAACAGTTTTTTTAAGATAAGATAGAGGGAACTTTTAAAGTGTTTTAAGCAGTGGAGTAATATCGTCAGATTTACATTTTATGAGGATAAGTGGTAGTATGGAAGGAAGATGGTTAATAATGACCATAGAAATGGCTATAGTAGTTTCTGCCTATTGGTAGATTGCAATCTGCATTTTAAGAAAAAATAGAAAAGAGTATTAGAGGATATCACATGTAATAGGGTTAAATAATGTTTTATGAAACTTCTATTTTAGTTATATGTATGCCTGTGTGTTGACTGATGTAAGTGTATTTTTTCCTGTGGACTTTGATGCGAGTTTGAAAGTCATTATAGTAATGTGGACATGATGGTGGAGAGAATGGAATGGATATAAAAGATATTTTGGAGGAAAACAAATGTGGAAAACTAGCACCTTAAAATGCTGCTGTCCATATGAACCCTCTTGCAGGGAAGGGGATGCACTTACCCAACCTATTTCAGTATTTTTGCTTACTTGATGTTTTTCATTATATAGTAATAAGTTGACATTCTGGTTTATTAGGAATGGCGGTGCTTTGAGGCATCTTACTGTGTGTTGTAAATGCTGCAAAATTTCTCTTATTTTGGTAGTGCTCAGTTTAAAATTGTAGGATGAAGCCATACTCTTAAGAGTTGTGAAAATTCATTGAAACAGTTTGATTTGATTATTGGCCAGGTTATTAGATTTCTTTCCGTAAGAAAGCAGCGAAAGCTGCTTAGTTACATGAGTGGGTGGGAAGGCCTTCTCCCTACCTGCATGACTTTGCCACTCCAGTAGACTTAGTCTGTTCTGCCTGCGACACGTAAATAAGGGCAGAAAGGTGTTCCTACAAGGCAGTTATATTGGCTTTTAAAAAATTTACAAACTCCTTTAAAATCTGGTTGATGTGGTTAAAATGAGTTTAACTATGTTGTGCACTTCGTTGTCAGGTGTGAATTATTCTGTGGGGAAAGAAAACATTTAAAAGTTTTAGAAATTTGGTCTGTTCTGTCACCTAATACATTATTGGGATCTCCTACTGATAAGGTTTGCACAGAAAATGTAAACTAATTTTTCATCTTGGCCTAAGGGGGGAAAAAAAGAGAGAGAAAGAAAAAGAAACAAAATGAAGATAAACAGCCTGCCATACTCATTCCATACTCAAATGTGGAGGGTTATTTGGTGTTCCCTTAATGTGGCATGACTCCACTCCTCTTTTTATACGAGAATCTAGAGTTGACACCAAGATCTGGAATTAATAAAAGGGCATATTTTAAATCGAATCCATTCTTTGCTCCACTTTGGGAGGGGCAGAGTTACTAATATCTATTTCCCTCTTAGCCAAAGGAGCTTTCCTTTATTCTAAAGCAATTTATTAAGACAAAATGCCACAGAGAGTCAAAAGACCTGTGTTTGAGTCCTGGCCCTACCACTGGTTATGACTGTAGTCACCTAACTCGCTCTTGGTTTCCCTTTATTAAATGAGAATAGTAACAACTATCCAACTGTCCTCATGGAATTGTCTGGGAGAATAAAGTGAAATAAAGTAGTTGAAAATGGTTCATAAACTCTTGAGTGACAAGCAAGTGGGAAATGAAATAAGTTCACATTAGCATTTTTTTGAACCATTGCAATGCGCCAGGCTCCATGGCAAGCTTTGGGGATCCTAATGTGGACAAGAGGGTCTTGAATCCGGCTTCTCCTCTCCGTCCCTTAATGCCTTGCCTTGGCCCAGGTCCCCATCATCTCTTTTGGGTCTTTGCTAGGCTGGGCTGTATGTTACCAGGATCTGGTCACTCGACTTCTTGCTGCTGCTCCTAGTGTTATCTCCTAAACACCAAAGTTGATTAGGTCGCTGCCGTCCCTGAAGATCTCTGTTGTTTCTCCTCCACCAAGACAACATCTACTTCTTTGGCCTCAGTTTACATCCTGATTGGGCTTCATTTTTTATCACTAGTTCCATATGTATGTATGCCAGGTTTCTGCTTCACTGAATTACTCAGTCTTCTCTGATATGGCAGGGAAGAGACCAGGTCCCAGCTCGGCCTCTGTACAAGTATGTCCTCAGCCTAGAAGGCCTGCCTCATCCTTCTTCAGCTTTGCTTAACCTTTCAGACCCAGCCCTGACATAGTCTCCTGCATGACTTGAACCCTCTCCTCCCACAGGAGAGTTAGTTTCTGTAACCTTGTCTGTTCCCACAGCACATTGTTCTTTCTTTGGACACGGTGTTTATTACTCTGTGAGCTGTTGAAGTGCTGGGATTACGTCATTTAGGGTAAGATAAGGAGGCTGTCCACCTAAGGAGGTGTAGTGGATTGAATGGTGGCCTCCAAAAAGATATGTCCACGTGCTAATCCCTGGAACTTGAGAATGTGACTTTATTTGGAAAAAGGGTCTTTGCAGATGTAATTAAGTTAAGGATCTTGAGGTGAGATCATCTTGGATTATCTGAATGGTCCCAATTCAACAACAGATGTCTGCACAGAGGAGAGACACAAAGAGTAAGCCGTGTGAAGACAGAGGCAGAGATTGGAGTGTTGCAGCTGTGAGCTGAGGACCCCTGCAGGGAAGAGTCCCCTTCTAGAACCTTTGGAGGGAGTGACATCCTGCTAACACATTGATTTCTGACTTCCAGCCTCCAGAACCATGAGAGGATAAATTTCTGTTGTTTTAATCCACCGAGTTTGTGGTTAATTTGTTACAGCAGCCTTAGAATACTAATACAGAAGTTTATAGTACAGTGACTGGAACATAATAAAATATCACTGTCACCACCCTCAAAGACACTATTATCGCTATTATTTTTGTAACCAACCTAGCCTGGGACCTGGAAGGTAGTACCTGCTCAGAAAATAGCCTTGCCTGTTCACTTTCTAGTCTGGTGGCAGTGGTGGTGGTATGTATGAGAAAGAAGTGTGTTTAAAGGTGGTATCGAAAGAGAGCCAGAATAGAGCACCTCTTAGTTTTTTTTGTTTGTTTTAAATGTCTTTTTGTGTGTTTATGTGAAGGGCGGTAGTGGATGTTTTTAAGTTGTTTTTTAGAAACATTTTTACACGTTTTAAAATAAATTGTCCTTTTAGAAGACTAACAGTAAAATGATGAGCAGTTATATTTCTAACAATAAAAAAATCTTAAAATGTTTCTTCTTTTTTCCTAATAAAACATTATTTAGCTAAAATTAATTTTGTGCTGGCCTTGGAACACAGTTTAGAGAGGGACTTGGGAGCCACAAGGTAATTTATTTCATGTGCTACAAGGTACTTGAAAACCAAAAATTTCAAATAATCATAAATGCAGACTTGGTAGGTGTTATGTATTGTTTGTAAATTTTAGTTTGCCACTGGAAGCTAGGTCTATGACCTAATTTTTACTAAAGTTTTATAAATTGGTGTCGTAGTAATAAGAGCTAATGTTTATTGAGCTCTTACTATGTTCTAGGCACTGTTCCCAGCTTTTTATATGAATTAACTCATTTTGTTCTAGCTTTCCTAGTCTCTTCTCTATTCTCTTAACTCAAGAGGAAGCTGAGGCACAGAGTGGTTAAGTAACTTGCCCAAGAACATGATAGCTTAAGTGGCAGAGACGCAGAGTGGCCCTGGCTCATAACCTCCACACTCTCCTGACTCTCAGTGGACCCTGTCAGCCTTCATTGTCTAATACAGTCTGAAGCGGAGAATATCAGTAGATCTAAGCGAAGGGTCCTTATCCAATCCTATAGTGGCTCAAACTTTAGTGTGCTTACCCACGGAGATTCTGATTCCTGGGGATGGGGATAAGCATTTTTTTTTTTTTTTTTTTTTCCTGCGGTACGCGGGCCTCTCACTGTTGTGGCCTCTCCCGTTGCGGAGCACAGGCTCCAGACGCGCAGGCTCATCGGCCATGGCTCACGGGCCCAGCCGCTCCGCGGCATGTGGGATCTTCCCGGACCGGGGCATGAACCCTTGTCCCCCGCATCAGCAGGCGGACTCCCAACCACTGCGCCACCAGGGAAGCCCCGGGATAAGCATTTTTAATACGCACCAAGGTGGTTCTGACCGTACTTTGAGATGCCCTGGATCAGGTTCCAGACAGTCCTCACGGTTCATTTCACACGAAGGCTTGTGGTGGTGGCTTGTGTGCTTATGTTAGGCCATTCTTTGTGTATTATCTGTGTGCCAGGTGAGTCTATTGAATACATACATGGATCTAAACTTTTGCCTGAATGCCTGCCTTACTAATCACCTTTCTTTTATGGAGATGAATAAAAGGCCAGCATCAGAGGGATTTTTTTTTAACCTTTTGAATGAGCTTCGGAATAGGGTATATTCGATCTGAGGAAATCGTTATGATGGATGTAAGGTTTGTAGACGGAAGAAAATAATCATGACATAGAATTTCTACTCTATTGGGTGTTTTTTTTTTTTGGTATGTTTGTTTTTTGTTTAAAAGAAAATTTTAATGTGTACTGGACTTCACAGCAGAGCAGTAGTTTCATGATTTGGGTTACTCTGAATATTAACTGTGGACAAGGAAGGAGTCCTTGCTCTTAAGTTTGGGAAGAAACTTTCATGCCTCTGTACAACCCAAACCCCTGATTATGTGTGTTTTAGAATCTAGGGAGAACACTAAGCTTGCAGTTTTACTACTTCCGTATCTTAGTTGCATGTTGAACTGGCAAAATATGTTTTTCTTTCTCTTAGGGAGTCACGAATCGCACTGAACCAAAAAACGTCCAGCCATTTCTTCAGTTACAAGCAAAATGAATATTCCCATGCTGCTCCAACATCCTCATCGGGACTTCCTTAAAGTCCTTTTAAGAACACTTTACCGACGTTACCACTTCATCTTACCCTCAAGTACTCACCTCAGATCAGGACTTCCATGTGCTCAGCCATTCAGTTATCTCGGACTCCATCATGCAAAGTGGATGCTGCCGTCAAATGGTTTAACAAGAAAATTATGTCTGCAAACAACCTTAAAGGAACAGACAGAAGGACTTTCTGATAAAGAACAAAGGCTTGTGGATGAGCTTTATACTGGTTTAATCCAAGGGCAAAGGGCCTGCTTGGCGGAGGCCATAACTCTTATAGAATCAACTCACAACAGGAAGAAAGAGCTAGCCCAGGTGCTTCTTCAGAAAGTGTTAGTCCGCCACAGAGAACAAGAGAAATTAAATAAAGGAAAACCACTAGCATTTCGAGTGGGTCAGTCTTTGTTTTTTTGGGGTTTTTTTGTTTTGTTTTTTGTCCAGTGAATATTTTTCTAAATTCTCTCTTCTTTTAAAATAAGTCAAAATAGCTTATGATCTAATGGGGATTTTTTTGTCCTTGCAGAATTTTGGAATGAATTTTGAATGCCTTTTCTTTGTAAATATTAGTCTTGTTACGTGGTGGGAAATGCAATGGCCATTTGAACGAAGGCTCTGTATTTTAAGAGAATAAGGTGAGATTCCTCTTTTGGCAGGGATCTCGCTGTGGCTCCCAGAACAGAAACGTGCGCAGGAAGAACTGTTCACCAGTTTACTCCTTTCTCTCAGTAGAACTTCTGCTTAATAGTCTAAAGTGACTTCCCTGCTGTTGTGGTTATAGCAACCATAATTATCCTTATCACATTTCAGAATTCTACTTCTTAGGTGTTTCGTTAGTCTTTTCTCTAAGCAAGTCTCACTTCTTTCAGATACTTTAAAAAAAATATATATATTTATTTATTTATTTTTGGCTGCATTGCGTCTTTGTTGCTGTGCGCGGGCTTTCTCTAGTTGCGGCAAGCAGGGGCTCCTCTTCGTTGCAGTGCGCGGGCTTCTCATTGCGGTGGCTTCTCTTGTTGTGTAGCACGGGCTCTAGGCATGCAGGCTCAGTAGTTGTGGCATGCAGGCTCAGTAGTTGTGGCTTGCGGGCCCTAGAGCGCAGGCTTAGTAGTTGTGGCGCACGGGCTTAGTTGCTCCGCGGCATGTGGGATCTTCCCGGACCAGGACATGAACCCGTGTACCCTGCATTGGCAGGTGGATTCTTAACCACTGTGCCACTAGGGAGGTACCTCAGATACTTGTTTATTAGAGATTCTGGAAATGGCTTGGCTCTAAGCACAGCCAGCTCAATACCAAAATGCCTTTTAAAGGAGACACCATGTTCATTTGCTGTCTAAAAATATTAGGTGTTCACTTCTTGAACAGTTGATCTGTTTCTGTAATTGCAAATAAGCTTGTTATATTTTCGAAGCTGTGCATTATAGAATAATCTAGACGTGTTTGACCAGAAGGAATTAAGCAAGTTTTGGGTGGAGCGAGCGCCTTTCATGATGGCAAACTAGGTGATTCCAGCCAACCCTCGCACTACAAACAACTTAAAATGGGGGACAAAGTGCATAAATTGTGTGAGGAATGGGTAAATATACTTAAAAGTGGATTGGCATTACTTACGTCTCAGTTTATTTGCAGTATGGGGCCTAAAACCTCCTAGATTTTAGGGTAATGGGGCCTAATGCTTTAAAGATAATTCCCAAAAGAGCTCACCAACTGCTGTTGGTACTAGTCCACATTTCCCCCTCACCTTATTCTTCTGCCCTCACTGCGGGGACTCTCTTTCTGAGAGTACTGCGCTGGGTGTTAATACTCTTTATGTATTGTGGACAAAATAGCAAATTCCCAAAGAGAAATTCCAGTTATGACAGAGTGTTTACTTATTAGGCTATAGAGAATCTTTGAAGAGAAAATGTCCAGAAATACCTAGAGTTAACCAGCAACTCATACATAACTAGCAACTCATAAATTTGCAGCACTATTCTGCTTCTTCCATCCGGACCTTATGAGGCCAGATAAACCTGAGTCTTTGTTGCAGTTGTTTTATCACCATGGTAAATAAAAGCAACAAATGTTTATTCAGCACCCATTAAGACAGAGACCTGCCCTGAAGATTGTGGTATGTCGCCAAGCATACCATATGCCATACATACTTTATGTAGTTACAATTAAGTGCTTATGTTTTATAGATTTTATTGAACATATATATCTCCTGATGCCATGTGCTATCGCATATCGCACATATATATCTCCTGATGCCATGTGCTATCGCATATCGCACATATATATCTCCTGATGCCATGTGCTATCGCATAACATATCGCAAAATTAACTCATCTGATCCTCACAATAACCTGAAGAAATAGGTGCTCTTATATCCATTTTATGGCAGAATGTACTCAGGTACAGAATCTTGCCCAAGATTACACAGCTCATAAGAGGTAGAGCTAGAAATAGACCCGGCCGACTGGCTCCAGAGTTTGTGTTCTTGCCTGCCATGCTCTGCTAACTCTCCAAGTAGGGGAATTTCCTGCCTTTCTTAAGATTAAAAAAAAAAAAGTTTTTTTTTCAGGATTCAGTTTATATTATTTTCTTTGAGTTATGAGTGAGATGAAAAAATTGTATTTCATAAGTAGAAAATTATTTTCTCAATCACTGGGAATTTCTGGAGTAATGAGTTGTTCTTCCAGTGGAAACATAGCATGGACAGAATCGGGGTGGGTGGAATAATCATTGATCATGATGAGAGGTGGGCAGATGTTGGAGAAATTCAGCACATTAACAACACAGGCAATGAAGTCTGCCCCAAAAGCTCTACGTTATACTAAAAAGGCAAGTCACATTTTGTAATTTTAAAAGTGAATCTGGTGAACATATGGAACTCTGACTTCTCTCCCTCCTGTAACCCTATTACTCAGGGACTAGATAAATAGGTAGATTTTCTTTTACTGCTTTAGGAAGCGTTAAACTACATTAATGACGGTTTTAATAAGGAGAAGTAGAAGGTAGTCTGGTATTTTAATAGAACTCATCATGGTGCTGATTTCATTTATTTCATTAAATTACAAAGTCTGTCTCCACCATAGGATTGTCTGGGCCTCCTGGTGCTGGGAAGTCAACCTTTATAGAATATTTTGGAAAAATGCTTACTGAGAGAGGGCACAAATTATCTGTGCTGGCTGTGGACCCTTCTTCTTGTACTAGCGGTGGTGAGTATTGCTGCTGCTTCGTAACTTGCAGAGGAGGGGCTTGTGGAGTGGAGCCGACTCTCTGTTGCAGTTTAGGGGGAATCTGCACAGACGGGTGTCTTCTAACCTCTGGCTGAGTTTGGTCTCGGTGAAGGAAGGGAGGTGGTGGGTGTGAGGTGGAGGCTGAGGGAGGTGTTTGGGGCATCGGGTTCTCCAGGGGAGGTTAGCTTACAGGTAACCTAGGAGTAGCCTGGGTAGGTAGAGAGCTAGGAGAACAGGTGCCAGAAGTTGGAGATGATCAAAAGTCAGTTTCACCCCTTCGTCTATCATACCTGAGGCTCAGCCCCTTTTCCTTCTATTGTTTTTCCTGGCTCCATCAGCCCCTACGCAGTTCAGAAAATGGCTTCTTACTCAGTAATTTCCCCATATTGTAATGTCTCTTCTGAAGCTTAAAAAAAAACTTCATGCTCTATTTAACTTGTCACCTGTTTATATTACATGTTCAGTTAAACAGAAAGCTCTTAGAGGGACCATGTGATATACTCTGTTCCTGGCAGCACTTAGCCTAGTACGTTGCACACAGTGCTCGGCAATTACTGATTTGAGGTCATGCAGTCACTCAAAGTTTAACTCGCAGCTCATCAGAGATAAAATGAATAAACTAAATTCCCCAAAGGATCATTTAAGGGAAACATAAATCATACTATATAAATACTCAGGAAAGCCTTTTCTTCCCTTACCCCTCTTGATGATTGAAGCATCTCACATGACAGTTATTCATTTAACAAGTATTTCAACACCTATCGTAGGCGAGGCCCTGTACAAAAAGGGTACTGTGTTGTTTAATGTTGAATAAGATGCAGTTCTCTTGGCCTTATGGAGCTCTATATCTCATGAGGGAAACAGACGGGTGCATGCAGGCCATTACAATGTAATGTGTGTTGCGAAGGGGGAAATACAGGGTGTTTTGTGGAAGGGTTTGGTTTATATCCTGTGGGTTTAATGCTAAAAAATAAATACAATATCATATTTCAGGGGCTTTAGGTCAATAGAGAGGTGGACAACAATTCCTGTTACCATCCATTGAGAAATTTAGCTGAGAACATTCACAGTTTTTGATTCACTATAATGAAAGGGTTAACCGTAAAGTAAAATTTATACTCGCAAAGTTCAAGATTAAATCCATGTCAGTGTATTATCCTTTTTTATAGTCTAAGAACTTTGTGAAAGGTAAGCACTTGAACAAAGAATTTATTTATAGTGGCCTTCATTTTCACACAGGTGCAGAGACTTGCCTCCCACCTTCATAATACTCTAGAATACTTGCAATAGCAAAAGAAAACAATAGTTTGAGATAAGAGTAGCGGAAATGGTGACATAAGATAACCTGATGGAAGTTACGTAGCTATGTGGTTCCTAACCTTTCTCAGACCAAAAATGCAGGTCCTTTTCTCAGGTAAAAATACAAAGACTCTGAAAGAAAAAACTGTGCAAGGATAAACAGGACGCTCTTACCTTTTCATTGTAACAGTAGATACATTTGAAAATAGCATTCCATTGAAGTTTGAGAAGCCTGTAGTCAATCCCTGTTGTGCTTCGGACTCACGGGCCCCCTGCAGTGGGAGCTCGGAGACCTCCCTAAGGCTCTGCAGTCACCAGTTTTAGATTCACTGGCAAAGACAATTATATGGGAGAGTAATTTCATAAATGTTTCAGTTCGGTGTGTTAGGATCTATAGGATAATAATGTAAAGTGTAGCTTTGGCAGACTGTTGACTTACACAGAGATGATTTCACCCAGAAAATTACTTTAGAACAAAGTTTTATGTCCAGTAAATAAGGTAGTCGAGCTCTGTTGGTAGGTGTATGCTGGGGCATTAGAACCTATGAGAAGTCAAAACTGGAATCATCAAGGAAAAGGTCGTATCTTTAAGGGACTCCTCAGTGTTTAGCAGCAGCTTTGGAAAGGTGAGCTCTTGAGCAGAAATTAAAATTCAGGTTAGAACAGCACTACACTTTCAGATGTTACTACGTGGCTAAAGGAGAGAAGGTAAAGGTAATTTCACTAATTCCGGGGCTTTCAGTCTTCTAGAATTTGCAGGTACGGGTGTTTGCCAGAATACTGCAGTACACACGGAAACAGCAACGGTTCTATTCCACAGGCATTACATTAATTGCATTCAGTGTACAAGATATGTAAGACATGGTCCTATAGACAAGCAACTCAGTGAAAGCAGAGTTTCTCAACCTTGGCACTGATGACATTCTTTGTTGTGGGCAGCTGTCCTGCACATGGAAGGATGCTTAGCAGTATCCTTGATCTCTACCTACCAGATGCCAGGAACACCCTTCCCTCCAGTTGTGACAAGTACAGATATCTCTACACATTGCTAAGTGTCCTCTGGGGGAAAAAATCACTCCCAGCTGAGAACCATAAACACAGCAACGTTAAGAGGACAGTAAAGAACCACCCCACCTGGAATGGAAGATTGATTTGGGGATTAGTGAAGCTGAAATTGGACAGGTAAGGTAGGCTACATTCTGAGGGCCTCCAATGCAAGACTGAAGAATCTAGATTTGAACCTCTAGTCAGTGGGAGCCATTATAGGTGTTGAGGGGCTTAAAACATTAAATAGATTAATTTGGCATCGTTACATACATGGTGTTGGAAAAAAGCTTAATAATATGAAATACAATTTGAGGTTTGGGGAGAAATGTCCTGAAGCACTTCCCCTAGGAATTGGCTGATTGATAATTGGCCCTTATAGGTGTTCCATGATTATAAAATGTAACTGTGTGTTTTAGGATCACTCTTAGGTGATAAAACCCGAATGACTGAGTTATCAAGAGATATGAATGCATACATCAGGCCATCTCCTACTAGAGGTACTTTAGGAGGTGTGACAAGGACCACAAACGAAGCTATTCTGTTGTGCGAAGGAGGTGGATATGACATAATTCTTATTGAAACCGTGGGTGAGTGTGATTTTCTATTCTATAACAATAAAATACTATTAAAATGAATGCTGCATAAAGATGAATGACGGCTAATCTCATTTTGTTCATTCAGCAGATACTTACTAAAGAGGTAATTAAATATAAGCTATCTCAGACTCTGTAGGAGATATGAGTATATAGACTATAATCCTTACCCTTAAAGAAAAGAAAGGTGAGCCCTGTGTCTGGATAACTGTTATACAAGGTGGTATGTTTTCAGTGCTGGAGAAACTGTCAGCATTAGGATGACCTATGGAAACACTAACATAACACCCATTTTATTTAAGCAGAGTCATATGTCTGCAGTATTCACTGAGAAGATTAGCGTAGTTGGGCACCTCATGTTTTATTTCACCTTTATATCCCTAGCACGTGGTTACACACAATGAAAATACTGAAAAGGAAACCCCAAGAACTTCACATTCCCGTGGAGAGACAATTTGTTATATTACTGTGTGATCAATGTTTGTGACACAACCTGATTCAGATTTGGGGGATCAGGGAAGACTTCAGGGAGGAGGTGACAGTTGAACTCAGTTTTTTTGTTTTTTTTTTTTTTTGGCTGCGTTGGGTCTTTGTTGCTGTGCACGGGCTTTCTCTAGTATGTGGCGAGCGGGGGCTACTCTTCGTTGCGGTGAGCAGGCTTCTCATTTCAGTGGCTTCTCTTGTTGCGGAGCACGGGCTCTAGGTGCGCAGGCTTCAGTAGTTGTGGCGTACGGGCTTAGTTGCTCCACGGCATGTGGGATGTTCCCGGACCAGGGCTCGAACCTGTGTCCCCTGCATTGGCAGTCGGATTCTTAACCACTGCGCCACCAGGGAAGCCCCTGAACTCAGTTTTGAAGGGAGGGTTGGAGTTAAGTAAAGTATGGGCTAAGGGGCCTTGACTGAAACACAGGAGTGAGCGAATGTGGCCCAGTCAGGGCACTGCATTTTGCGCAGGATCCTTAGAGCATGGAGCACGAAGGCAGGGAGTGAAGACGTGGGCTAGAGTCCAGGAGTCCATCGTCTAAGGGCAGATGGAGGAAAAGTTGCCTGAGTAGTGGTAGGAGAATCAAGGGGGAAGAGGACCATAAAATCACACATATTCATGGAAAGTTGTGTTTGGCTGCATGTTTCAGAGACTCAGACTATCTCTGACTCAAACAAGGAAGAGGGTGGGTTCTGTTTGTTTGTGTATTTGTGTTTTTTGTAAATAAAAGAAGCCTGGAGGCAGGCAGGCCCAGAGGTCGTGGTGGTTCTACAGCGCCCCGTGGGGGGGGGGGGGCTCTCCCTGCTCTCCATTCTTAGCACTTAGTTTCCAGCCTCAAGGTTGCCCATGGATAAAAGACGGCTGATGAAGCTCTAACTCACCTCCCTGTTCCAGGTAGAAGGAAGGAAGAAGGGGGAATAAGGAAGGGGAAGGGGTCGGAAGCGGTATACCTCCTGGCTGGCTTTGCCCTCTTGAAAGAACTCTCCTGGAAACGCCATCTAGTGACTTCTGCTTTCACACATTAACATCTCTGGCTGACTGGTGATGTGGGGGGTCTCTGGGGGGTCTGGTGATGTGGTCTTTCACCTGGGACACTGATGCCCCTGGTGAACCTGGGGGAAGGAAATAGGGAAGGATGAACATTGCGTGGGCGACCAGAAGTCTCTGCCCCACCGAGGAAGGAGAGAGTTGGAGAGGAGGTTTAGTGGAGTGGGGCACGTGGAAGTCAGATTTAAGTGGATTGCGGTTAATGTGAAGTAGTCGCGTGACGACAGTGGGCATAAGTTGCCTTTTTCCAGACATTTAGCTATCAAGAGGAAGTGAGAAATGCGGGGATGAGGGCAGGAGGTTGGGAGTTTTTGTCTTCTTATTTTCTGGTCGTGTTTGGTTTTCAGATGAGAAAGACTTGAGCCCAACTCATGGGATGTTTGAGGGACGGGAGCCTGTAGACAAGGGGAGGTTGGAGATAAAGCAGAGCCGGAGCCCAGGGGAGGTGGGAAGGAAGGAGAGGCTTCTGACACTGGGCCCGGCAAGGAGGCAGCAGGGCTGAGCGTGTGTTGTTTCTGCTTCTCTGTGGGGTTGTGGGGGGAGGCTGAGGACGTCCTTGCCTCTGTTTGGTCGTGAAGCAGGTGCCGCAGTCATCAATCATCGTCATGTGGGGAGATTATGGGACAGTGAACGTCTGTAGTAGCCACTGTGGGAAACAGGAAGGAAGCTGCCCGAGGGCGTTCAGGGGCATCGCTTGTCCTGTACCAAGAGGAAGATGTAGCCGATGTTGGAGCCCATGACCCTCTGGTGGCGCCTGTCCACACAGCTGAGGGATTTCTCCAGGACACTTAATGGAGGAGAGACACGGGCAGTAGGACTGATCCACGGGTGGGCTTTGCAGGGTGATAGAAGGATCAGGAGGCAAGGAAGCTGCCAGACATGGTCTAAGGTTGGAATCAGGCGCTCAAGCTGCTCACCCACGAAAGGGGAGCCGAGAAAGAGCAGCGGGAGCGAGGGGAGAGCGCAGGTCTTCACCTTCTCCGTCCAGTCAGAGACCACGCTGGTGGGAGCGGGGCTGGACAGAGGTGGGGCGGACCCCAGCTTTGCTCTTCAGGCGAGGCAGCGGCGTTTAATACATTGTTCAGAGGTGGCGGTTAGAGCGGGGTCAGGTTGAGTGCGTGATGGCGAGTATGAGCAGATGAACTGGAGCGGAGGTGGTGGTCAGGGGAGTCGAGGAGGTCAAATTCCCGTGAATGTTTCAATATACACGCGTGATTTAAAATTCCAGGTGTGGGGCAGTCGGAGTTTGCTGTTGCCGACATGGTTGACATGTTTGTTTTACTACTGCCGCCAGCAGGAGGAGATGAATTGCAGGTAATTATTTTGACTTTCCCCCCCAACCCCGAAACACAAAGTGTACATCTCTGAAAGTACAAATTCCCCATGTTGTGGGTTTTTTGTAAATTAAGTTGATATTAGCGTAGGGAAAGAAACATCATTCACGTTGGCTAAAATACCCGAGTCAAAGGCAAACTCTCTATTTTTTTTTTCCAACTTATAGTAGTAGAACTTATGACCTTGAGCTAATGACACAACTTAGTCTTTCCACCTGTAACGTGGGGGATAGCTCCAGCCAAGAGACCACTGTTACATGGGTGTTTGTGCTACAGCTGGTTGAAAGGTCCTCATGAGATATTCCTTTGCTTTTAACTGGGATCCCACTGTCCTAGTTTATATACTGTAGAAAGCGTTCTTCCTTTCCTCCTGCAGCAGTCTGGCATTAACTCCCTGGACTTAGCACAGCCTGCACAGGCTGAGGGCATCATCCTCCCAAGACTGCTTTCACTCCGGACGCAAGCAGCAGGCCCGGGGGTTCCCAAGTCACCCATGCCTCTGTGGGAACCCGCAGATGTGCGGGTTCCCACTTACCCCTCAGGTGCGACAGTTCACTAGGATGACTCACGGAATTCAGGAAAGCACTGCGGTACCAGCTAGAGTTTTATTATGAAGGATGAAAATCAGGACCAGCCAAATGAAGAGACACAGAGAGAGAGGTCTGGAAGGGTCCCAAACTCGAAACTTCTGTGTCCTCAGGACACATTTCCCTTCTGGCACATGCATGTGTTTCACCAGCCAAGGAGTGCTCCTGAGCTTCAGTGTCTGCAGTTTTTGTTGGGGTTTTATTATGCAGGCCTGATTGACCAAATCACTATCCACGTGATTGAAGTCAGTCTCCAGCCCCACCCTCCCCAGAGGAGGTCAGGCTGCTAGTGCATGGCTCAAAGCCCCAACCCTCTAATCACGTGGTTGGTTCTACTGGTGTGCTCAGCCCCCATTCTGAGTGATCTTGCATAAACCCAGGTATGGTCCCAGGCATGGTCCCAGGTACCCATGGCAAACAACAAAGTCACTCCTATCACTCAGGAAACTCCAAGGATTTAGCAGTTTCCCCCCAGGAACCTTGGGACAAAGACCAGATAAATGCTTTTTTTTTTTTTAATTTTTATATTTATTTATTCATTTTTGGCTGCGTTGGGTCTTCGTTGCTGCACACGGGCTTTCTCTAGTTGTGACGAGCGGGGGCTACTCTTCATTGTGGTGCGTGGGCTTCTCATTGTGGTGGCTTCTCTTGTTGCTGAACACAGGCTCTAGGCTTCCGTAGTTGTGGCACACAGGCTCTAGAGCGCAGGCTCAGTAGTTGTGGTGCACGGGCTTAGTGGCTCCGCGGCATGAGGGGCCTTCCCAGACCAGGGCTTGAACCCGTGTCGCCTGCATTGGCAGGCGGATTCTTAACCACAGCGCCACCAGGGAAGTCCCCAAATTCTATATTACACAACACCTCCCCTTCAGCTGAAAAATTCTGAAAAACTAGTGACATCAGACTCTGGATGCTGCAGTTTAGAAACATTAACTATTAGAATTTAACCACTGAAAGTTACGTTTTAAAATATTTGAAAAGAAATTTTAATCTTAGATAGCAAAATCTTCATTTTCCAAATAAGGTTTGGCCTTAGGATTTTTCTGTGTTTTCACGCAACATAATTTAAATCAAGAGATTGAGGCGTTTTTAGCCATCAGGTTATTTTTTCCTCAAATGCAAATCAAAACAAAAATGCTACATACATTTAAGGAAAACTTCAAAGACTCTTTCTGGAAATGAACATGTTAGTGACGTAGGTGTTTTCTTTTTTTTTTTTTTTTTTGTGGTACGCGGGCCTCTCACTGTTGGGGCCTCTCCCGTTGTGGAGCACAGGCTCTGGACGCGCAGGCTCAGCGGCCATGGCTCACGGGCCCAGCCGCTCCGCGGCATGTGGGATCTTCCCGGACCGGGGCACGAACCCATGTCCCCTGCATTGGCAGGCAGATTCTCAACCACTGCGCCACCAGGGAAGCCCGGTGTTTTCTTTTTTAAGCACCTGAATGATGGATGGTTTTGCATCCTGCAGGGTTAGCTCCCGAGAAGTGGAATCTATCATGAGGCAGTGTGAACTGTCTCCTGCCATTCAATCATATTGTGTCTGGATGATATATTTACTCTAATTCTGAATGTATTTCAGCGTGTTAGTCTCCAAATTTGAAAGAGATATTACAGATGACTTCCATAATCCCAAGAGTCGGTGCTTTTGAGTAATTTCTGTCAATAATTGTGATTCCTAGGACCCAGGCCTTGGGAGGGTGCAGAGAAAAAGTTAGAGTGTATGATTCTCAAAACCTTAGCAGTAACTGGTGTCCCATTTTTGATGGCATGAAATATTTTAGACGAATCAGTTTCTTTTCTTTTTCTCACCAGGGTATTAAAAGAGGTATAATTGAGATGGCAGACCTGGTGGCTATAACCAAATCTGATGGAGACTTGGTCGTGCCAGCTCGAAGGATACAAGCAGAGTATGTGAGCGCGCTGAAATTGCTCCGCAGGCGTTCAGGAGTCTGGAGACCAAAGGTCAGCTTGCATTCTGTTCTGCAGTTTTCACCCTGAGTGGACTGTGCCCGTTAGAAGAGAGGATGTGAGTCCCAAGCTAGACATATGATCAATCTTTGCTTGTAGATGAGATTATAATTTTAAAAATTGTGGCAAAGCCACAGAGTGTGTAGTTACGATTTTAAGTATAATCCTTCAACCACCAGAGGCCAAAGACTAGATGTGAGGCGATAAATTTGATTGCTTAATGCTTGGCTCGAGCCACTTGGATGTGATGACAAATCCATTCTGCAAGGAACCATCCTGAAGATTATGGCGCAATTAATGACTTGACCATCTAGGTTAGAGTTTGAGTAGGAGAGAACAGGCTTTTGATGTGGTAACTTTCCTTCCCATTATGGTTGTCGGGTGATGTTTTCGATAAGGAAAAAAAAAACCCGTAGTAAGTGATGCAGAAATACTGATGCGGACGCTTTATCTGTAGCAGGGCCCTGTGTTATTAAAGAGTAACCTATAATCACTATAACGAGAGCAACAGTGACACTTCTTGCTGTCGGCTCCCGGCACGTTGTCTGTGCTGCGTCTGGAGCTGTCTAGTCCGTGCAGATACCCATGCTCGTAGCACCTGCTGAACCAGGCAATTTGATGGAGGGAACGGGGCTATTCTCTCAGCTCGGTTTCATTTTCTGGCTCTCAGCCCTCAGGGAAACCTACGTAGCATTGCCCTTCTCATCCTAGTGACCATTTCCCAGTTCATCCCTGTGGTCTCTGAAGACCATTCGAGCAATCCCCAGTCAAAATAAACCTCTGAGCTAAAAAATACGACCTTGGATCAGTGTCTTATTTCTGCTTCGCACTTAGTAACCTTAGTAAGTTACCTTAGTGTATTTCTCAGCGTGTCTACTTTGACACGATGATAAAATGTCTCATTTTTGTTGCCTACCTATTGCCATAGACTGTAAGACTTAATTGGCAAATGCCAGAGTCCCCATGACAATGTTTTCTATCGTTTTAAGTAAAATAGTTCTGGTTCTTCCCTTTTCAACAGGTAATTCGTATTTCTGCCAGAAGTGGAGAGGGGATCACTGAAATGTGGGATACAATGAAAGAATTCCAGGATGTGATGCTTGCCAGTGGGGAGCTGACTGCCAAGAGACAGAAGCAGCAGAAAGTTTGGATGTGGAACCTCATTCGGGAAAATGTGGTAGAACATTTCAGGACCCACCCCACAGTCCGGGAACAGATTCCTCTTCTGGAAAAAAGGGTTCTCAGTGGGGCCCTGTCCCCAGGACTAGCAGCAGACCTGTTGTTGAAAGCTTTTAAAAGCAGAGACTAATGAAATACTTCCTATCCAATAACTTTATATATCTTTTCATACATATAAAGTTATTGGATAGGGTGCACTTCATTTTAATAAAGTATTTTAATATTAAAAGTCACTTGCATGCTTATATTTTCAGTAATTCTCTTGTGGTGCCCTCGGCCTCCTTATCTGTGAACTGCGCTTGGAAAGTGGAAGAGCGTTAGGTACGGATGGCAAAGGTCAGGCAGTCAGCAGCATTTGTAAGGTAACTGCTGTACGTTACTCAGCTCCATTACTTTCTGTTCTTATACACGGTGGCCTGTAGGATGGTGTCTTCTCATCAGTCACGAGCAGAGAAAGCTGAGGAGGACAGAAAAAGATCATGTACCTTAAAACGCTTTCTTTGATCCTCTATTCTCTGGGTTTCCAGAGAAAATGTAAGCAAGAGTGACCACATTTTTGAAGTCTTACTTGAGGCTAGAATAATACACAGTGGGTTTCTAAGAGCTGAAAATCGTGATCGACATTTGGTATGCCAGACTACCTAGGAATTTCTGAAATGGCCATGTACACGAGTAACAAAACAGTTGGAATGTGTAGGGATGTGAACACAGTTTTACAGTCTGTCGTCTAGACTTGCGGACTCCCCACGGTAGGTAGGAGAGCCCAAAGGGAACTGGGGAAATCAGCCACAAATAAGGTGGGTTGTAATCAAAGGTTTTTGCTTCTCTTCCTTCTTGGCCATTTGACTTCCTATTAGCATCTTAAAAATCTACTTTATTCTTGATGGTGAGGAACAAGTTTTGTCCTCTGGAGGAAGCATGGCACAGTGATTGAGGGCTTGGGTGCTGGCGTTGGGACTGGTGGGTTTAAACTTTAAACCCAGACCAAGCACTTATCGGCTGTGTGAGTTTGGACGAATAACCTACCTTTCTCAGTTTGAGTTTCGTCCCTGGTAAAATGGAATTGACATACTAACTTTATAGGGTTGATGAGGATAAATGAGATAACTCAGGAAACTCGTTTTGCTGTCATGATGGTACATGGGAAATACTGAGAGTCCTCTTGCCATTATTATTATTATGTTAAAGTTATGAGTATGTGAAGCTGTACAGACCTTATAAAAGGTTCAGTTTTCTCCCATGATCTTATTACTACCATCATGCTCTTGTGATATTTTATGATAGTCTTTAAAGCACCCATTCTAGTTAATTCTTTGAGTATATTTTACACTATTTGATGGTAGTTATAACTGTGTACATTTGAATAAAATCATTTCTAACCATAAAATTTCTCCATTGCACAAAATGTCATTCTAGAACTTTCAAACATATTCTATTCTGAGAATATTTGACACAGTATGTCCGCTTTCATTGTGACTTACCCTCCTACCTAGAATCGAATTTCTTGATTATTATTTTAGCAAGCATTCCTTTACGTTTTTTTTTTTAAGGTTTGTGTTATTGGCATACCTACCTCACATTTGAGGATTAGGAGAAACTTGGAAAGGTCATCCAGCCAATTCATCTAATTTCAGAAAGGACCACTATTAAGCCACCCTATCAGATGAAAAACTGTTTGTAGAATCAGAGAAGGAATTCCATAACTTCCCTTAGTAAGCCGTTACAGGGAATGACAAGCCTGTCATTTGTGGTACAGTGGAAGCCACAGCGGGGCACACGCGCACTGTATTACAAACAAGGCAGAGAAAGGGTGGCATTTGTTAGCCCTAAATTTTTCTATGCATTTCATCTTAGTTTGAACTGCTTTTAAGTGTTATAAATATAGTCATAAAAAGCATTAGAAAACCTCCCTTGTGTTTCTTATGTTGTTGTACCATTGGCTATGATATAGAGACCAATTTCCAAGGTATTATTTACCTTTATTTCTGTTATTTGCTACACTGGAAGCTGTATAATATAGTAAAAGATTTGTGGCCTTAAAAAAAAATTAATGCTCCCTTTTATTAAGCTCAAAAATGCCATCGCTCCTTCCCACCTGTAATTCTACTGTGCTGGACCCCTGACCTGGTCAAAAGTACAGGTTTAGATACCCGCAGAGTCAAATCTCAGCTTTGTCACTAACCAGCCATATGATTGGGGCACAGGTTATTTCTCCTCTGTATGCACCAGTTTCCTCATCTGTAAAATTAGGGTAAGAATAGCTGCTTTACAGAGTTGTTGAAATAATTAAATGAGATACTGTATTTAAATTGCTTGGCACTCAGTAATTGGTAGGTGTTGTTAGAAATGTTACAGTAGGCACTCTTTGTTTTTACAAAACAGATTCTCGTCATTTAATTTTAGTTTGGCCAGACTACTTAGTCTCCCTGTGCCTCAGTTTCCTTATTATTAAAGGGGTTGACAATGGTGTTCACCCAGAGTTCCTGAAATGACTAGGTTAGTTAATACACAGAGTACCTGAACGTAGTAAGTGCTAAATAAATATTTAACGATGGAGAGTTGCTACCTCTTAGAGTTGTTGTAAGGATTAAATGAGTTCATCTTCCTCTGTCTTAAAAGGGTAATTCTTTTCTGAAAATAAACCTGACTTCGCTTTTGTCAGAAGCATAATTACCATTAATTTCCGTAGGTGGGTAAAAATGTGCTGTGTTCCAAACTGAGCTCCAAAATTGACAGACATTTTGCTAAAACAATACCAAATTTCAATAAAATGACTGCACTTTCTTGTACAGGTACAGCCGCAGTTAACAGTAGCTATCACAGTGCAACCTAGCAGGGAATTGTCTCTTCATAATCACCAGGATGGCTATTACCTCTTTCCCTAAGCTCTTGTGGCTATTACCCAGTATACACTGAAGACAAAAGCTCATGAACCACATACATGTGATCCTCAGTGTTTATGTTACTAAGTCTTTAACGCAGGAAGAAAACAAAACAGGAAGAATCAGTGACAACAATTCTAACATGGCACTCATCCAGCAGATTGCCATCATAGAAGTCACGATGCTACTGCCAAGAACTGGTAAACTGCAAGGGCTTCGAGAAGAGAAGCAACTCCTGTGGTCTATACATCCATGCAGATGGTGGAGCTCAGCTGCTCCTGGAGCAGTCCACGTGGGGCTTACAAGCACAAATGCTTCCTAAGGCGAACTTTATGACACTCCTCACAAAGTCCAGTTCTCCTCACCTAAGGGGTACATCTTGGGGTGCCACTGTGACTCATGTAGTGTGTTAGAAAACTCACTAAATGTCAGCGTCATTATTCAGGGAAGACTTGGAAAATGATGAGCAAGTCGAAATTTTCCTTGAAAAAGAAACTTCAGAATGAGACTCTAGACTATTTGGTTTTCTTTCCTTCGTTGTAGTATTTTGGTTACTTGGTTACTAAATTTATGAACTTTTAAAACCCATGCAGCATGAATTTGTAATTCCTGCCCCACATGAGGCTTATGTAAGTACACTTTTTGGTCATTAGTGGTATGTTTGATAACAGAATATTAGAATGGCACAAAAGCTGTTATACAATATTGGATGCTTTTTTTTGATTCCAGAAAAAATTCAACTTGGTCATGTAAAATGTAGATGATGCTATTGTGAGTCAAAGTACATTAATATTTACCTGAAAATTGATGCATAGAGGTGCCCTGGGGCAGATAATTTTGCTGAGCTCCCTCAGCTTCTTGACAGAACGAGGTGAGGGCACATCTAAGTCGGTAAACTGTTCTACTCTCAGCAAGTCTAAATGCTTAATCAGTTAATGTTGCTTTTAACCAACACAGAGGCAATCATGCAACCTTGTCCTCAAAGCTCTGTACCGTCCACCTGGCTGATCTGAGGTGTGGTTAGAATTCTACACAGGGATATCTTAGGATGATATCTTAAAGCCATTTATTGGGCCCATGTTTTGGTGGCAAATCTTGTTACATATGGAACCTAACTATTCAAGGATCAACACTGCCTTCTTATGAATAGAGTCACTTTTACACCCAAATTTTGCTGACTCAGGATTCCGTCACATCAGGCAGGACCACAGACCCCTCAAGTACTTTTGGAAGTTCTAGGGGTTCCTCACTGATTCACCAACAAGCTTAATTCTTGGGTGCAGCTCACTCCCCGCAGGCTTCTGTTGGGCTCCACTGTTGTAGCTGCCGCTGTTCCTGTAGGAGAACGCTGCCCTGCTTAGATGGTCCCAAACCGTGAAACTCCTAAGTTGCCGAAATAGTGCTGTGTTCACAGAGCACAGGATCCCTGCCTCTCCTCTCACAGGGGCTGGTCCATAGTGCTGGGGTCGGGACCCACTACCACAGCATCTCTCATTGAGCTCAGCTCTCCTGTCTCTTCCCCCAGCATACAAGCCCACAATCTCTGCAGAAAACTTCCCCCACACAAGCCCCCTTTTCAAAATGTCTGTCAACCCCTGCAAAGATGCCTGGGTAGTTGGCAGTCTCTCCTTGTCTGGCAGTATCATCTTCAGTTGAGTCGTGATCTCCCAGCTTCACATATATATGGTTGCTAATATTCTATCAACAACTGCTTAAAGGTATTATGACTCCCATTTTACAGGAAAAGGAATTGAGCAATAGGAATATTAAGAAATTTGTCTAAATTCACTGAGCCTAAATGTGATACATTATATACATTAGATTTAAAAAAATACTATTTTCCAGTTGCTCAGAGTACTTTATGAACCTTATTTCATACTTTCCATAAGATAGTTCAGGTATTATCTTTATTTATGGATGCCTCTGTGGTATAGAATGGGTAAGGGATTTGTACCTAATTCAGATGGTAAGATCCTGCTCAGTATGTTATCTTTAAGGCCTTTCTTCTCTGTAACCTCATATATCTTAGATTTTGCTCTTTTGGAGAATGGTGCCTCAAGGTATTTCTTTTCCAGTAGGCTTTACTGCTTATGGTTGAAGATAATATTTTAGACATTACAAAACAAAACTTAACGTCAGCTCTGTATTAGCCAGGACTCTTGTCCAGAAATGACAGAAACCTACTAGCTTGGGCAAAAAGAGGAATTTATTGGCTCATCTAATCATTCAGGGAGAAGCATAGCGGTGCAGCAAGCTTCAGGGCCGCAAACAAAGCTAGGATTCTCCATCGCTTCCTCTCTGTGTTTTGACGTCATTCTCCACGTAGCTGGAGAACTAGCAACCAGCGGCACTCAGGTCCAGGGGAAGGGCTTCCCCTGTCTCCAGAGATCCAGCTCTGAGAGTCTTGGGGAAACACTCAGACTGGCCTGCCCGACAAGTCATAGGTCTGTCTCCGTGGCCAGTGGTGTGGGGTGTTATGATGTTATGACTGACTGGAAACTTCTGGAGTCAGGGGAAGACCCATTCTCCAAGATAAGTGAGTTGCTAGTCACAGAATAAAGTAGAATGCCAGGCAGACAAAACAAATGTCTGCTAAACATGCTTTAATCTGTTTTGGAATAAAGTGAGATATAAATAAATGAGTGTTATTGATGTATTATTGTAAAGTGTGATCTTCATGAAAAGGTTTAACTACTTAATTATTAATATACCACCAGAACACACAAGTGAAGTTCATATAGCCAGCTGTCACTTATCTTCAAACTTATGTGAGTACTCTAACACTCATTTATTGAAAATATCTTTCCCTAATCCAGTTTTCCAAATACTTCCCCTAGGTTATTTTTACCCTTCCTTATAGTGAAGATGCATCTGAAAACAGGAAAAGATCAGTAGCCTAAACAGGAATGGTTAAACAAAGTATGGTATTGTTTAGGTATTATTTCCCTTTTATGTCTAGCTGATTAATAGGATATTTTAGAGTTATTTTAACCTAACCACCCCCTTTATACAGAAAAAGAAGAGGAAGGAGGGGGAGAGAGAGGGGGTAAGAGGAGGAGGAGGGGCTGTGACAGAGGTCTTTTTTTTTATTTTTATTTTTTGCGGTACGCGGGCCTCTCACTGTCGTGGCCTCTCCCGTTGCGGAGCACAGGCTCCGGACGCGCAGGCTCAGCGGCCATGGCTCACGGGCCCAGCCGCTCCGCGGCATGTGGGATCTTCCCGGACCGGGGCACGAACCCATATCCCCTGCATCAGCAGGTGGACTCTCAACCACTGCGCCACCAGGGAAGCCCAACAGAGGTCTTTTGATTGCATGGTTGTCCTACTCAAGACAAACTCAAGAGAAGACAGACTTATTTGAAATGTAGAGGTTTCCTTAAAATCCAAAGACAGGAGTCAAACTTCAGCCTTCAAGAATGGAGGCGATAAAGACTCTGATTTTAAACTCTGACATGTAAAGAACTCGGGAATCTCTACTCCCATCCCTCCAACTTAGAAAAAGCCAGTCAAATTGAGAGTCAATGACTTTTCTTGGACCCGGAGAGAAACCACAACCCCAAAATCTGGACAGACACGTGCATCCAGAGAGTCGGTCGAGATCTGCCTGCCTGGAGCAGAGACCTTTGGGGCCGTAAACTGGTGGGGACACTAAAGTGGTTATTTTGTAGAACTACTGAAGTCTGAGTGTGAACCAATAGGAGAGTGAGAAACTCCTGAGGGCCGCGGTCTTACGGGAGCCCCCCACTTGCGTGGGCTTTTACTTCCAGAAACCGTGTTGTCATGAAGCGAAGATGCGAGAAAAACCCCTCATGACCCCAGCAGGAGCCGGTGAAGTGTAATCATGTGTAAAACTCCAGAGCCTTCTCCGTAAGACCTACTCTGCAGGAAAAAGGACGTTGCTAGCGCCTTATCCCAGCTGGGGCAAGGGCATTCCTCCCACTCCATCCCGCCTAGTGCTTTTTTTCTCACCTAAAGTGGGGAGGGGGACATCGTCAACAGGGGTCGGGGTTTTAAGGAAATATTGAACAGATTGGAAACTCTGTAGCCAGCGAATGGAATAAGAAGTAGGGGTGGGAGATCAAAGCCCAGGGATGCAGGACCACTTAACAGACTGACATTTAATCAGAAGATTATAAAATTCTCCTTCCCCAACACGTGGCCAGCACACTAACAGGGCTCCAATATAATGACAAGATTACAGTTGAAAGAGTCACAAGACACAGACTCTCTGAGGAGGGCTACTCAGGGAAGCCCAAAGTCGAGGCGGGAAGACAAAAGCAGGGATGCTAGAGGGATCTGAAGCCTCTGGCACTTCCAGCAACCATTACATGTACCCCAACCCTTAGATTAGCAAACATCCTCACACTAAAGGCCTATTTACCTCAGTTCCTGCTACTTGATACGTCATGTCTGGATTTCAGCCAAAAATTACAAGGGAGGCCAAAAGGCAAGACAAAAAATTGCCTTTTTTGTTTTTAATGATGTCTTATTTTATTTTTAAAATTTTCTTTTATTTATTTATTTTTTGTCTGTGCCATGTGGGCATGTGGGATCTTAGTTTCCTGACCAAGGATCGAACCCAGTCCCCCTGCATTGGGAGCACAGAGTCTTACCCACTGGACCACCAGGGAAGTCCCAAAAAAACATAGTCTTAATCATCAGAACCAGAGTCAGAGATGCACAGATGTTGGAATGATCAAACAAGGAATTTAAAATAACTATGATTAATATATTAAAGGCCCTAAAGAAAAAAATAGATGACAGGCAAGAACAGATGGGTGATGTAAGTGGAGAGATGGAAACTCTGAAAGAATCTAGCAAAGAATTTTGCTAGAAATCAAAACACTGTAACAGACACGAAGAGTGCATTCAATGGGCTCATCTGTAGATTTGACACAGCCAAGAAAAAGGATCAGTGAGCTTGGAAATAGGCCATTAGACACTTCACAAACTGAAATTGAAGATAAAAAAAGAATGAAGAAATAAAACAGAACATCCAAGGACTGTGGACCAATTTCAAAAGATGAAACATACAAGTCATCGGAATACTGGAAGAAGAGAGAGAAGAATTATTTCAAGTAATAATGCCTGAGGGCTATCCAAAATTAATGACAAAAGCCAAATCACAGATCTGGGAAGCTTAGACAACACCAAAGAGGAGGAATACCAAAAACTAAAAGAAAAACCCACACGTTACCGTATCATATTCAAACTGCAGAAAACCGAAGAGAAAAAGAATGGAGGCACCTCTCACATATGAACCAGAAAATTTCAGTCATGACAGTTCTGCTTTTCTCTGCACCATTCTAGACTTTATGATTGTTTTCCGTGAAGACCATCAAGGGCCTTTCTAGCTCCAGTTTTATCTCATTATTTTACAGCTCTAGTTCTTCCTTTAACACTTCCTAGTTTCTTGTTTCCCAATTTCAAATTCTTGACAGAATTATGATTGGCCTGTTCATCTTTTGGAGGCAGTAGAAGTCACTGAAGGAAGTCTCTGGGTGGGTTTCCCAGAATCAGTTGCCCACCTCAATCTGTGTTTCAGAGGGTGGAATAACGTATAAATGTGGTTCCTTCATACTCAGCAAGGACAGTTTGTAAGGCACTGTTTCTTGGTGCTTGTGGGTGGGGTAGGCAATGATGTATACTTCCACTATAGAACAAATTACTAGGTGGATAAAGGAGTTTCAGAGGGGTGAGGTGATTTGCTGAATCAGCCAGTATGACTCAAGACTCAAACCTACCTCTTACTAACTCTTTACTCAGTGATCTATTACATGGATTAGAAGCAAGCGATTAAGAAAAATATATTGCCTATTGACCATAATCTTTTAAATTATTCCTGCTCTTCCTTAGAATGTTATCAGTCTTTTTAATTCTAGAAATGTCATTATTTACTAACAATCTGCTGCGATACTACATCTTTATTTAGGATAAACATCTAAGAAGTCACACCACCTCTTTTTAAGACCAGTGCCGTTGCCGGTTCCAGAAATTTTCGTCCCACTAGCTCCAGTCACTTGGGGCCCTTGGCATACTAGAGGACACAGACACCATTTTACTCAGTGACTCTCAGAACATCTTATTGCCCCTGTGGTATCTATCATACACCCTCATTGTTGTTATGATTTGAATCGTGTCCTCCTAAAAAGGTATTTGGAAGGCCTAACCCCCAGCATCTCAGAATGTGATCTTATTTGGAAATAAGATTGTTGCAGGCATGATTAGCCAAGAGGAGGTCATGTTGGAGGTGGATGGGCCCCAATCCAATGTGACTGGTCCTCCTAGGAAGACAGTCACGTGGAGGCAGAGACACACAGGGCGAATGCTGTGTGACGAGAAAGGCAGACTGGAGAGACGCAGCTGCGAGCCAAAGGATGCCAGAGATCCCCGGGAAGCCACCGGAAGCTAGAAGAGGCAAGGAAGGATCCTCCTATGTGTTCCAGAAGCAGAAGGAGCCTGAGTCCTGCTGACACCTTGATTTCAGACTCAGCCTCCAGACCTGAGACATTACATTTCTGTTGTTTTAAGCCACCGAGTTTGTGGTACTTTATTAAGGCAGCCCCAGCAAACTGATATAATCGTCAACTGCTGTCCGAGCCTAACACAAAGAGGGAAAGTTCTGCAAAGCTTTTACTGCACTCCCCCTCCACCTCAGCTAAGAATATAGTCTTCACCTTCCAAGTCTGCCTTCCCTCAGTACAATGAAAATGCATAAAAGGAAAGGAACACAAAAGATTCCTAGTGTTTCTCTTGTCAAGATACCTTGCTTCGGTTTACGTTCCACAGTTTCTACCATATCTTGCCATTGAACTCGGTATCCAGCTTTGACTATCCCAGAGGACCTAGAGTGTACAAGTCTGTGAGGCAGGCTTCCTGTAAGAGGGAGCGGGGATATTACAGAGGCATCCTAAAACACTTAGCCATGAGCAACGGTAAAGCGATCACGAAATGTCTGGCTGCTCCAGGGTATTCTGCCTGGAGGAGAGAATGTGTGAAACCCCCCGGGAAGTGTGGGAGGTCTGGAGTATATAAAAGCGCTGTGCTCTTATAAACTCACTCTGGTTCTATTCAAATTTTTATCATGTGCATTAAGCTTCTAGCATCATGCCCTATCATATGGTATTTGCAATATGAATTTTTAGCTCAAAATAATTTCACCTGAATAATCTGCTGAAAAATTGTACTGGGTATTTGCATCTCAGAACAACAACAAAAGTTAGTTCACTGTATGTGGTTTGCGTACTTCCCAATATTTATGAAGTGTACCCAATTAAACTTGTATGCTGTTTATGCTGCCTTTTTACACCGTTCTCTACTTAAATAGCTCTTGATTAGTGAACAAATCCTAATCAGGGTGGCAGGAAAAATGCCATCGGTATATCATACATCATTGTATTTGTAGGAAGTAGGCTAATATGGCGCAAAATAACAAGTGCTGTTGTTCAGTGGCCCAGAGTAGATGCACAATAAATATTAATTGAATGAATGGATGAGTGAACAGCTTCTGAGCAAAGCTCATACGTAGCCACAGGGACAAAGAGACATAGCTACATATTGAACAGTCCTTACAAAGAATGGCACATGAAAGGGCATGAATACATTGAATTAATCCAATTCTCCGGAGCACCCTAAAATTGCATTTATTGGGATACCTACAATTTTGTAAGACAAAATGTGGTTGAATGTCTCTTAGCTCAAGGCGTAACCCCGGAAATGCAGAAACAGGCCTATAAATGCCTGTGCACGTTATGAATGTGCTGCCGTTCAGATTACGTGTCCAAAGGAGGTGGGGGGGAGTATTAACCTTGATCATTCTAGGGCTAGGGTAGCCTTTTCCCAGGTCTTGTGCACATTCATTCCTGTGCATCCCTAAACCTGTGGACCCCAAATCAGCATGTGGTGTGATTCAGTAACAGAAAAAAGGAAGTAGAACTTAGATTCCTATTTGACTTAGCCAACAACATAGGCAAATAACCCCCCTTGGAGACCAGAGAGAGAATGAAGGGTCTGTCAGTTAAATCCTAGGATTTCTCTTCTGGTCTTTGCTCACCGAAAAAACATGCATTAACTGATCATTTTAGCAACTTTATTTCATGCCTTCCACCCACTCCTGCCATGACCTCCAGGTAGGATTCAACTTGTTTAAAGCTATGAGGAGTTCATCTACCTATTATTTGTCTTCAAGCATTTAGAAACTCTAATCCACTAAGATTAATCTCGTTTGGGGGAATTCCCTGGTGGTCCAGTGGTTAGGACACTGCACTTTTCACTGCTGAGGGCGCAGGTTCAATCCCTGGTCAGGGAACTAAGATCCCGTAAGCTGCGCAGCACCGCCAAAAATAAAATAAAATAAAATACGAAAAAAGAGGACTTCCCTGGTGGTGCAGTGGTTAAGAATCCACCTGCCAATGCAGGGGACACAGGTTTGAGCCCTGGTCCGGGAAGATCCCACATGCCGCAGAGCAACTAAGCCTGTGAGCCACAACTACTGAGCCCACGTGCCACAACTACTGAAGCCCGCGCACCTACAGCCCGTGCTCTGCAACAAGAGAAACCACCGCAATGAGAAGCCTGTGCACCACAATGAAGAGTAGCCCCTGCTCGCTGCAACTAGAGAAAGCCCACGCGCAGCAACGAAGACCCAACCCAGCCAAAAATAAATAAATTAAAAAAAAAAAAAAGAGATTGATCTCTTTTTAACAGAGAAGTTTTTTTAGAATCCCAGTTAGGAACTATGCGTGGGTAATAGGCTTCCTAGAATCTCTCTTCTCATCTTGGAAAATATCGGGGGTTGCAAGGGTTTTTCATATTAATATTTAATTGACAATATTTGATGTATCATTCTTAAACTTGATCTCAGAATCTTCAAAGTATTAAATTATGTGTGTTAACAGGAGGCCCGTATACCTCTTTCCTCATAAACAAGTCTATGGACCTCAGCTTGGGAACACAAAGTAGTTGTTCATTTAGAAAAATAAGAACTTGGGCTTCCCTGGTGGCGCAGTGATTGAGAGTCCACCTGCCGATGCAGGGGACACGGGTTCGTGCCCTGGTCCGGGAAGATCCCACATGCTGCGGAACGGCTGGGCCCGTGAGCCATGGCCGCTGAGCCTGCGCGTCCGGAGCCTGTGCTGCGCAATGGAAGAGGCCACAACAGCGAGAGGCCCACGCACCGCAAAAAAAAGAAACAAAAAAAACCCCTAAAACTCATTGGTCTTTTCTGCAGGGCACATTTATTAGGTCATCGATTAGAAGCTTCTCTGAATATGAAGATTATTACTATGTAAGTTGTTGGGGATGCTTTTGGACTGGGTTGATGTGGAAGGCAGTAGTCAGCAGGTGCGGGACCAGACAAAGGGTGCAGGGTGGGCACTGGGGAGAGATGGGGGAAGGTGACAGATAAGGAGAGTAAAGCAAGTTAAAGATGCAGTAGTTTTAATAGTCTAAAGAGTCCAGCCTCTGCAGTCACACTGCCTGAGTTTCAACACCAGTTTTCCCTCTTCCTGGCAGTGTGATGTTGGGCAGACATTTGGTGGATCACTTTCTTCCTCTGTAAAATGGGGATAAAAACAGTACCTTCGGGGCTTCCCTGGTGGCGCAGTGGCTGAGAGTCCGCCTGCCGATGCAGGGGATACGGGTTCGTGCCCCGGTCCGGGAAGATCCCACATGCCGCGGAGCGGCTGGGCCCGTGAGCCATGGCCGCTGAGCCTGCGCGTCCGGAGCCTGTGCTCCGCAACGGGAGAGGCCACAACAGTGAGAGGCCCGCGTACCAAAAACAAACAAACAAACAAACAAAAAAACCCAGTACCTTCCTCATAGGGTTGTTGTTGTGAGGATTAAATGAGTTATTGTATATAAAGGGCTTAGAAGAGTATCTAGAACATATAAATACTTGCTTCTGTTGTCACCAATTATTATTATCCTATACATGAGACTCTCCCAAGATTCAAGTTACTTGAGTAGGACTTTGAAATACCTTTTAGGATATTCTTCTAAATGACTTTTGATTATCCTAATAATGGTTCTATCTGAGATTAAGAGTGTTGTCCAAGCATAATGGTACGGCAATGGCTTAATTTTATAATAGAGGAAAGATGGGCCTGTTCAGCTTGTGGGCCTACTTCCCGCAACACTCACCTTGAGTGAATCCAAGAAATCAGCTATCGCTTGCTATATGCTGTTTATCCCAGGACGTACCCGCTATGAGATCTCAAAAGCCTCGACCATTATTATGGCTCATTTTTTTAGTTACAATTATTGTGAGTCTTTTTGTTTGTTTCTTTGAGAGTGTGAGACACAATTTGTGGATTACTTCCTTTATCAATTCAGACAGGGCTTCCTTGGAAAACAGCATCCATTAACTCAACTTTCCTCACTTTGGGGTCCACAATATACCTGATCTATTTCTATTTCCCTATTCTCTATTCCCCACCAACACACACACACATGCACACACACACACACCCCTGAAGACCTTGTGCTTTATTTTCTCCTTTCCCTTGACTATGCACCCAGAACTAGAGGGAGAGAAAGTCTAAGAAGCATCATATTTGATTGAACTGACTCCAGTCTTTTTGCCATAGAGTTTCTTGTTTTTTGTTTGCTCTTGTTTTTATGGCCTAGACTCCAGAGAGAACTGGAAGAGAAAAATAAATGTAAACTCAAGAGAGACTCTTTGTAAGATTAGGAAGATTGATTATATATGGATGCATTCCATTTGTTTTCATTTTTGTAAAATAGAGTCTTGGCTCTGATTATGAGTTACATATATTCATTGTAAAACATTTGGAAAATAAAGAAAGGAATGTAAAATATACAAATCACATGCAATCCTCCTACTCAGCTATAAGTACTAACATCTCTGTATAGAGCCCACTAGGCCTTTTCTTATAAATACATACACATACATATACTTTTTTTTTTTTTTTTTTTTTGCGGTACGCGGGCCTCTCACTGTTGTGGCCTCTCCCATTGCGGAGCACAGGCTCCGGACGCGCGGGCTCAGCGGCCATGGCTCACGGGCCCAGCCGCTCCGCGGCATGTGGGATCTTCCCGGACCGGGGCACGAACCCGTGTCCCCTGCATCGGCAGGTGGACTCTCAACAACTGCGCCACCAGGGAAGCCCCATACATATACTTTTTATTAAACAAAATTTGGGTCACAGTGTTTACGTTTTATAAGCAGTTTCAGTTTTCATATAGTAAACATAACCAAAAATAAATTTCAGGAAAGGAAAGAAAAACGATCCTTCCCTTAGGCTCCTCTTCCCTAATTTTATCAATTTCCTTTTCCTGTTCCTTTGCACTTCACCCTTCATTTTTTTTTTTTTTTTTTGCGGTACGTGGGCCTCTCACTGTTGTGGCCTCCCCCATTGAGGAGCACAGGCTCCGGACATGCAGGCTCAGCGGCCATGGCTCACGGGCCCAGCCGCTCCGCGGCACGTGGGATCTTCCCGGACCGGGGCACGAACCCGTGTCCCCTGCATCGGCAGGCGGACTCTCAACCACTGCGCCACCAGGGAAGCCCTGCCCTTCATTTATTTCCATCCAGTTCTGGTTGCAGCTGGCTCCTTGTTTTCTGTGTCTTGTAGACCATGTAGACTGTAGACCACAGTTTTTGACAAGTTACTAAAATTTCCAAATGCTACACTTGATAAGCATGAAGAAATTATTGCAAGATCAAGGACTGAGAATTAATATTATTATAACCGACAAGCAGTTATTAACTATAACGCATTACGTACACTGTCAGTTGCTGGCCACGCTTGTCCAAATACTGGAATTTGGCACCTTATGGGCAGGAGACAGATTCTTGTTGAGATGGAAGCTTAAGTTTCAAATGGGATCTTTTTTCTCAAGAGAATTCTGCTTGTTTTTGGTCTTTCTATTACTTGGTTTCTCCCTGGGTTTTGTCTTGGAATGGCATCAGTAAGTTTCTGCCTGACATATCTAGTCCCTGGTGATAAAAATCGAAATAGTAGTTACCTGTGTGTGTGTGTGTGTGTGTGTGTATGTGTGTGTATGTGCTGTTTTGACTGGACACAGAGTGGTGCATCTGGGTGGTAGTTACATAGATGTACACGTATGTCAAGTATATTTGTGTACTTTACTGTTTGATGTTACGTCTCAATTAAAAAAAAAATACTGCTTGAGTCACCCTCTTGCCAGGCTGTCATTGGTTTAGGCTGGAGATCTAGTCAAGATGTAGTAAATTCCAGAGACTTATAGACCAGCCGTTGTCTTAGCTATAGAGACCTCTGCCTTTTTACTTCCTGGACTGTTCCACAAAACAGCAATACCCAGAGACACTCCCCGCCCCATAAAGGGAGTTAGTTGTGTGGTCAAATAAGTTTAGGAAATGCTGCCCCCTGGGAAGGATTCACGATGCACATTGAAATGTTAAAGGCCCTAAAGTCCTACAGCAAAGAAACATGTTTATTCCAACTTGTCCTAAACCTACTTAACCATGAAATTCTTTTAATTAATACCTATTAATACCTCATTAGAATAATCAGCCCGTGTTTAGACAAAAGGCTGGTCAAGACCTGCCCATTAATACCCACCCCCTGGACCTCGCCACTTATCAGGGGCAGATGAAGTGCAGCCAGGTGCAGGGGGCAGCTCTGGGCACTGGGCTGCCTTGGCCCCTGTCGCCTGCAGCCTCCAGCCAGGGCAGAATCTTTCAGCTGCAGCCAGACCATCCCAGGGGATTCCAGCAGAGCCTTATGTCCCAGTGACAGTGGCCCATACGGCCAGAGGGGAGGTGGGCTGAGCAGAGGCCTTCACTCCTGCATTCCCACTTCCAGGGAAGCCCTGATTGCAAAGAGCGGGTGCTCTGGGAATTAAACCAAGGTGCTAGTTGTCCCTCCAGGACTCTGGCTCACTGAGAGTGAAGTGACCAAGCTTGAAGTGTCTCCCTCTGTTGTGAGGGCAGGTGCAGAGGCAGCTCTCCTGTTCAGCTGAGGCATAGGATGCTGACAACTGCTGTGTGGGTGCTGTGAGGACCAGTGTGACATGGGATGTGCTCTGGGCTGGCTCTTCAGGGCACTCAGGTCCACGTTCTCCCTCACCTGGTGCTGAGGAACAGCTGGGCATGTCTCACAGGTGCCCTTCCCTGGAGTGGGTGGGCTGGGTCCTGACATAGCTGGGTCCTCTGACACAGACAGCACTTGTGATTTACAGAGGAGGATATGCTGGCTGGTCAAGCCAAAAACAATGTACAATATTTAATAGCAACTCTTCTTCCTCCTCAATTCTCTCCCCAGCCCTCTCTCTCTCTTTTTTAAAAAAATTTATTTTATTTAATTATTTTTTATACAGTAGGTTCTTATTAGTCATCCATTTTATACCCATCATGTATACATGTCAATCCCAATCTCCCAATTCATCACACCACCACCTCCACCCACTTTCCCCCCTTGGTGTCCATACATTTGTTCTCTACATCTGTGTCTCTATTTCTGCCCTGCAAACCAGTTCATCTGTACCATTTTTCTAGGTTCCACATATATGTGTTAATATACGGTATTTGTTTTTCTCTTTCTGACTTCACTCTGTATGACAGACTCTAGGTCCATCCACGTCTCTACAAATGACCCAATTTCGTCCCTTTTTATGGCTGAGTTAATATTCCATTGTATACATGTACCACATCTTCTTTATCCATTCGTCTGTCAATGGGCATTTAGGTTGCTTCCATGACCTGGCTATTGTAAATTGTCCCAGCCCACTCTCTTAAAAATTTTTTTATTAGACTATTTTTTAGAGCAGTTTTAGGTTCACAACAAGATGAAGCAGAAGTATAGAGATTTCCCATACATGCCCTGTCCTCACACATGCAAATCTCCCCCACCAACATCCCCGCCAGAGTGGTGCATTTGTCACAAATGATGAACATGCACTGATACACCATTGTCCCCCGAAGTCCATAGTTTATATTAGGTCACTCTTAGTGTTGCACACTTTGGGGTTTGGGCAAATGTGTGATGATGTGTATAATACAGAGTAGTTTCATGGCCCTAAAAACCCTCCGTACTCTGCCTCTTCAGCCTTCCCCCTCTCTTTGTAACAAATATTTTAGTAGATTCCAGACCTCACGTGCACAGGCTGGATTTATCGAAACCTGTGCTTCGCCACACACTCTCTGCATTGGTCCCTGCTGGATGCTCTTTTCCTTTAAGATTATAGTAGAAATATAAGGAACACTCTGCACCACCAGCCAGTCCAAGAACTGGAACAGCCAGTACCTCAACCTCTTCCGCCTCCATCTGAGGTAAACATGATTCTGCACTTGGTGTTCATTTTGTTTTTAGTTCTGGGACTTGATTTTTCCCATTCAACATTACATTCCTGAGCTTTGTTTATATTCTGCGAGCAGCTGTAGATAGTGAATGTCTCCATGGTAGAATTTTTCATTGTGTGATTACATCATACATTATCCATTCTCTTCTCCCGTTGTCGGGCCTTTGGGCTGCTCCCACGTTTGCTCTGACAAACAGGCCTCCTGTCCGCACACCCAGGGGACCCTCCTGGGAGGAGAGATGAGGATGGAATCTGGATCACGGGAACGCAGAATTTTAACTTGGCAAGAGTTCTGGTGATGCACGTCTTCTCTGACATTTGCAATTATCAACATATTTTTTTTGGTCAGTCAAATGTGTGCAAAATTCCATCTCACCATGAAACGTGTCCCTTAATGACAGTGAGCACAGAGGGCCTGTCTCCACGTCTGTTGGCCCCTCTACTCTCCGGGAAGCACCTGCTCCTGTCTTTTGCCCATCTTGCTGTTGGGTTGTTTTTGCTACCTGAACCCTAGGAATTCTTTGTAAATTCTGACACTTGTCTTTGGTTGGTTTTGGGTGCAGTGAGAATTATCTCCCAGTTTGCAGCTTGTCCTTTCACCTTCATTAAGTTATATTTTATTGTGTAAAAGTCCTTAATTGTAATGTAGTCAAATGTATCAATCTTTTCTTTTATATGGTCAAGGTGTGTGAGTGTGTTGTTTAGGAAATTCTTTCCTATCCCGAGGTCACATAGATATTCATGTGTATCTTCTTCTAAAGTTTTAAACTTTTGCTTTTGACATTTTGTTTCTGAATCCATTTGGAGATGCTTTTTGAGTGTCATAAAGGATCTAATTTTTTGTCCTGGGGTTTTCCTGCCTCCTTTATTGCATGTCTTTCTCCAAGGACCCATCATGCCACTTCTCTTATTTATCAAAGCCCATCTATGGGTGTGTATCCTTCTGGGTTCTGTATCCTGTTCAATTGTCCAGTGTGTCACCTCCTGGGCTGACACCACACTTCATCCCACCCCCTCCCCCTTTTTTTTTTGGCTGCACTGCACAGCATGCGGGATCGTAGTTCTCCGTCCAGGGATGGAAGCCATGCCCCTTGCAGCGCTAGTACCGAGTCCTAACCACTGGACTGCCAGGGAAGTCACCACACTTCACCCTTGATTGTAGGCTACCTTACAGATAGATAGCCTTTCAACTGGTGGGTAAGCCCCACTGCCTTCTTTTTCTTCTTCAGGAGAGTTTGGATGGTTCTTTTTAAAAAGTTGAGCTGTAGCCTACACAGAGCTAAGTGCACAGACCCCAAGTACGCATTTCACTTACTCTTTACGTGTGCACTCGCTCCCGTCACCAGCGCTGCCGCACCAGCCGCCAGAAGCAGTGGACGAAGCCCCTTCGTGATGTGAGGGCTCTGCGGGTCAGGAGCCGGCCGGAACCTCTCCACGCGGCCTCTCCACGCGGCCCCTCCTCGGGATGGTTTGGGCTTCGTCACGGCATCTGGAGGCTGGGTTCCCCGCTGGAGCGTCCGTCCAGGCGGAAGTGCGCACAGTCTTTCCGTGGTCCTCTCTCTATGGATCGAGGGATCACAAAGGTCTGCTCACGTTCAAAGGGAGGGACTATCCACCTCGCACCTCAACAGGAGCCTCAAGTCCACGTTGTGAAAACCTTGTGGGAAGGGAGAAATTGACGCAGCCGTCTCTGTACAATACAACCGGCCACATCTGTGGAGCCGCCCCCCAGGTCAAGGTGTGAAATAGTTCCAGTGACCTGGTGGCTCCCTGGGCCCCTTCCAGTCCACGCCAAGCCCTGAAGGTAATTACTGCCCTGATCTCTATGACACAGACTAGTTCTGCCTCATCACCAATATTACCCGAGTACATAAATGGAAGCCTGCGGTGCGTGCTTTGGGGTCTGGCCTCTTGCGCTCCACGTCGTATCCTGAGAGACTGACCCGTATTGAGCGGTCAGTAGCTTGCCATTTTGCACCGCTGTGCAGTACTCTGGTTGTATGACATGCAGTTTGTCCGTCTCACTACGGACAGACAACGGTAGGTTTCCATTTAGATCATTATGAATATTCTCGTACAACTTTTTGATGTGCGTAGCCTCTCGTTTCTGTTGGGTATATACCAGGAGGGGCACGCTGGGCCATAGGATGTTTGCATGTTTAGCTTCCGTAGACACCGGCAAACAATTTTCCAAAGTGATTGTAGATTTTACTCATCAGCAGGAGGGCCATCTCGCCACAGCCTGCAATTTTTAGCCATTCGGGGCAGGGGGAGGGGTGCCTGGTGCCGTCTCACTCTGGCCTGTCCCTGGTGACTGATGGTCCTGAGCCCCTTTTCCTGTTGATTGGCCATTTAGGTAACTTTTCTAAAAGTGCTTTTTCAAGTCCTTCACTCATATATTTAAAACTGGGTTGTCAGACCTAAGCGTCCATCAACAGATGAATGGATAAAGAAGATGTGGTATATATCTAGAATGGAATACTACTCAGCCAGAAAAAAGAATGAAATTTTGCCATTTGCAGCAACATGGAGGGACTTGGAGTATATTATTATGCTAAGTGAAATAAGTCAGACAGAGAAAGACAAATACTGTGTTATCACTTATATATGGAATAAGCTATCACTTATATCTAAAAAATACAACAAACTAGTGAATATAGCAAAACAGAAACAGACTCACAGCTACAGAAAACAAACTAGTGGTTACCAGTGGGGTTAGGGAAGGGGGAGGGGCAAGATAGGGGTGGGGATTAAAAGGTACAAACTATTAGGTATAAAATAAGCTACAAGGATATATTGTACAACATGGGGAATATAGCCAATATTTTATAATAACTATAACTATTTTATAATAACTATTTCTTAGACTAAATACTTATGATAATAAATTCAGTTAGTCTGTTCTACTTCTTTTCTAATTTGAAGTCCAACTTATTCTTTTTTTTTTCCCCAGCACTTACTTTTATTTAATTAATTTATTTTTTTTAACATCTTTATTGGGGTATAATTGCTTTACAATGGTGTGTTAGTTTCTGCTTTATAACAAAGTGAATCAGTTATACATATGTCCCCATATCTCTTCCCTCTTGCGTCTCCCTCCCTCCCACCCTCCCTATCCCACCCCTCCAGGCGGTCACAAAGCACCTAGTCGATATCCCTGTGCTATGCGGCTGCTTCCCACTAGCTATCTACCTTACATTTGTTAGTGTGTATATGTCCATGACTCTCTCTCGCCCTGTCACAGCTCACCCTTCCCCCTCCCCACCAACTTATTCTTAACAGACTTGTTCAACATCTAATAGACTGATGAACTAAGCTATAATCTCATCTAAACCAATATTAGACATTTTCACTCAAATTGTTAAGTTTCACTACTCTTGGTTCTTGAGGTTATAATTGTTAAAATGATATTGTAATTGATTTTGGGAGAAGAAAAGAAATAAATAAAAATAAAGGGCAGGAATGTGATGATAAGGTATATTTATACCCTAATTGATTTTTTAGAGTTTATTTCATTACACAATTGCTTATAGACAGCCACACAATCTAAGAAGAAAATTTTTAAATGCTTTCTATAAATAGTCTTTCACAATCTGTTCTATTTATTTTCTAGCCTCAAAACAATAATTATTGCTAGCAGATTTTTAAACCACCATTTTTGCTAGAGTGGCTAAAGGTTTAAGCATTGAAGCAGTTGCCACCTGACACTGGGTGTGCTGAAAAGAATTGGGCATCCTGGTCTGTGCTCCCCTCCTTCACTCTTTATCTCCACCTTCTCCTCTCATCCGGGTTTCCCGAAGGAACCTCCAACTCCCTGAGAAAAAGCAGCCAGCTCTGCTAACATCGGCCTAATCCTTCTAGGGCAAATGTGCTTATGTTCCAAATTTCAAACTTTTAAGGAAAGATACTTCTACTTTTAAATACTAACAAGTATTAGCAAGTAATTTTACTCTCAAAGAAGCATACCCTGTAGTGTGTCAGCCTCACTTTTAAGGACTATTTAGGGACTTCCCTGGTGGCGCAGTGGTTGAGAATCCGCCCGCCAATGCAGGGGACACGGGTTCGAGCCCTGGTCCGGGAAGATCCCACATGCCGTGGAGCAGCTAAGCCAGTGCGCCACAACTACTGAGCCCGCATGCCATAACTACTGAAGCCCGCGCGCCTAGAGCCCGTGCTCCACAACAAGAGAAGCCACTGCAATGAGAAGCCCGCGCACCGCAACGAAGAGTAGTCCCTGCTCGCCGCAACTAGAGAAAGCCCACGCGCAGCAACGAAGACCCAACGCGGCCAAGAATAAATTAATTAATTAAAAAAGAAGAATATAATCTCAAAAATAAAATAAAAGACTGTTTAAATTCAGCTCGTATTCCCAGCATTCAAAGATAGACTGCCTCATGTAACCATTCAAAGATAGACTGCCTCATGTAACCATAGAAATATGTTGATTCTGGGGCTTTTCCTCAGACCTATAGTCTGTGAAGGGAGGGCAAGTCCTCTGCATGTTTAAGGCGCTCCATGGGTGCTGATCCAGCCACCTATGGAGAATCCTTTTTTTTTTTTTTAAATTTTTTGGCCACGCCACGTGGCATGTGGGATCTTAGTTCCCCAACCAGGGATCAAACCCACGCCCCCTGCATTGGAAGCACGGAGTCTTAACCACTGGGTCACCAGGGAAGTCCTGGAGATTCTTTTTTTAATGCTGATGATGGATCCACTCACGGAGTTGCCAATCAAGGTGCGGCAAGACGCGTTTCTATAAAGAATCCCACAGGTTACGTGAGTGAACACAGAGGGTTGAGAACTTCTGCCCAACACTGTAAAGCAACTATACTCCACTAAAAATTAATTAAAAGAAAAAAGAATTGATCAGAGAAAGGACAAAAATAGAAAGATCTGTTTCGGTTTGCCAATGAATAACAATTGTGTGGAGGAGGAGAGGCAAGTGTATTAACCAGGTTTAGAGTAATTATTAGTGAACGATAGAGGAAATCAGGTGAACAGAAGATCCTAAAAAAGGTTCACAGTGGTGTTTCAGTGACCTTAGTTCTTAACCCTGGCTGCTCTTTAGAACCTTCCAGAAATAAGCTTTTGAAAATTACCAAAGCCTGGGCCCTACTCCAGACCAAGTCAATCAGAATCTATAGGCTGGGGGGCTGATTTTCCCAGCTCCTGGGGCGACTTCAGCACGCCGCCAGCTTCAGCATCATTGCTGTATGACGCGCAAGAAGCCGTTTGAGTCACCTGTTCTCGTTGACATCACAAGAGGGGCACGTTTGCCTCCAGACCCTTGGAGGCCAGTCTTTAGAGGAAATGAATGCTTGGCACTGTCCTCTTGTTCCACATCTTAAACCTTTCACTCTTTTATTTATAAAAGCAGTGGCCACCTGCTTTCTTGCCATAATTTGTAGCAGTATATCGCTTAGAGCAAAAGCCAGAAAGTTATATAACTTCTAAGTTTGCAAGTTGAAATTTGGGGGGATGGAAGGTGGTATTTGTGGAATTGTGTGACCTGTTGCTTGGCAACTTTAAGAGAGTTCAGCTTCTGCATTCTGTGAACTGTCGGAAGTCACGGAGTTTGGTGAGGCGGGTCAATTAGTTCTTGCTACAAAAAGGAAATTAATTCTTCCTTACTCAGAGGGTTTGAAAAGTCGTCCTTCAGAGCAGGCCATGTCACACTTCTTCTGCTTGACTCCACAAATTCTTCTGCCCTTTAGCCCTCTTACTTCTCAAGAGTTTGATCTGATCCGACTGAAGGCTGGAGCATCTTGGCAGAATGAAACAAGGTGGTCAGATTCGTCTGTAACAACATATGCGGGCAGTTACCGGAAAAAGCAGCTGCATGATTCCACGTGCGGCCGACTTCAAGCAGGGCGGCACTGGCCTGAGTGTAACCAGCACGGTTCCTTTGTGATTCACCCCTGGCGATGTCACTCTAACTAGATGAGAATGCTGTTAGAAGGAGGAGGGTATTGTCAACCCTGAGACACTTTGTAGACTTCCGCGCTGTATATTTTCCTGGGTAAATGTCAGGGGGAGGAAGACCTAAATGTCAGTTACCAGCTGAAATTATGTTTGTATTCTCTATTTAGTACTCCTAAAATTATGCGCAACTACCTTTACTCTTTTTTTTTTTTTTTTCGATACGCGGGCCTCTCACTGTTGTGGTCTCTCCCGTTGCGGAGCACAGGCTCCGGATGCGCAGGCTCAGCGGCCATGGCTCACGGGCCCAGCCGCTCCGCGGCATGTGGGATCTTCCCGGACCGGGGCACGAACCCGTGTCTCCTGCATCAGTAGGTGGGCTCGCAACCACTGCGCCACCAGGGAAGCCCGTACCTTTACTCTTGAAAAGTTAAAATATGAGTATTCAGTTAAGATGTAGATATTCTGTCTTCTCTGCTCAGCAAAGAGGTGCTCCTGAGAATTTCACTTTGTTTCTTGTCTAGTTTTTCCACTTTGGGGAATTGAAAAATTCCCTCGGATCAGGAGGAACGTCGACTAGACCCTCCTCTGCCCTCCACCATGAATTGTCTCTGGATGAATTCAAGTGCTGGGGGCCCAAAAGACATATTCTGAGTGTTTACTATAAACCAAGCCCTATGACAGGCCTACAGAAAACATTAATTTCAGTTTCATAGGGTAACTGAAACCACAGAAATAAGTAACCAGCACAGGGGAAGGAGATTTTATCAGTGTCTGTGGCAGGGGGAGGGGTATTGTGTTTCTGGAAAGAGCTCTGTAAAGCAGCTTTCTTCTGAGCTGGTTTAGCAGGTGGGGAGAGAAGGGAGGGCTGCCTGGAGGAGAGAGTGCACAAAGGCAGCAAGCACTTAATCCCAGGTGTTATCTGAGAGCTGCAAGCAACTCAGTGAGTTTGAGACAGAAAGCATTAAGTGAGGATGTGGAAAAGCTGAGGATTCGAAATGTAGTATTTCCCTCTGTAGGTTGTCAAATGTCTTGTCCAAATTCTGGAAATCTATTTGAAAATCAATTGGATTATTGGCTCCAACTTGAGACGTGAGGAATAATTCAAATAATACCCTAACGAATACTAGTTATTTTGCCTTCCAGGGCTTTCCAAATTATCAAAACAATGCTTAAAGCCAAAATGCCTCAGAAGTACTTTGCAACTGGATGCCTCATCTGGTGTATTCCAGTGAACGACACAGTCACTGCATTTTTAATAGCTCTCGAGTATGTTGACACCTCAATTAACTTTGGAAGTCCCTTTGCTAATTCTGTGAATTTTGAGGCACCTCTAGGCCAGCAGGGGAATCTTCAAGGCAATGCTTGCTTCCCTATCTCAACCTTGGACTCCCTGAGGTATACAAACCCAGAAAATATGAAAACTGTGAGAACTCTGACTGGGCCTTTCAGAAGAGTCCCAAATTCTTTGAAAAGCAATGATTTTCCCTTCGCATTGGTACTTATAGAGACAAATCCCTGAATGAAAAAGCAGCAGCATGTTGGATCATGCTTCTGAAATGAAGAGGCGCTGTGCCAGACTCACTAAAAGGCCACGGGACAAATAGGGAGCATTAGTTTGTTACAGCAGCAATAGAAAAGTGCAGGCGGATGTCGGAGATATTGCAATTTGGTCTAATAAAGTGAGTAACCCAATGAAGCAAGTCACACAAATTTTTTGGTTTCCCAGTACATATAAAAGTTATGTATACACTATATTGTTAAGTGGGCAATAGCATTATGTCTAAAAAACAATGTTCATGCCTTAATTTAAAAATACTTGGTTGCTAAAAAAAATGCTAACCATCATCTGAGAACACAGCGTTGCCACAAACCTTCAATTTGTAAAACACACGGTATCTGCAAAGCACAATAAAGCCAAGTCCGATAAAACAAGGTATGCCTATAACACAGGTAGAGTGGAGAGCAGAAACATTTTCATAATAAAGGAAAGTAAAAATTGTTATAATAAAGGAAGGAGCACGATACAAAATTTTCATGAATCTTTAAAAGCAGGAAATATAAAAGAAAATTAGTACTTACCAGACCAAATTTTCACTTACCAGTGAAAACACTCAGAACGGTGGAGAAAGGTCGTGTTTGCAATCTCAGGCAGATTAATTAATTTGAGCCAGAGGCAATTTTTAAAATGAAAATTAAAAAAAAATGCCACTTTGCTAAAATATGTCAAGTTTTTAAGAATAAAGATAATCAAAGATGTGTCAGATCTCCACACAGAAAACTATAAGACATTAGTGAGAGAAAATAAAGACCTAAGTCAATGGAGAGATAAACCATGTTCATGGATCAGAAGACTAAATATGATAAAAATATTATTTCTCCCCAAATTGATTTATGCAATTCCAATAGGTGTTTTTGTGGAACTTGACAAGATGATTCAAGGCCAGGGAATAGCCAGGACATTCTCAAAAAAGAACAAAGTAAGAGGGTTGGTTCTACAGACAACAAAATTTACTATGAAGCCTCAGTAATTAAGGCAGGATGGTATTGTGGCACAAAGATAACAAACAGACCAATGGAAGGGAATAAAGAGCCCAGAAACAACCATGCATATATGGGCACTTATTTATGAGGAAGGTAGCAGAACCGTGGAGAAAGGTCGTGTTTGCGATCCCAGGTAGATTAATTCCAGATGAATTAGAGGCCTAAGTGTGAAAGGCAGAACAGCAAATCCATTAGATGACGACATAGAGAATATCTTGTTGATCTTGAGGTTGGCAAAGATTTCTTAAACAGACACAAAAAGCGCTAACCAGAAACAAAAAGTGAAGTAAATGGGACTGTCTTAAAATTAAGTAGTTCTCTTTAACAAAACACACCCTTACGAGTATGAAAAGGCGAGCTATGGAGAGGAAGACAAGATTTTCAATTTAGTGACTGACCAAGGGCTCATAACTATGATACATATAAAAAATCTCCTACAGGGCTTCCCTGGTCGCGCGGTGGTTGGGAGTCCGCCTGCCGATGCAGGGGACACGGGTTCGTGCCCTGGTCTGGGAAGATCCCACGTGCTGCGGAGCGGCTGGGCCCATGAGCCATGGCCGCTGAGCCTGCGCGTCCGGAGCCTGTGCTCCGCAAAGGGAGAGGCCACGACAGTGAGAGGCCAACGTACCGCAAAAAAAAAAAACTCCTACAAATTAGTAGGAAAAAGACAACCCACTAGAAAAATGGAACAGAGAATCCAAGCGACCAATAAACTTATCAAAAGGTCCTTAACCACATTAGTAATCAGGAAATGTAAATTAAAACCACAGTGAGCTTACTCATGTCATCTTCCAGAAAGGTGAAAATTAAAAACACCATGAATACTAAGTGCTGGTGAGAGTGTAGAACAATGAGGTCTCTCATGTACATCTGGTGGGAATGTGCATTGAATTGTTTTCTTTAGAAAAACTGTTTGGTCTTGTTTTCTAAAGTTGATGCTATAAATTTCTTAGGACTTAGCAGTTTTAAGTATATACCCAGCTGAAAGGCATTGTCACACGTGCACCAAGAGACATGTACAAGTATGTTCATAGCTGCATTTTTCATAATAGCCAAAAAACTGAAAAGAAGCCAAAGGTACGATATGTACTATTCATCTACAGCAGAATGCACAGACAGTGCTGTGATCATACGATGCCCGTGTAAATGAACAAACTATGGTTACACCTTGTAATGACACAAACATTATATTGAGCGTTTTGAGCCAGATGCAATACATATTGTATTATTCCATTTACGTAAAATTAAAAAAAAACACAGTCTAAGCCCAACTATAGTGTTGGGTATATCTGCCTGGGTAATAAGAAATATAAGAAGCAAAGAAATGATTCCCAAAGAAGTCAGGAAACTGGCCCACTGATTACCTGCCTCAGACCTTCTGCCCCAAACCTATTGGAAAAATAATTACTGGGGTTGGGCTCAGAAATGTACATTTAAAAAGTAATACCCTCTAGTGATTCAATCGCTGCTGTTGGTTAGGAGAAGAAAGATACAGGGTGGGCCACCAGCTGTCATCTCAGGAGTTATTAGGGCTAGTCTGTGGGCTGAATACATGTCCAGGAGCATTTTAGAACTCTTTAGGCTGAGATAATTCCCCTCGATCCTTACCTCACACACACATTCCAGGTCCTCAGAGCTCAGAGACCCTCCTCCCCCCAATCAGAGGCCCTAAAACGATGGCCACCATGTGTCGCCCTCTAGAAATTGATGACTGTGCTTCCCGCCAAGCCAACTGCTTGCCTAAAACGAGTGTCATATCTGGATTCAGGGAAACTGAACTACAGATATGTTTTGAAAGAGAGACACAGCATCTGTGAATCCCCAAGTTACCGCATTGCTACTAAGTTTTCCTGGGAAACCAACATAATTACCGTAATATTTCCTATTCCATTCACAGCACTTATCTTATTTTGAAAACAACTCTCTAGCGAAAGTCTCAGAAATCCTGTGAAAACAATTTTGAACTTAATGTTTGAGATTTTCGTGTACAAAAGTTGACCCTTTTATGACAAATCAGGGACCAAACAAATCACTAAAGACAATGAGAAAGTCCAACTTGGGTTGATTTAATGAGATTTTACGGTTGGGAGTGTGGAAAGAGAGGAAGAGAAGAAGCGTCGAAGTTTAAGAAATCAAATGAAAGGGTGAGTGAAAAGCCCTGTTAAGTCCATAGTCTGTGACTTATAAACCCATAAGCTTATAATTTGTACTTGCTCTCTTTAGGATGTCATTGTCAAACGGCTTTGCCCGCAGGGCTGGTCTCCAAGAGACCACAGATGTTAAAGGTAAGTGCAACATGATCAGTTCTGAGCACAGCCCTTTGGCCAAGTTTGCTGTCTTGATAACTTTTATATACTTGATTGTCATCCAGATGGTTTCCATTTGCCTACTAAAGGCAAGGCTTCTCTAGCAAGAAAACGAGCATGTTCCACTCTGGATCTGTCGCTCTTAAAAATAACAGTTATTCCAGGGCAAAAAAACTTCCTCCTCCATGTTAGTCCCAAATGTACCTTCTGACAGAGCTTGGAGCTCTAGGTAATGGAATCTGAGCTTTACTGGGTACATCAAAGAACTGGGAAGAAAAAACAAACTATTATAAACGACCAATTATAGTAAACTAGTAAATGGAGGAAACTCCATTTACTAATCTATACCCACCTCCACCCAGTTTTAGTTAAATCAGGATAACACTAGCTGCTATAATAGATAAACCTCCACATTCCAGTTGCTTAACACGTTAAAACGCAGTTTTTTCCTTCATCTAAAGGCCCAGGAGGGTGTTTTGCAGACAGACCTTCCACAGGGTGATCTAAGGACACAGACTTCCTTCATCTTGGGGTTCCACATCCCCTGGGGCACCAGAGTCCTTTCTCTCCATCGAGCGGGAGGGAATAAAGGGTAGGGAAGGCACCCCTGCTTTTTCACCATTTCAGCCTGGACATGACTCGCATCTCATATGCTCACATTCCAGTGGGAAAAGCGGTCACAAGACCCCACCTACATGCCAGAGAGTTTAGATTCCTGGGTTGGGTAGACTCTTCCCAGTAACAACTGCACACTGTGGAAGGGGACAGCTGGCCTTCCTGCCACACACTCTGATTTTGGGGGAAGAAACACAATAGGTTTTTCTCATACAATTTCCACCTCTCAGGGTTCCATCTTTGAAGGTTTAATAAGACTAAAGATTATCTCAAATTAGGATTTTTAAAGCACCTTATAAAATATTCTGTTAATACTTTTTGTTGTATTTGTTGTTCAATATGTACCCATGTGTTGTGGGAGGAGGGTGGATGGTGTCAGGAACCACCCTGCAGCCTCATGGGGTTCTCCTAAATAATGGCTATCACCATTCTGCTGGCTTTCTTAATAAAATTGAACTTTATGGGAATAGTGCATTTGAAATGGGTTTTGTGTGTCCCTGTATGATTTGTTGAGGCAAGAGACAGCACAGGTAACCATCTGTGCTATTGTGAAAGTCAGGAAAGACTTTCTTTCCCCGTTTGCAGTAATAAACGTAAAACCGAAACACACTACATAGCTCGGAGACAAGTCTGAGCTAGGGTAAGGGAAATTAAATTACTTAACCCCTCTACCATAGGAATTGCTTTGTTTTCCTATATCTCCTCTCCTGTCTTTATGGTAAAGTATTAGTAGAGGAAAGGTAGAAAGGACATAAATGTTGTATTCATAATGATGACTTACTAATGGACCTCGCCCATGTTGCCTTTTTCATTTTCCTCAAATGGTCATTTATTTTTTTTGCGGTACGCAGGCCTCTCACTGTTGTAGCCTCTCCTGTTGCGGAGCACAGGCTCCGGACGCGCAGGCTCAGCGGCCATGGCTCACGGGCCCAGCCGCTCCGCGGCATGTGGGATCTTCCCGGACCGGGGCACGAACCCGTATCCCCTGCATCGGTAGGCAGACTCTCAACCACTGCGCCACCAGGGAAGCCCCTCAAATGGTCATTTTAATTTAACTGATGACTACACTCTTCATTAAGAGGTGACAGTACATCAGAGTAGAATTATTTAATTGGGCCAGAGGATAACTTCCCTTTGTGCCTCTTTTCAATGTCCAGGTCTAATTTTTGGATCATCAACTTTGTGCTAGAAGCTTCTAATGAAGGGAATTGAAACACAAAGCCAAGGATCAGATTGTCAGTACAAGCCCACTGGATAAATTTGCTCACCACTAGCGGACATTGGTCTGTTGACTGTCTCTTTGTAGAAATGTGTCCATTGGGACTTCCCTGGTGGCGCAGTGGTTAAGAATCCGCCTGCCGATGCAGGGGACACGGGTTCGAGTCCTGGTCCGGGAAGATCCCACATGCCGCGGAACAACTAAGCCCGTGCGCCACGACTACCGAGCCTGCGTTCTAGAGCCCACGAGCCACGACTACTGAAGCCCGTGTGCCTAGAGCCCGTGCTCCGCAACAAGAGAAGCCACCGCAATGAGAAGCCCTTGCACCGCAACCAAGAGTAGTCCTTGCTCACCGCAACTGGAGAAAGCACCCGCGCAGCGATGAAGACCCAACACAGCCAAAAATAAATAAAATACATAAAAATTTTTAAAAAAGAACGAAGAAGAATTGATAGCAGATGAGAGATGTCATTAAAATTTTTTTTTAAAGTGTTCATTCGTAGATATGCAAATCAGACAGGCTGTTCTTAAGTGTGATTCACATCATCAGAGGAAATACGTTCTCAAATTCTTTTTCACGACTGCCTTTCACAGAGTTCCATCTTATTTGTTCTGCCTACACTAAGGCGGGTTTTCCTTTTGCGCCACTATTAATTTTCTTTCCAAGTGATGTGGTTGTGGCTTTTCCCTTCTTTGGCCCCTCATATGCCCATCTCTCATGTTCAAAGAACAAAGCAATAGCTAATAAAAACTAAAATCAAGGATCCTAAAACTGCAATACCACAGACAGTAACTGTTCAACAATTCAACTTTCTCTGAGACAGATTCTAGCAAGTTTTGTTTAATTAAAAAGCTTCCCTCCAGCAGAAGCAATTTATGAAGAGTGAGGTGGGATGCGGGGCAGCTGGGGTAGCTCTCACGGGCTGTTCCTTTCCCTCTTCTCGTTCTTAAGGCCATGCCTGTGTCCCTCCAGGATGAGCCCAACTTACCCTTGCAGAAGGGTACACTGGGCTCTTTGATTCTTGTTCTTCCAGGAGACGTATGTACTAGGGAAGAGGTTATCTATAGAATGACCACATCAAAGCCCAGATGTGACAGCATGTGTAAGATCTTCTTGGGATATTCCCTAGCCACACATAACAAATTCCAAGTCCCTAAAGCAGCTACTTGGAACTCTATGGTATATGGCCTTTTACAAGGATGACAGGATCCAGGAAGATATTTATAAGAACCAAATAATATTCTAAGAGGGCAACATGAATATAGTTTGTCATGTTACTTCAAGAGTGTGTGTGTCCATTTTTAACATCTTTTTTCTCCTATTCTTTCACTCTCACTTTTATTCTCCTGCAAAGCCTTCTCCAAACCTCAAGAGACTTACAAAAGTAAAAAGAACTCAGCAGACCACCCGTAAGTCATGTCTTTACACAGGGAGATCTTAAAGCATAAACAAGTCATGTCTTTATCTTAAAGCATAAACAAGATGATGTCACTTCTCTGTTTCCTGTCAAACTTGCAATCAAATCCTAACTCCTTACCAAGGCTGTAAGGTCTGGCACAAATGGGACCCTGCCTATCTGTCCAGTCTCACTCCATGCCTTTCTGCTTTTGATCACTCTGTTCCAGTTACATTGGCTTCTTTCAGAAACTTGAAACTGCTAAGCCATTTCCCACTTCAGGACCTTTGCACATACGTTCTCTTTGCTGGAATGCAATGATCTCAGCTCTGCTGAGCTGTATCCTTCAAGTTTGAATTTAAATGTCACCTCTTCAAAGAGGTTTTCCCCGGCCACTACATTTAAAGTCAGTTCTTCACACTCTTTCCATTTTTAATTTCCATCTTAGTTCCTAATTTGCCATGTATTATTGTATTCGTTTACTTGTTATCTCATTCCTCTTCTAGAACATAAGCTTCATGAGAGAAGGAACTTGTCTGTCTTCTTCGTCTCTGTAACTCCAGCACCCAGGACAGGGCTCAGTACAAACCAGATGTCGTTTAACTGTATGTTGAACAGTGGTTTTTATGGACTTTCCATGGTTGACTTTTTCTTTCCCACAATATATTTCCTTATAGAGGCAGATTGTTACATAGAATTTGCCTTCCCAAAGGGAATTCATAAAGTACTTTCAAAAATTAGAATATACTTTTTACTGAAGCAACCTTTCAAAAACTTGTGTTTCCACGACCCAGCAATCCCACTACTGGGCATATACCGTGAGAAAACCATAATTCAAAAAGAGTCATGTACCAAAATGTTCATTGCAGCTCTATTTACAATAGCCAGGACATGGAAGCAACCTAAGTGCCCATCAACAGATGAATGCATAAAGAAGATGTGGCACATATATGCAATGGAATATTACTCAGCCATAAAAAGAAACTAAATTGAGTTATTTGTAGTGAGGTGGATGGACCTAGAGTCTGTCATACAGAGTGAAGTGAGTCAGAAAGAGAAAAACAAATACCGTACGCTAACACATATATGTGGAATTAAAAAAAAAAATTGGTCATGAAGAACCTAGGGGCAAGATGGGAATAAAGACAAAGACTTGCTAGAGAATGGACTTGAGGACACGGGGAGGGGGAAGGGCAAGCTGGGACAAAGTGAGAGAGTGGCATGGACATATATACACTGCCAAACGTAAAATACCTAGTGGGAAGCAGCCCCATAGCACAGGGAGATCAGCTCAGTGCTTTGTGACCACCTAGAGGGGTGGGATAGGGAGGGTGGGAGGGAGGGAGACGCAAGAGGGAAGAGATATGGGGACATATGTATAACTGATTCACTTTGTTCTAAAGCAGAAACTAACACACCATTGTGAAGCAATTATACTCCAATAAAGTTGTTAAAAAAAAAACAACTTGTGTTTCCAATGGCAGGCTTTAAAATCCTCTGTAGTAGCACATAAAATTGTAATACTTTAAAAATTGAATGAGGGAATTCCCTGGCGATCCAGCGGTTAGGACTCCGTGCTTTCACTGTCGAGGGCCCAGGTTCAATCCCTGGTCGGGGAGCTAGGATCCCGTAAGCCAAGCGCGGCTTGGCCAAAAAAAAAAAAAAAAAAAGGAATGAAAAATAGCGTTCCAAATGGCACTGTTGCATTCGGTACGTGGTTTTAGATGTACACGCTGCGCCACCCCCCACCCAGGCTCTGTAACAGGCTGAACAAGGCACAGTCAGGCGAACCCAAATCTGAAACATACACACGCAGTCGTGTAAACTCGTGATGGTGAACACAATCGGGGATGAGCGGGAGAGAGGAAAGAGAGCGGGAGGAGAGCTGGTGCCTGTAGGGCCCGAGGCAGGGCAAGTACCTTCCTCTGCTTCGTGATGTGGGTGTCCTGTGGCTTCCAAGCTTTGTTCACCTTGTTTCCATAACGTCTCAGGGATGTGCCCCCTTGTGCTGTTCTGGGAGCGTTTCCAAGGCTTTTGGCTTCTGGAGGCTGGGGCCCCAGAGTGAAGGTGGGGGCAGATGGGTGAGGGCATGCCCGAAGAGAGGGACTTTTCCTGCCGGTGTGCTGGTCGGCCTGGGGAGGGAGCAACAGGCCAGCCCCGGGACGGAACAGTAAAGGGGTAAGATGGCCACCAAACCAGGCAAAATCTGCCCCAGCTGTCCTGGGAGAGACTCGCAGCTCGTCATCCAGGCTTCTCTACATCCAAACCAGCATCTCCCAGGCAGAGGCATCTGGAGGGCCGCCCCTCTCCAAGGCATCCTCTTTTCCTAAGGCCAGAATTTGGGGCCAAGAGGAAAGACTCCCCTCCTCTGCCTCAGCTACCAGGAGAAACCCCCAGATGAAACTTCCCACCCCGCCAAACAGAAACCTAATTCCTACCTATCTCCTCCTGCGTGTGAATTCACGCCACCTTGTGCCTGTCACCTGAGTTGTTTATCCCTGAGGTTCCACACTTTGCACTCCTACCACCCGCACTGAGAATGTTCTAGCACTTTCTCCACCCATCCCATCCCCCCCCACACACCTGTTGCCTGATGGGGACCGATATGACTTGTTCCTGGATTCCTCCTGGTGCAAGCCCTGCAGGTCTATTCTGCTGGGGGAGAAGAGGACTCCTCAGGCTTCCACATGAATATCCTCCCTGGCTGTTCCTAGGGCCACTCTTGTGTGCCTTCCATTGTTAACACAGGCGAGCTGCCCCTGCAGGACAGCTGAGGACCAGCAGGGCCGCCGGGCAGGCCACTGCCTCACCTAATCCTTGCCCCGCCCCCTTCTTCCCACTCCCACCGTGGAGCTCGACAGCGCAGCTGCCCAAGGAAGGGAGCAAAGTGGCTTAGAACAAGCCCCACCCACCACGGGGCTCCCGACTTCACTCCTGGTGTGGGCTGTCACAGCAGAGGGACCTTCTAACGCCGGCATCTAGTTTGTTTTCTGGTTAATTTGTATGCCTGGCTGTGGGAAGCGCATACATTTCTTTTAAACTACAGAAAGAAAAAAGCTTATATTGGCCACCCATCAATCCAGGCAGCCTGGGAAGCGTTTTGCCTGGGACTGAGGTCCTCACCACACTCAACATGACAGATACGCCGGATGATGGCCAGCACACCCCAAAGAATCCCAGGATGGGCCCCCCAGACCCACAGAATACCCATGTCCCTTTCAGGAATTGGGAATTTTGTTTTCCTCTATTTGAAATCAGGCAACAGTCTAATAAATGGTTAAATGTGTTTTTCAGAAAATATTCAAGTGTAAGGCAAGAGTTTCCAAATTCCCTGCAGAGACTGGACACAAGGGAACATTGGCAGCTGAGCCTGTTATTAAGAAGGTCACAAGATGCCATCTGTTACTGTGCATACTTTGCTGTTCAAGCAAAACATCGACTAGGCGGTGGCTGCGATTGCTTTTGCCCGTGAACTTAAAAGATAGCACGACAGTGGGCACTACCGTGATTTCAGGGGCTTGTGTGAACAAACCATGGGTCTGCCTACGGAGTGGGCTGGAGCTATGTGGGGAGAAGATGGGAAGAAGACACTGTTTTTAGGTCTGTCCTTGGTTATGGCTCCAATGTAATTTGGGATGCTGCTGCCTGGTTTTCTTAATCTTCTTCTGTCTTTTTAGCCATCTATAAAATATGATACTAGCACTTCCTTGCCTATAATTATGAAATTAAGGCAGATAAGTGAATGCCTTATTATACACAATTAAAGATTAAAAAAAATATTTATTTATTTATTTGGCTGCGCCAGGTCTTAGTTGCGGAGTGCAGGATCTTTAGTTGTGGCATGCGTGAACTAGTTCCCCGACCAGGGATCGAACTGGGCCCCCTGCATTGGGAGTGTGGAGTCTTAACAGCTGGACCACCAGGGAAGTCCTAATTTTTTTTTTAATTCATAGAAAAGTTGAAGGAATTGTACAACCAATATTTGCCTACTCTCTGCCCAGATTCACCAATTGTTAACATTTTGCCACATTTGTTAACATACAGCTTTATCTCAGTCTCTCCCTATTGATACTTGTATATAGTACTTCTTTGCTGAACTACTGAGAGTACATTACAGGCATAATAACAGTATATCCTTAAATACTTCAGCATGTACTCCTAGGAATTAAGAATGTTCTTTTAGCAAAAAAAAAAAAAAAATGTTCTCTTACATAACTGTGATACTATTATCGCACGTAAGAAACTTAATATTGATAGAAAAATTTTTACCTAATATACAGACCATTAAATACCTTATTCTTAAAAATCTGTCAGGAAAAGATTCACTCTGTCATCTATCCCAATGGTTAGCAATTCTCTCTTTGAAATACCTTATATTTTTGAGGCACTCTGAAAAGCCTGATGAAAGCTCTGGGCCCTATCTTCAGAAACACATCCATTGAGACCCTTCTACAAGCCAACAACGCGTACCTCTTGGATCCCTCCAGGGTGTCCATGGACTCTTGCTTAAGTGTTGTTAATCTTTGATCTAAATTCTCCTCTTTTGTGTACATACAATTTGAGACCACAGTACTCCAGAAAGGCTAAAAACTATTTTTCTTCCCTTTCCAACATTATGTTTTGTGTTCATGAAGCTTCATTTCAAGGAACTCAAAGTTTCAAGGACCTCAGGGATGGGTAGGTAGGGGATCATATGATCCCGTAATCTAAGCTAAGAAAACGGAATCACAAATACAGCTGAGAGCAGTACAATGACAGATACCCAGTAGGTGGACTACATGATTAGAAGACCAAGAATATTTCCAACTTGAGCTTCTCTGATTCTGAAAGAGCGGTGCTCGCAAACCCACACTTGCTTTCTTGATAATTCACTTTTAAAACCAAATACTTGTGGCATTCCATCAGGGTTGGGGCAAGATTTATGGACCTAATATGTAAGGTAGAATTTGTTGGCCCTTACTGACATTGTTAGTTTCATCAACAAAATTGCCCAATTTGGTTGCAATTCTAGGAGGAGGAAGTGGGAGCAGGGAGGTGGATACACAGTAGCAAATTAGGGTAATGTTAAATGTCCTTAATTAACAGGCCAGTTGAAACTGCCAAGGTCAAGTTGCCCTGTGGGCTCTATTTTGTCAACTGTTAACTTGCAAAGAAAAAAATCATCAGCTGACCGAACTCCAACATATGAGAGCTTGCTGGTGTTCTTCTCCATAAACAGACTGAAGAAAATGAGAGATGTTTCTAACTCAGAAGAATGACCAGGTTTGGCTACAAGATGAGCATAAACGTGTAAATCCCTCATGCAGTGGTCTAGCACAAATCCTAATGCCTGTTTTCCCCCTATAATCCAACAAACGCCTCAAAATTACTTTCTATAAAACTTCTATATTATAAAATCATATAATTTAGTAATTAATGATTATCTCATATAATTCTTGCAAGGAAGGGTGACAAAAAACGACCTAAAGCCTCTGGCAGGCCTATGGGATTTATAAAAGTCTTATAGAGCTTCGAAAAGCTAAGGATTTACAGCCAATGGAATAATCATAGCTAATTATGCAGGATCAACTTCTAATCCACATGCTTTAACTGCCGCTGTGAAAAAGTGAGTTTTTCTTGAATTTAGCTAAATAATTATTGAACTCTTTATTTGACTTTAGCTTAAGATAGCTTGTTTTTAAAAGTTTATCAGCATAAAATAGCACAAATAATGAGTATCTCCCAAATGCTATTCCTCTCCCTTGACTCATCCCTGTTGACCAGGCCCCATCATTTTATGCCAAACCAGACCCTCTTTACCCTTTTAAATCAGTTTTTACTTACTTTTAATCAAGTTTAATTTTTTCATCTTATAGGAAATTTATAACTTATAATTTTTTCCTCATAACAATGGCTATAATCACAAAGACAAATGTTGGTAAGGATGTGGAGAAACCAGAACCTTCATTCATTGCTGGTGGGAATGTAAAGTGGCACAGCTGCCTTGGAAAACACCTTGATAGTTTCTTTAAAAGTTAAACACAAATTTACAATAGGATCTAACAATTCCACACCTAGGTACCCACTCAAGAGAAACGAAAACAAATGTCTACACAAAGATCTGCACGTGATGTTCACTGCGGTATTATCTATAGTAGCGAAAATTGGAAAGAACCCTTACGTTCATCAGTTGGTGAATGGATAACAAAATCTGATATATTCATACAATGGAATACTAACTACCCACCAATAAAAAGAACGAAATATGGAATGTGGATGAACCTCAATAAAATTGTTAAAAAATACACTAGAGCTTCTTCAGACCTTGAGAAAAATGTATAGCTTTAGCATTTCAGCATAGTCTTGGTTCCCTCTGATTCTAAGAGTATAAGCTGTGCATCATGGAAGAATGTTCCAGGCATAAATTTACCTTGACTTCTGGCTTCCAGTTCTGCATGTAAGGGGCTTGAACGAGTCCACTCCATCCTCACAATGTGGTAAAAAGCTGAAGAGACTGAAAAATCAACAACTCTTCTTAGATCCATAAGAGAGGTGAGGACACAGGGAAAACCGCCACCCCCAAGACTGAAGAGACAGACAGGTGAATTCAGAGAGTCACAACTTAGCAGAGGAGTCTCACAAGTGGAAGCCACTACGGGAACCAGTGCCAGGGCTGGAATACCTGAACTGTAATTGCTGACAAATTGCTGGAGGCTCAATGTAGACAAGTCTGAGAGTGAAAAATTCTAAAAGGACCCAGGCATAGGGCAACCCCTACAGTACTGTGAGATTTACCCCAGGAACTTGACCAGGTACCCACGGTAAATATCAGAGAAAAATCCCCTTGTGCTTCTGGCGGGGGGAGGGGAAAAAGGAACCATTTTGAAATACTCCAGAGCACTATATTCTTCTTAACAAGGTCTACCCTCATGAGAAGCTAGTTAACCAGAGCCTAATCTGCCAGGGTTGTTATCATTGCCTAACTGACCTGGGAGCAGGGAAGTACCCCACTCCAGCATACCCAAGCTTTCCATGTGGGAAAAGAAATACCCAACGCCAGTCCACTTTAGCCATTCTGTTCTACCTAAGCAGGGAGAAAAAAACTTGGAAAAACTTGTGAAGTTCACAGTCCAGAGGCACAGGCTCACTAAATGGCTGAGACCTAATCATAGGGCTATAGAATGCTTCCCCTCCCCCTACAACTTACCACCACATTATTTAAGGTCCTATTTACAGCAATTCCTTTTACCTGGTACAACACATTCTGCCATCAAGAAAAAATTACAAGGCATGCTAAAAGGCAAAAACACAATTTGATGTAACAGAGCAAGCATCAGAACCAGACATGGCAGGATGTTGGAATTATCAGACCAGGAATTTAAAACAACTATGGTTAATATTCTAAGGGCTCTAATGGATAAAATAGATAGTATGCATGAACAGATGGGCAATATGAGCCTACGTGGAAATCCTAAGAAAGAACCAAAAAGAAATGCTGAGATCAAAAACAGTATAACAGAAAGAAAGAATGCTTTTGTGGGGCTTATTAGAAAACTGGTCACAGCTGAGGAAAAAAATCTCTGTGCTTGAGGTTACCTCAATAGAAACCTCCAAAACGGAAAGGCAAGGAGAACAAAGACAGAAAAGACAGAACAGACTGTGGGACAACAGAAGGTGTAATGGGCACACCAGGAAAAGAAATAGAAAAAATATATAAAACAATAATGAATGAGAGTTTTCACAAATTAATGTTGGATACCAAACCACATATCCAGGAAGATCAGGGAACATCAAGAAGGATAAATGTAAAACAAACAAACAACAAACTCTACATAGGCATATCATTTTCAAACTACAGAAAGTAAAAGTTAAAGAAAAAAATCCTGAAAGAAGCCAAAGGGAAAAAACACCTTACCTATAAAGAAACAAGATAAGAATCATATCCAACTTCTTCTCAGAAACCATGGAAGCAAGAAGAGAGTAGAGTGAAATATTTAAAATGTTGACAGAAAGACCCCACTAACCTGAAATTCTATACCCTGTGAAATTATCCTTGAAAAGTGAAGGAGAAAGAAATACTATCTCAGACAAACAAAAACTGAGGGAATTTTTTGCCAGTAGAACCGCCTTGCAAGAAATGTTAAGTTCTTTAGCAAGAAGGAAATAATATAGGTCAGAAACTTGGATCTGCATTAAAAAAAGGAAAAGTATCGAAGAAGGAGTAAGTGAAGGTAAAATAAAAACTTTAATTTTTCCTATTAATTGATCTAACAGATAAGTTTGTTCAAAGATAATAGTAGTAACAATGTATTCAATTATGTATGCTTATGCATATGTATATGTCTTATGTATATACTTATATACCTATGCTTATATATAAGTGAGGTGAATGACAAAAATAATACAGGAAACAGGAGGGAGGAAATAGGAGTATTTTATTATTATAAGGTATACTTGTGAAGTGCTATAGTGTTATTTGTAACTACACTTGGATTAGCTGTAAATGTATATTGAAAACTCTAGGGCAACCACTATAAAAGTAAAAAAAAAGAAGTAGAATTATTATACTAAGAAAGGAGCAAAACACAATCATATGAAATGCTCATTTAAAATGACAGAAGGCAGAAAAAGTGGAAGACAAAAATAGGAATAAGGGCAACAAGTAGAAAACAAAACAAATATGGTAGATGTTAATCCAACTGTATCAATAGTCATTTTGAACATCAGTGGTCTAAATACACTAATTGAAAGACAAGAGGTTATCAGTAGATCAAAAAACAAGACCCAATTTTATGCTATCTACAAGAAACCCCATTTGAATATAAAGACACGTATAGATTGAAAGTAAATGGATGGATTACTTGATTTTCAACATATGTAAGTTTTAGAAATACCATACAAAGTTAAATGAAAATAAATGCTTACAAAAAAAGAAAATAAATGCTTACAATGCAAACTAAGTAACTGAGAAAGCTTTGAGATGCTTGGTAGTATGAAAAATTTAAAAAAACACTTCAAATCATAATAATTGCTATAAAAAAAGTAAATAGATGGAGAAAAATATACTATGCTAATACCAATGAAACATAAAGCAAGAATAGCTCTATTAACTTCAGACACAGTAGACTCTGAAACAAGGAAAATTACCAGGGATAAAGAAGGGCATTAAATAATAATAATGATAAAGGGGTCAATTCTCCAAGAAGACATAATAATCCTTAACATGTATGTACCTAATAACAGAGTATCAAACTACGTGAGGTGAAAACTGATAGGAAGGAGAAATAGATGAATCCACTATCATAGTTGGAGATTTCAACACCTCTCTATCAGAAATGGACAGATCTAGAAGGAGGAAAATGAGTAAGGACATAGTTGAACTCAACAACATATCAATCAATTGGATATAATCAACATCTATTAAATAACTTCATCCAACAACAGCAGAAAATACATTCTTCTCAAGCTCACATGGAACATTCACCAAGATAGACCACATTCTGGGTCATAAAATACACCTTAACAAATTTAAAAGAATAGCAATCATAGAATGTCTGCTTTCAGATCACAGTAGAATTAAATTAGAAATCAATAGCAGAAAGATAACTGGAAAATCCCCAAATACATGGAGATTAAACAATACATTTCTAAATAACACATGGGTCAAAGAAGAAAGGTCAAGAGAAATTTTAAAGTATTTTGAACTAAACAAAAATGAAAACACAACTTATCACAATTGGTGGAATGCAGTAAAAGCAGTGTTTTGAGGGAAATTTATAGCATTGAATGCATATATTAGAAAAGAACAAAGATCTAAAATCAATTTATTTTCCACCTTAGGAATCTAGAAAAGGAAGAGCAAATTAAATTCATAGTAAGCAACAGGAAAGAAACAATACGTAGTAGAGTAGAAATCAATGAAATTGAAAACAGGAAATCAAGAGACAAAATAAAGGAAACAAAAAGCTGTTTCTTTGAAAAGATCAAGAAAATCAATAATCCTCTAGCTGGGCTAACTAAGAAAAAATAGAGAAAGGACATCAATTACTATCAGAAATAAATGAAAGAAGGGAAATCACTACAGAGCCCATGGACATTAAAAGGATACTAAAGAGCTTCCCTGGTGGCGCAGTGGTTGAGAGTCCGCCTGCCAATGCAGGGGACACGGGTTCGTGCCCCGGTCCGGGAAGATCCCACATGCCGTGGAGCGGCTGGGCCAGTGAGCCATGGCCGCTGAGCCTGCGCGTCCGGAGCCTGTGCTCCGCAACGGAAGAGGCCACAACAGTGAGAGGCCTGCATACAGCAAAAAAAAAAAAAAAAAAAAAAAAAAGATACTAAAGGAATACTATGACCAATTCTATGCTGACAAATTTGATAACCAAGATGAAATGGACCAATTTCTTGAAGATACAAGCTGCCAAAACTCACACAAGAAAAAAATACACAATCTGAATAGGCCTATATCTATTAAAGAAATTGAATTAATAATTAATAACATTCCCAAGCAGAAAGCAATAGGCCCAGATGGGTTCACCAGTTAATTTTACCAAACACTTAAGGAAGAAATTATACTAATTCTCTACAATCTCTTTCAGAGACTAAGAGGTGAAGGAATACTTCCTAATTCATTCTATGAGGCCAGCATTACCTTAATACCAAAGCCAGACAAGGACATTACAAGAGATATACAGATAAACATACCTCATGAACACAGATGCAAAAATCCTCAACTAAATATTAGCAAATAAATCCAAGAATGTATAAAAAGAATTATAACCACAACCAAGAGGTATTTATTCCAGGTATGCAAGGCTGGTTCAACATTTACAAATCAATAAATGTGTCCATCACATCAATAAGCAAAAAACAAAAACAAAAAACACCCCACACGATCATATCAATAGATGCAGAAAAAGCATTTAACAAAATTCAACACCCATTCATGATAGTAAACTAGGAAAAGTCTCAGTAAACTAGGGAAAGACGAGAACTTCCTTAACTTGATAAAGAAAATCTACAAAAGAAACCTACAGCTAACATATTTAACGACAAACTAAAAGCTTTCCCACTAAGATCAGGTACAAGGCAGGGATTGTCCTCTCACCACTCCTTTCAACATAATACTGAAAGTACTAGCTAATGCAATAAGACAAAAAAAGGAAATAAAAGGTATAGAGATTGAGAAGGAAGAAATAAAACTGTCTTTGTTCACATACGACATAATTTTCTAGGCAGGAAATCCAAAAGAATTGACAAAAAAAGTCCTGGAAGTAACAAGTGATTATAGAAAGGTTGCAAAATACAAGGTTAATACACAAAAGTTGATTGCTTTCCTATATACCAGCAATGAACAAGTGGAATTTGAAATTAGATTCAGTGCAAACCCAATCAAAATCCCAGCAAGTTATTTTGTGGGTATCAACAAAGTGATTCTAAAATTTGTATAGGGAGGGATAGATAGGCAGAGCACAGAGGATTTTTAGGTCAGTGAAAATATTCTGTATGATACTATAATGATGGGTGCATGCCATTATACATTTGTCCAAACCTATAGAATGTACAACATTAACAGGGAACTGTAATGGAAACTGTGAACTTTAGGTGATTATGATGTTACAATGTAGGTGTGCCAATTGTAACAATGATTAACACTCTGGTGGGGGAATGTTGATAATGGGAAGGCTATGCATATGTGGGTGCAGGTGGTATATGGGAACTCTATGTATCTTTCTGTGAACCTAAGACTGCTCTAAAAAATTAAAATCTTTAAAAATGTAGAGCATTTGAAAGGTTAACTTTTCTTTTTTATGGGGGAGAGGGGACATAAAGAATTATTTTGTAGCTGAATTAAAATTTAAGAAAATTAATAAAGACTGAAACACAGTCCCTAGTTTAGACTTACTTCAGGAAAACCTCATAGAGAAAGCCAAAGGACATATAAAACTGAATTATTCTGATAACACTTTTTATTATAGACTCAATTTCAATGTCTTCTTAGCTATTATCAGTATGGTTTTCTTTTAAAAATAATATTGAAATATGTACTATAAAAAACAAACAATTTTACCCAGCCACCCCAGAAGCTCCAGAATGTTTACTATGACTTAACTTTTAGTTATAGCTTTGTCTTACCTCTTACTTTTCTGTTGGTCAGATTCTAAAGGGAAATAAGTGATGTGTATACAATTTGTTGGTATAGCCTAATTGGGAATGTAAGAAATTTTATTCTAGCACTGGGCTTGATCTTTGAAGAAGGTTTTCCTTCTTCATTTGCACGCAGGACTATTCCCTCATACAACCAGCTCCTTTAAAAATTCATTGATGTCAAGCATGCAGTGGTAAGTGCAACATTTCTCAGTGATCATTTACATGTAGAGCTTAAATGATTGCATACTGCATATTATTTATTTAAAAAAAACTGGAGGGAGTTGGAGTTATTGTTTAATATATTCATTCATCAAACATTTATTCCTGAGTGCTTATTATGTGTGTAGCTTTCCTCTAGATGATGGAGAAACAGAGATAACCAATATTATAATTGTGAACTGATGATACTGTACTTTCTTTAATAGTCACCAACTTTTCCTCTTTCCCATGTGTGACAATAACGATACATACTACACTGACAGTTAAAAACAAAAACAGCTTTTCTCTGATTGAAAACTTTCAAATAGAAATAGAGAAATAGAGACAAAAGTAAAAGTCACCTGAAATCCTTCCCCTCTCCCCAGGGATAATCACCACTAACATTTTAGTGAACTTCCTTAGAAACTTATCTCTATACTTATGCATACATAAAGGTGCGCACAGGCATACACTTAAGAGTACATTGATGGGATCCATAGTCCTCTGTAACCTGCTTTAACCACTTAATGTTTTCATGGGCATCTTCAACGTTAACACAATCATTAATTTAATGGATACATAATATTCCATTGACTGGATGTATCAATTTAAAAATATGCCATGTTGCTGGGCATTTAGGTTTTTAAAATTTGTAACTATTATAAATAATGCTGGGATCAGTAAATTTGAATATAAATTTTTATAACTGTACAATCATCATCTCAGAGTCCTTTCCCATAAGTAGAATTCTTAGGTTAGAAGGTATGCTTATTTTAAATTTTGATGTACAGCCAAATTGCCTTCCAGAAAATTAGCCTTATGAACTAGCAGTCCACAAGAGTGCCTGTTTTCCGATATTTTCTCTAACACTGGCTTTAAAAAATAATTTTGATAAAGATATTTCAATCTCCTTTTAACTTTCATTTCTTTGATTATCAGTGAGGTTAAGCATCTTCTGTGTACTAGTTATTCATAGCTCTTTTGTGACTTATAGTCAATTCTCATTATTCAAGGTAGTTATCTTTTCTAAAGTCTCCACTAACACTGAATCACTGAATACTGAACTATTATTGCTCCTAAGGGAAATGGAGGGTCAGGTTCCTGTGAGCCTCTGGTCATACGGTTTTCACCAACTGATCAATATATAAATTTGTTTTATGCATGTTTCTGGTTAACAGTACCTTATTTAATATATATTGTTGATCCATTAACGTTGAACTTACAGCACTATAACCTGTACCTAAACAAAGCTTATCTAACAGACGTATTTTCTCTGTAAGGCACATCACAGCCTTCCTGCACTTAAGAAACACTAGATAGCACATCAGCACTGCACCTGGGGGCCATCTTAAACAGTGAAGTCATTAACAAAAAAACATGAGAACGCAGAACATGTGGCATTAAATTGGCTGCAAAAAGCATACTTTGTTTACTGTCTGAGAGCTGAAACAAGAAAGAGTGTGCTCTTGTTGGACCTCCATCGAGACTGTGCACGTCAGGTGACTCAAACTGTTTGCCACTTTGGGCATGTCCTTGAACAATCTAAAAAGTGCTGCGAGTATTGACTTCGGGGTTACATATAAATTTTAGCAAGCAGGCAAATTCTCAAATATGGAATCCATGAGCAACGAGAAGTGATTGTATTCACTTCCTTTGCCCATTTTTCTACCAGGGTGTTTAGCTTTTTCTTATTGGCTTGTGTAGGCTATTTGCATATAAGGATAGCAATTTTATAAATATTTTCTCCAATTTTGTCTTTCTATTCTATTGCTAGTATCTGTTAGTATAGTGGCTGCTGACAGCAGTATCAAATGCCTTTTGAATGGGGAGGATGACACAGTGGAAACACAACAGTGGAAAAGGAATTTTATTAAGTTTCTATTGTGAATGTGGTTGGTTTTATTTTTACCTCTCTTTCACAGGCACACCAAATTCTGTCTGGGGATTTTCCTCTAGCACCTCCAAGTTATGAAAGAACCTGTAAGTCCAATCCCAAACTACCACTTTACATTCATGTTCTGCCTTTATTGTAATTATGATCTTTATCTGATATCTTCATCCATTCCAGAGTCTGAAGTCATTTAAGGCCTTTTGCATTTTTGCCTCCTTCCTCCCATCATGCACTTTGTTACGTCATTGCACATACCCCTCCTAACTGTAAGGATGGTAGGAAGCAGAAGTAAACAGTGGGGGGATTCCCATAGAGGCACTGCTAGCAGCAGCTCTGAAAAAGAGTGCACCTGTGAAAAGGCTGTGATGGTGACAGAAGCTGGGGGTCGGGGTGGGAGGGTAGTGTGTGTGTGTGTGTGTGTGTGTGTGTGTGTGTGTGTGTGTGTGTGAGGTAGGTAGTGTGTATGAACTATTGATTAAAAAATGGTTTAGGAATGTCTGTACAGTTCATTTATTTATACTATGATAGACTCTACCACGAGCACTTACACACTGGCTGTCTGTCTCTTCATGCCAGATGTGAGAATTAAAAAGCCAGCATCTGAGAACCTGATGAAGTACAGCTGACTAAGGAGAGAGTTCCTGAAGCATGTAAGAATCTTTTCACTTGTCGCCCAACAGTGGATCCCTGGGAGTGTCAGTAATTTTGCACAGTGTAGCCGTGAGGGTGGAGGTGTGTGTGTGTTTAGAATTGGTGTGAAGGTAATCCACAATTTACAATCATGTGATAAATAGAAAAGACTATAGAAATAGACTATTCTGATAAGCAGTCTTCCCAAAAGCATCATGAACATTTCTTGTTTAGATCTCTACAGTTATTTTGGAAGCAAGCCTCAGAGGCTTTTAGGGACAGGAATTTCTCTCCTACGGTCCAAATTCTCATCAGTGACATCAGGGATTTGCTGGATTCCACCTCTTGTGAAAAAGGCAATAAGTTCTCAGATTGTCCTCCCCTTCTGGGGACCCACCGTGGGTGCCCAGGGTCCTGGGCTCAGCTTCCTCATGTGCCCGTTCTGCTACCCAACATCTCCTGTCCCCGCTCCCCCTGACGTGGCCCTCCAGAGCAGGGGCTTTGTCTTGCCTACTCAGACATTCTCAAAACCCAGTAATTTTTAACAGGATACGAAAATGGGATTCTTCTTATATCTTAAGAGTTCTGGCAGAGACTTCTAGAGAAAGAAAGAATAAAAACTGGTTTCTACAAGCACCCTACTGACTTCACCTCATTTAATATAAAAGTTACAACGATTTCTGCTATCCTATTTTGCTTAAGATTTCTCTTTAAATTGACTTAAAAAATGTGGCCTCACCCTAAGTAATTATATTTACAATACCATGGGTTTGGTATGCTAGTTATGTGCATTAGACAAAAAAACCTGGACTTCCCTGGTGGTCCATTGGTTAAGACTCCAAGCTTCCACTGCAGGGGGCATGGGTTCGATCCCTGGTGGGGGAACTAAGATCCCGCTTGCCGCACCACGGCGAGGCCAAAAAAAACCAAAACCTGACCATTAAAATAAAAATGTTACTCAACTACCATCTAACATTATCATAAGAACCACCAGTATATACACATATCACTTTGGAAAATCCTAGTCTGTGGGCACCAACAGGCTTATCTGATAAATTTCGCTAATGGGACAGGGTTGAAACGGCCCACCTCCCTTCCCAGGTAGCTAATCTATTTAATGGCGGCCTTCCAGAAAGTTACCAGGTAACCTTCCTAGCACGGGAGGGCAGGGCTGTGGCAGGCAGTGGAGGGAGTTATGTGCGGGCATTTGAAGCTGGGCAGTCCACTGAATGTTGTATTATGCGGGCAGCCAGGGACCTCCCTTCCCTGTAGGGTTGATGCCTGCTTCTAGGAAGGGTAGCTGATTTCCTGAAAGTATATTTACTGCTAGCTGGCCTCCTGGGAGTTGCTTGGGAGAATCATGAACTATTGTTAAATAAATAAATCCCTCTTGCTGCACAGAGTTGTACTGATGCCAAGCAATTCCGCTGCCAGTGTCCGCAGCTGTTCCAGGGAACAGTTGCCTGTCTCTTCGAGGTGCTTCCCCGACCCCCTCCCCTAAAGTGAATTTTCTATACTCACAGTAGCTTCTTTTTAGTCAACAATTACCGACAAATCAATGACATTACATCCTGCTCTTGTTTGTACGGTGCAACAGGCTAAAAGTACAACACACACACACACACACACACACACAGGCACACCCCACACAATTAATATGGGGTGCTTGTTTGGGAAGCCTTGGGCCTAGGGTTCTGAGTAAAGAATAAATCACAACTTGTAATTTATAGGCCAAGGCAAAAATCTTAATTTGAAAAAAAATAGGCATTATATTTGGGGGAATGGGAACAAGCACTGAGATGTAAAATGTACACATTCCTGCATCAGCAGCAAGTAGGGACTGAATGAGATTTTCAGCAATAAGTAAGGACTGAATGAAAATTTCAACCATGATTAACAGTATTCTCACTTTAAAAAGTATTTGCTTGGTGTCTAATGCTTTTGGTAACCATCTTCTGCATATTTATATTTCTGGGTCCTGTTTTCAAGAAGTTCATGATGTAACACTGGAAAGCAGAGACATCCACACCCAGGAATGTCTGGACTAAAGGGATGGTAGGGAAGACAGGGGGAAAAAAATCTTACCGCTAAAGGATGATTAAGGGGCAGTAGAGAAGCAGTGAATGGTTCGGTTATTGATTCCAAGAGTTCTTGCCTTTTTTTCCTCTCCTGCTTATTGATCTGGGCTTCCTGTCACAGACACAATACATGAAATAGGAAGGTTAAAGGAGGTGGAAGAAAATGCAGGAACAATCCCAATTCCTGCTCGTTACCGATGTCTTGGCAATTTAATTCCCAATTCTGTTCAAAAAAGTAACCTTAGCGTTTGGGCGAGTGCTGACAACCAGGCCATTTCTTTTTTCCAGCTTCGGGAACCATGTAATTCTACAAGCAAGACTAGCTCATCTGAAGACTCAGAAGCTGATCAATACTCCGTTTACAGTCTGGGAAGACCATTCTCATCATTTAGCTGAGTCGGAAAACGAAGCCACAAAGCTGGAGGCCCAGAGCTTGCTTAATTAACGCCTTTGAGGTATGAGAGGGCCCGGGAAGACCCGGACCCGGGCAGGTTAGCTTTCTTGGGCACTTGCCGGGGCTTCAAACGCCTTCATCCCTGTTTGTTTTTTCTCTTAAATTGGAAGAGGGGACAAAAGTCATCGTTATAATCATTATTAAAATTTCCTTTAAAATAAATACTTGGAACCACACTTCTCTGCAAGAACCACAGAAATGGTGGTGTGGCCCCGACAGCTGTCGTCTCCAGCGTCCAACGAGCCAGCCCCTTCCGTCCGGGGGTCCCGGGCCGGGAAGGGCGCAGGGGCGTGAGAAAGGCTCTTTTGTATTCAGAGCAATAGCCGGCAGAGCTGCAGCCTTGCACCGCCAGGTCTTCCTCCGCGCGAGGCGCCGCCAGGAAGCAAGCTGGCGAGGAGGGGCGGTCCGCGTCGCGGCGGGGGCGGAGCCTGGGGGCGGGGCGAGTCGCGGCCTCTCTCGCCTCGGCTCCCTCCGGAGTGCCCTCAAGCCTCCATAAGCCCCTCCCACGTCCCGCCCCGCCCACGGCCCGGCCCCTCCCCGCCGCCGTCTTGGTCTCCCGGCTCCTCCCGTGCGCTCGCCTCCCGCCTCTCCGCAGGTCCTCCTCCTCCCTCCAAGATCCTCCTACCCCGCTGGATCTAGTGTCCGGCCCCTTCTCCTGCTCTTTCTCCTCCGGCTTTGCGACCCTCCTCCCCCTGCATTCCCACCGCCCTCCTCCTGCGCGCTGCCCCCGCCCGCGCCGAGCGCGCTGGAGGGAGGGCGCGGAGACCCTGCGTGCGGGAAGGCAACGTCGCTGTCCCGGGCGCGAAGGGCCTCCGCTGCTGCTGTCCCACCGGGGGACGCCGAACTACGTGTGGTTACGGAAGTAGCTGCCTCCTGCTACACCTCTTCCTCCGCGCCCGCCTCTCTGCCCAGTGCCCCGTTTACTCCCATTTACCAAGCCGTCCTTCTCGGTATGATTTCTGTTAAATAGAAAAGGTAATTAAAAGTCGCACCACCACCCCTACATACCCGTGCCCCCCCCCTCGCCTTCCCAAACCTCCTAGTGGTTATTTTTGTTCTTTAGCCCAAGTTAGGCTAAATACCTTCCCGGAAAGCCATCTGGTCTGATTCCCGGGATCCCTTCGTATGTTTTTTTTAAGGTCTCCAAACCGTGCTTTGGAATGCTGCCTTGGAGCCACTCGGAAACCTTCAGGGTTTTGCCCTGGCCAGCCTCGTGGAGAGGATCTCGGGCAGAGGGAGGTGACGGCCTCTGTTGAAGGTCTAAATACCTAAGGGTCCTGGTCTTGTGCTGTAATTAATACGTTTTACTACTCCAAGAAAACACAGTTCTCTATGTTAATAGGTATTTATTCATTCTTTCTTTCAGTGTTTGTGTTTGTGTTTTTTTTTTTCCGGAATGCAAAGCATAGCTTAATAGAATACTCTTTAAATTCTAAAACCCGGTGTGAACAGCTTTACGGATGATTTTACAAAATAACCTGGCCACAGAAATTCAGTTTGACCAGAAACATTTATACGGTTGGGTCTACACCTTCTCCCTTTCTGTCCCCCATTCCTCTGCCCCCTAAAGACAAAAAAAAACAAACAAATGTTAGCCTCTGGAAAAATATTCCCATACACATGGGTTGGGGTTTGTGGTCTAAGAAAAAAGGGAACAGATAGGTTCGTAGAATCATAGTGTTGTAACTGGAAAGTTCCTTAGAATTCGTCAAAAAGAAGTCTGTCAGTTTATTGAGGAGACTCAGAAAGTGTAGGGGTTTACAGAAGATCCCATGGTTTATGAGTAAAGGACTAACTGAGACCTGGGGCCTCATTTCGGGAGGAGACTGACGTCATGTGCTTTATCACATACAGAAAAATGACTGATCAAATTCAGTTCAGTTCTAGCATATTCCCTGTCTCTCTCTCCCCTGCCTTTTACTCTGCCCCTCACTCTCTGTCCTGCTCTGGGTCTTGCCTATTTGGGGAGTTACAGCCCTTTCTTCCTTCCCCTAACCTAGGCTTCACTCCTTTCTTTTTTTCTTTCCTTCCTACCCCCCCACTCCACCTGAGCCCCGACCATGAGATTTTATTTGAATTTTTAAAATGAAACCAGGTGCTGCATAAAACAAAAGCAAAGTAATAGCAAGGAAAGACTATCCAACGCGTAAGGAATGTGCTGAGTTTTATGACTCAGGCTGTCCTGGCAAAGAGCTGCGACTTACACGGAGAGGTGGGTGGCACAGAGCGAGGACCATACATGGCAGCCCCAGCCCCCCCTGATAGGCATGATCAAGGCGGCCTGAGACTCATTGCACAAAACCAAAGACTCTTGTTCCTGGTGAAACAAGATTTCCCGAGACTAGAACCAAACGATCATCAAATTTTCCCAGAGAGGCCAGTTCAGGCTGACATAGCAGAGGCCACCCTGAGGTTTGGAGGGGAAGGGAGCCCGGGCAGAAGGCCAGCCCTGGGAAAGAAACTGGCTTGGTGGACTTGGGCTAGGGTTTTGGTACATTGAAGAGATGAGTAAACTGCAAAGTGACATGAAAATTAGCATGAACTGTTGTGGAGACAATGGCTCCCGAGCTCCAGGTGGCAGGATTGCCACAGTGCCTTGGAGTAGGGGAGTATGACAGCACTGCTGGGAGCCCAAGGGGGGTTTGCTCTTGGCGGAGGGTGTGAGGTGAAGAGCGCAGGAAAAGCGGGTCAGACGCTGGCAGGGTTTCTGGGGTGCCCTGCTTCGTGCAACCAGGAGCGGATAAAAGCAGGAGTGGTGGACTTGACATGCACACTCCCAGACACCCAGACACACATCCTCACGTTCTGAGAATGCTTCTCCAGTGAGCAGAGTAGTGGGCTGAGGTGTACATTTTTTCTGTTACTAAGGCGGGTAGAGAGAGCTGAGAGCAGTAAGGAGCCGGTCTCACCTGGCAGAGGTGGTGGGAGGGGCTGAACTTGGGTGACGTGTATCTTCTTGTGCTCCCTTCATCACACAGGCCTGGGCCGAAGGAGTCCAATAGAGCTTCCTCTGGTTTCCGCCACCCCATTGATGGCTGTCACTTTCTGAATGAGAATGAACCTGGACTGGCATAAATGAGATCTCCAAGCAGCAGCCTCCTGGGAAGGAGCCTTATTTTTTCCTTTTCTTCTTTTTCTTTTCCTTTCCCTGGAATGCCCGTTGAAAAGCTGCAGCGACTATTCTGTAATGGCGGGAAAAGCTCTGCTTAACTTTTTCATTAAAGTCTACTTACCTGGAAAAATAAAGTCTTCTAAGGACCATGACTACATAAATATTTATAGTGTGAAAGGCGTCGCTCTGGTTCCGCAGGAGAATGGGCTCCTTCAGTTTTATTTATGATATGACACTTGGGTGAGCGACATCTATCATCTGGGTCGGCCCTACACTCTGTTCCACTGAAGCATGTTTCTGGAGTGATTATGTCTGCAAATATTTGCTGTATTTAGTCCCTCTCTTCCCTTAACCCCCTCTTAGCCCTTTTAACTCCCCAAACCATCAAACAGCCAAGCTTATGGTCTCAGGAAGATTTGAACCCCAATGACAAGGCACAGGGGCTGGAACAGTGCTGTAGAAGCATTTGATGAGTTGGGAGGGAATGAGAGTGGGAAGGATGAGTTATTATAGCATCTCCACACTAAGTTGGTTTATGGGGCCTGTGTCTAGCAGGTGAGGGCTCTCAGCTGGGCATGATGGGTTTTGACAGGGGATGGCCACTGCCCTGAGTGATGAATGCAGATAGATCCTTATGAAACTTTCCTTCGTAGGGAACTTTCTCTGGACAGGATCTCACAGGCCCTCAGATCCGTCACCGTGCACCCCAGGGCTGTGAGGGCAGGGGTTGGTGGGAGTTCTATGACCTCAGCTGCGTCAAGGTTTCTGGTGTAACCCAAGTCTGCCGCAACTGGTCCCTGGCTGGAGGGCTGGAGCTGCCCTCCATCAGCTGTGGAGAAGGGAGGGCCCCCTCTGGCTTCTAGCTTTACAGCTGCACATGGCCGCACCTAGGCATTCCAGGCTGGACCTGGGGCTCAGTGCCTGCCTCTGATCAGCTTGGCCACCTATTGTTTATCCTGGGAAGGGCCGGGTCTTGGCACAGGGGGCTGAAGTGTTGCCAGCATTTTATTTTTAGAGACAGGAAAATGTTTGCTTTTCAACAGCTGCTCTTTCTCTGGCACACACCGGGATGGCGTCAAAAAGTTCAAGCGAGAGATTCCAAGCCCTAAATTCATCGTGTGTGTCATCATAGGCAATAGCACCATAGACCTCTCAACAGAAGCCTTTGTGGAGCCTAAGATCTTTTATTAGCAGGCCTCTTGCACAGAGTGGGTCCCTTTGGCTACATCCTGGCAGCGAGAGATTTCTAGTCCCCAGCCCTCATAGCCTGAGCGCCTAACGAGTCCCTTTTCGGTGCACCAGCTGGTCTGAAATTTTATAGTTCTTACTTCTGTTGAGCTCCTTCCCTACCAATTCATAATCTAGTCCAACTTGGCAGGCAGAGTAAGAAAAACAGTCTGCTAAACCTGACATTCATCACCCCTCCTCAGAGCCACTATCATTATCCTCATGATGATTGGTGCAAGGCAGTCAGCTTCCATGGCAAGAAGAGCATTACCACCCTCAGGAAGGGCAATTCCAGGTTTTATTGGAATTATTATTTGTTCCAACATGGTTCCTCTTAAAACATATTTTTGTAGGTCCTGTGATTGTGGCTACTGACAGTTTATCTGAAAGCATTTTGTAAACTGTGATGACATATTATACAAAGGTAAAATGGAATGGATATAAAAGTAAAGAATTAAGTTGTATTTCCTATTTTTCTTTCTCCCCAATCTTTTCAAAAGTTACTTTTTAATTACAAAAATAAAAAATGAATATATTCTCCTGGATTCATTTTTCTTCTGGCTGGAGTACATTCTCTGGTAGGTTTTCCTTTGTTCTCCTTTCTCCACCAGAGAGTGTCTGTGGATAATACATTTTCCTGAGAATTTATTTTCATCTCCAGTGTTAGTTTGGCTTGTTATGGAACTCTAAGTCCAAATTCATTTTTCCTGAGCATTTCTAAGCTATTGTTCCATTATTTTCTTGAAACTTCTGTGGTTGATCTCACTCTCACTCCTTTGTAGACTCTTTTAGCGCTGTCTTTTTCACCTTGGTGTTCTGGAGTTTTATTATGATGTCTCTGTGTGTGAGTTTATTTTTTAAGTTTATCCTCTTTGATACTGATAGGCTCTTTCAATCTGAAGCCCCACACCTTTAGTTCTAGGATGTGGGGTGGTGAGGAATAAACCGGAAAGGTTAAATTGATGTATATAAAAGTTCTGAGGAGGAGAAAGAAGTGGCTATGTGGCCTGAACATTGGGCAGAACTTTAAGGGGTTCTTGAGAGAGTGAGAAGATTAGGTTTGGAGGAGTTTGTCAATGAGGTGAGGAAAATGTCCTAAAAAGATCTTTAAGATCTTTGGATATACATCAAGAATGTACTCCCTTCTTTGGTGTTTTACTTGAATTGCTGTTAATTATATTTTTTCTGTGGGACTCTTCTTCTGGGATTTGATGCTGAAACTGAACCATAAGACCGCCTTGGGTTAATATGACTTATAGAAGACATGATTATTTTTATAAATTTTTAAGCAAATATCTTTGTTTCATTCTGTGTCTCTCTCTCCTCTCTGACCTCCCCCCACCCCGTACATGCCACGGTTTCTTCTTTTATATAATGAGGAAATGAAACTAGATGCTCCAAATTCCTGCCATTTCTCTGTAACTCTCATTCTCTCTCTCTTACTCATCCTTCAACTACCTACCTAAATATGCCTTTTCATGACGAATAGCTTATAAGAAGCATAGGCAAATAGTTTGTTCCCTCATTCCTGTAATCTAATTTGTCACTCAATGAGCTGTCCTGAATAGATCATACATTTGGACAAACGTGGCAAAACAGCGGCCAAGCTTATAGCAGGTCAGGACCCTAGGCTTAAGCTCTGGTGTACGAAGCTCTGCCGTCCCCCGCCTCACCGCCCCACCCCCAGAAGCTTACTATTCTAGCCTGAGGAATTCATTCCATAAATTCTCTCAGTCCACCCATTGGGGTTTGTATGTGGCATACAGGAGAGGGGTTTAGGAAAGGCTCAACCCAGAGTATCTTTGAGCAAAGGAAAAGCAGAAGATGCAAACAAAATTATTCTTCCTGAAACATAATCATTGGGTTGGTTTTTACTTATCGTGTGCGTGTCTTACCTTTTGCAAAGGACTACAGATAGTTATTAAACGTTTAAAAATATGAGGAATACAGGTGTTGACACTGAGCTTCCAAATTCTCCTAGGAGATTTGGGTTGCATGGGGGCCGTTTCTTCGACTTCTAATATACACACTGAAGTGTTTGATATGAAGAGACGGTAAGAGAAGAGAATGTAATCTGAATTACTCACTTTCCTAACTAAAAGGTAATCAGGGCTTGAGTAACCCCAACTACCACGTAGCCTCAAAACCCCTGACAGATACGGAGCTCCTCGTTGATAGGTGCTGGCATTCTCACTAGCATGTTAGACAGGCCTAAGTAAGTAAGAATGCAGTATATCCTATTAATATCGTTTTGATGTGTCATGTGGCCCTTTTCAGATGACTCCATATGTAGCGATTGAACTTTGGTAGGTGGATGGCTGGTGGTCTTGAGTTAGGGCCAAGATGGGAATAAACTCTCAAGTACTGGAAGCCCATCAGGGTCGGCTCTGCTGACCTCCGTTATTCTAGACTGAGGAATTGTTCTTCAGAGATTCTCTAGGACTCCCCACCGGACTTGATTTGTGACATAGAGGAGAGAGATTTGGGAAAGGTTCCAACACAGCACTGATATTCAACCAACAGTAGCACCTTGGAGCAAGTGAAGGCAGAAGATGTGAACAAAATTAAGCTCAGAGTCTTCTGAGAATATAGGGCAGGCAGATGAAAACGGTCCGCATGGATCCTCAAGGGAATCAGGCATTTCTTCAAGCTGCCATCAGCGTTTCTTCTTTTCTGGAGTGCAGGGTTTCCTCCACTCTGTGTGCAACCAGTGTTCCATCTGTCTCCAGAGACGGGGATGTTTTCCAAATTATAGATATCCCCCTGCCTTCCTGCAACAAAGTGACAGTGTGAGGTTTTTAAAACTGCATTAAGAACCATGCATTTACTTTATATTTTCAGGATTCTGTATTTTCAATTTTTGTTTCATCTATAATTGTGTCTTCTCTTTCCTACATTTTCCTTCATCTTCCCTCCCACATTTATGTTAAACAATGAATGCTCTATATATTTGCAGGTATATACTCTTCTGGAATTTGGTACCCAAGAAGAGAATCCAATTTTAAGGGGAGAGGTTCTGAAATAATCACTACCCCTTGTTTTGAAAATTTAAGTTTTCATATAATAGCATTTGTACAAGCTGGCCCACCTCTAGAGAAACACGTGATAAGTATCTAGCAGATGTCATGATGTCATTACTGCAAAGTACTCCCCTTAAAAACCCTTCCATTTTCACTTCCTCTGGATTCACTGCTTTAATGGAAGAGCCCGCCAGGGTGACACATACACTTTGCTTGTCAAAGTGTGGTCTGTGAGGCCCTGCCAGATGGTCTCCTTCAGAATAAACGCTTTCAATATGATAATATTTATATTTGTGTTTCTGGCATGAATTAATAATTTTCTCATGATATTTAATAAGAAACAGATTATTTCACTTCCAGCTCATAAAACCCCGTACCTTTCTTTCCATTATGTCTGACGAGGGTTATTTTTTTCCTGTTGGTGAGCTGGCAGCAGGCATGGGGCGGATCACTGAGTTGTAGCTCTTTTAGCCCAGCTGAGTGGTGTGCATCCCGGAAGGGTTGGAGACCCACTGCTCTCCACAAAGGTGGGGTTTGCAACGCATCAGAAAATGACAGTCAGGGTAGCGTGAGACCAGGGCTCTGACATAAACAATAACGTTTAAGCTTCAGGATTTACCCCTGAGGTCTAATCTTCTGGAATTCGGTGACTGAGTCTGTCCTCTCTGGCCATATGCATCACGTGGTTTTTTTTTTTTTTTTTTTTTTAACCGGGCTGCACTGCATGTGGGATCTCAGTTCCCCGACCAGGATCAAACCTGTGCCCCCTGCAGTGGAAGCGTGGAGTCTTAACCACTGGACCATCAGGGAAGTCCCCCCCATCATGTCGCTTAAGAGACCTATCATATTCCTTTCTAAGCCTTCATCTTTTCACACTGGAATCCTTATTATTTGATCATTCTGGCCACAGTAGTGGGGGGTGGCTTTCCACCCCTTGACCATTTTTCTTTTTTTGCACTTCTCCAGACTCTTGTATTTAGGGGAAGTACCACTAAATTTCACCCATGCAGCCCTTTTCCTGCAGATGTCTTTGACTGACAGAAACTGGTCCAGGCAGATAGCAAGAGCAGGGATGGTGTGAAGACAGACCACCTGCACTTCACAGGATGAATTATACCAAAAATGATGAGGAAAATTGGTTTGAAGCACGGCTGGGATTGTAAGGCCAGCAGCTTTCTCTTCTCTTCGAAGGACTGCGAAGTAGGGATGGGGACAGGTTAGATCTCCCTGAGAGGGAAGGGATGGTTTGACATCTTTGGGCAAGTACGAGGCACGCATGATTTTTTTTTTTTTCTTTCACTACCAAACTTCATACAAGAGTAGACTTTTCTCCTTGTCACCAGCTGCTCACCATCAATTCATTCTTTAACCTGTTGGAATTTGGTTTCCACCCCGAACCTGTCACTGACACTGCATCCTGAAAGATCACCAAGGACCAGCACATCGGTAAAGGCTGTGCAATTCAACCTTGGCCTCCTCAACCTTCTGTGGAATTGCATATGTGGCCCTCTTCCCGCGGCTCCTTCTAAGTGCTGTGCTTGGCCGTGACTTCTCTGATCGTTGTTCCTCGGTCTCCTGTGTGGCCTCCTCCTCCTGTAAAGTTGGCGTCTCCCAGGGTTCTGTCTTTGGTGCCTTTGTTGTTGTTGCTCTTGCTGCCATCGTGTAGCCACCTTCGCCGCTGGCTCCAGATACCACCATTGTGTCTACAAGTCTGATCATGAACTTTCTTCCAATCTCTAGAATACCTTCTTCACAGGCTTTTCTACCTGAGAATGTCCTGTTCAGAGAGGAAATTATTGTGAGACACCTGGCAAGGATGCCGAGGACCTGCGCCAAGATGTGAAGAGGGGAAATACAGGAGAGATTCATACAAGTCTTGGCAGATAAAATGAACAGGAATTTGATGGATTCGCGGTCCAAAGCAAGGGAGGAAGAGAAAGGAAGAGGAGAGACAGAAGGAGGCAAAGCTGACCCCAAGTTTTGGAGCTCGAGTAACTTGGAGGGTGGGTGTGCCCTTCTTGGTCTAAAGAACACATGGCTAAGGGGCAGATTTAAGGGAGAACATGGTGGCTTCAGTTCAGGATATTTGAACCTACCACATCTCTCTGGTTCATTTTTGTCTCTCGAGTCCTCCTTTTGCAGCGCTGCTAGAATTATCTTCCTAAAACACAGGTCAGATCCTGCCATTCTCCTCCTCAAAATGTTTTCTTAGCTCTTATTAACTAGAGAGTCGTTTAGATGTTCAGGCTCCTTAACAAGGGATTCGAAGCCCTGCACAAGCTGGCTTTGTTTGGTTTCATTATAATCTTCTAGCACAACAGAACCCACCATGCAGTTTCTCACCTTCTTGCTTTTCCTCAAGCTGTTCTCTCAATCTGGAATGCCTTCCCCACTTTTCCCGCCTCTGAGAATCCTACTCAGCCTTCAGATTGCAGTTGGCATGCTCCGTCCCCCACAAAGCCTCCTGTCACCCTGGTTGGAAGTAGTCACTCTTTATTCAATATTTCTATAGCAATTTATGAGTACTTTTTCCTGGTATTATAATGCATTTGCTCAAACGTGCATTTCTTCTATGGGTTGGTAGATGTCTTAAAGCTAGGGAATGTATCTTACTTTATCTCTGTTTCTTACCAGCTGCCAGCACATGACTTTCCGCATATTGGTTGCTCACTTAATAATGAATGAAAAGGAGAGAAATTGGTCAAGGTTAGAGTGGAAGCGGAGTCTGGGGTTTGCGGGGAGAAGTGATTGGTCGGATGGGCTTGGGCTTGCTTTAGAACATGGCAACTGGGGTGGAAACTCTGGGTTGTGGAGAACAGATGCAGAGAATAATAATGAGGGAGGCGGTGGATTATGGGTAATGTGAGGAGCTCATATTTAAAGGCAGGATCCCGTGACACAAGATCACACGTAAACACAATTTAGCCTTCCTCACAGGCAGACACGCCAAACTGTAAAGTCCTTCATCAACGGGAAATTATTATTCTGCCCATTTAAAAAGACACATTGGCCTCTTTGCATAACCAAGATTCCTGCATATTCAGTGATTGCTGCCATGTCTATTGTCTGATGCCATAAAGAGACGGGACCTTGACCGATAGTATGGTGATGACCCATTGCTATGCCCGTTTATTTAATTGTAGAAAAGATGGGCAAGGGCATATTCTGATTAACGAGATTTCTTTGACCCTTAATTATTCTTTTCATATGTTACTCTTTCATCAACCTGTATTTATTTTCAGCAGTACAAAGGAAAAATGAAAAGTACTATCTTTTAATATTGTGAATTCCAGAATAAGAAAATTTATGGTCTTCCTTCTGGATGCTCTCACACAAATGCATATCTATAATGTTTATATCTGTACTGTGTGTGTTCTCTGTGCAGTCTCTCTATGTTCTATGTAACCACGCTTAGCCCAATCTTCCATTAGTGAAAGGACTGCCAGTTGTGGGTTAGAGATGGAAAGAAACAGGTGAAATATCTGAACATTTCAATTTTCAGTCAGTTGTTTTCCATGAGGACAGATACCTCGCTGTTCAGCCCCAGGTTCCCCTGGGAGATACAAGTACAAAGAAAATGCCAGGCGAATGTAACTTTTTTATTCCTCAATGAGTTCCGGCTACCAACCCCTTTGCTGGACCTGCATCCACGAGAAGTTGGGACCTAGGAGAGCCACCAGGATGCCTTTTGCTTGGGCTTGAGGTGGCCACCAAATCTGGGGGATGGCCCCTCGCTGCTGGCCTCGTTCTGGGCTCTCACGGGGCTCTCCCAGGTCAACGAGGCTCTCTGAGGTGGGAGACAGCCCATGTCCCTGTCAAGTGATTTCCCCTTAATCAAGTCCTAGAAGGGCTCAATCTCGTTAGAGAAATCAAAAAGCAAACCCCAAAGGAGGGAGGACTCTAAAGAGACTGCGCCATACAGGTGAGAGGGCCTTTATCTGCTTCTCATATGCCACATCTTCCCTTCCGTAGCGCCAGGACCCAACACTGCCTTGCCTCTGCCCAGCTCCCAGTGGAGGAAAGGAGAAGAGCTTCAAGCTAACCTAATAGGTTGGATGTGTAGCCAACGTTGGTTTAGAGGCTAAAGTGATGCCAACCTTTAAGCCAAATATGACCATTTTATAAGACACCTATTGTTCTGCGTCTCACAAACTCACCTTCTGACTCCAGCCTTTGCTGTAGCCACCAGCTACGGTCAGGTGGGATTGATAGCACCTTCCCTCGGCTTCACCAAGCAGCTCTTGCTTTCTGCACCACTGGCTTCTTGGCCACCTCTGTGGCTGTCTGTGGCGACCGACTCAGCCACTGCAAATCATGGGCAAAGCTGGAAGTGCAAGGGAGTTCACACTCTCTGCGGCTACTCCGGCTGCTTCTCCCTTCTCTCCCTTGGGCTGTCAATTCTGAAATACATTTACACAGCTCCGCCTGAGGTTTCCCAGACGGGTTGCATCCCAGTTGTTCACAACGATGACTAGCTCACCGATGTGCCCTGGGATTGGCTTTCCCCTCTTACTTGCTTCACTCATCTAGTTTCCCACCTTTATTTCTGGAATTTCTTTCCAAAATAAATGTCAGGGTTCAGCTTTTTAGTGGAACCCAGAAAAGAGAGAGAGAGAGAGGCTACAAATGCTGATTAAACCCATTGCATGGAGAACGTTCTAATAGACATTCTGTTTGAAGTGGGACATAAGGGGAAAGGGGACTTGATGGTCTCTTTTTTTTTTTTTAAGATTTTTTTTGATGTGGACCATTTTTAAAGTCTTTATTGAACTTGCTACAATATTGCTTCTGTTTTCTGTTTTGGTTTTTTGGCCACAAGGCATGTGAGATCTTAGCTCCTCGACCAGGGATCGAACCCGCACCCCCTGCATTGGAAAGCTAAGACTTAACCACTGCACCGCCAGGGAAGTCCCTGATGGTCCTTTGTAATACACACTGAGAAGTCTGTAGACCACTAATTAGGAATTGCAGTTAAATAAATATGAGAACACTGAAGCCAAGTGATGGCATCTCTTATCTAGAAATCTTTGAGACTGGAGAAACATCATTCTAGAATTCAGGCTGGAGGATGCCTAGATAAATTTCTCAGGTCCTAGCCCAGTGTTTACTCTTTTAGTTTTGCTTGTCTGATGATGGGGACCGATCAGTTATTTTCCTGTGTCTCTGTAAGACACATGGAGCCTTTCTATCCAATGGAAGCACCTGGAAGCTTTGATAATGTGCTTAGAGTTCTTGGGCTGAGAGTCTGTCTCAAAAAGTGGCAAAATGAGAATAGTATCAATATATTCTTTCATTATGTTAAAACTAAAATGTCTTTCATTACCTGTTAAAAGAAACCATTTGCTCTTCCCCAGAAAAACATCTGAAACATGGTCGGCAGGAGCTTAGCGGGCACAGCTGCACTTGAGGAGGTTGGAAGCAGGTGGTGGGAGAAGGAGGGTGCAGAGTCAGAGAGATGAAGATGGGCAGGGCAAGACCTTTCCATCCCCGCCTGGCTACCCGCAACTCATCTCACCAGATTAAGTACCCATAGTTTGGTAAAATATGTTTAAGCCACGCTCAAGATGACTGCAGGCAATCCAAGCATGATGACTTGGTGTTTAATCAGAAGAGACACATTTTAGGCCTCCCAAACTCTGAAGCGGGCAAAAAAGTATTTTTAGTCATTGTTTTCTCCCTTAAGTCTGTTGTGGCTTGAAAATGTTGAGGTGTCATTTTTCGCTATAACTGCCCTGCAAGGATTCTGCTTTGCGACCACTTTTGCTTCAAAGACTACTGACTTTTGCTTGTTTAGAAAGAGTAGTGGAATCTGCGTATATTAGATGTTATCTGTTAGGGCGGAAAGGGGTCTTAGAGACCATTTAGTTCAATCTTTCTTTTTATAAGGTGCTTTCGAGTCAGACTTGAAACTCAGGTGATCAAACTCCACGGGAATGTCTTTTGTGGTTGGATAACATTATCTGTAATCCAGATATTCTCACTAAATAGGGTAGAAAGCCACCTGTAGGGGAAAATACTTTAGAAGTATGAACTGAGATAGATTCTGTGTTCTAGTTCTACAGTTCTATTGAAAACTGACAACGAATTAACTATACTTACCTTAACTCCATCAAAAAAGGAATTCTAAGGGGATACAGCAATTGATTTTCCTTTTCTCCTTTGCAGCTCCTATGAACATGAGCAGAATTTACATTTTCCTCTTTTACAGATCCAGCTATCAAGAAAGAATTATGGGGCTTCCCTGGTGGCGCAGTGGTTGGGAGTCCGCCTGCCGATGCAGGGGACGCGGGTTCGTGCCCCGGTCCGGGAAGATCCCACATGCCGCGCAGCGGCTGCGTCCGTGAGCCATGGCCGCTGAGCCTGCGCGTCCGGAGCCTGTGCTCCGCAACAGGAGAGGCCACAGCAGTGAGAGGCCCGCGTACCGCAAAAAAAAAAAAAAAAAAAGAAAGAATTATGAAGGGGAGAACTCCTACCTCATAAAGAAGAGGCCCTGATTGATAACCTCATATCATTCAGACCTTGGACGGGAGAAGAATGGGCCCCTAGGTCCCCAGAGCCACATTTTATTTACTCCAGGGCCTGCATGATGGGTATTTGCTTTCTTAGTGAATTGTAATTACTTGCAAAATAAACCTCACTTTGAGTGGGATTCTTGTTTTGAGAGAGTTCTATAAGTAAAAGAGTGTTGGCTGGGGTCTCTTGAACATCTGTGGTTGACGGCTCCTTGGAATGGAGTCCGAATCCCAAGAGTATTCTCTGATCCTGCGATTTTGCTCACAGGTTCTAAGTCACTGTTGGGAAAGATTCCAGCTTTACATTCTCTGAGTGAAAAACTGATGAGATCTTGTTTATTTTGCACGAGCCCCCTGACCGTTTATGTCCCACTTCAAACAGATGAAATCACTCAGCTGCTGTCCCTTTCCGTCCCTCCCTCCCCTTTTGTATGAGCTCCTCCCCACGGACTGAAAGCACCGAGGTGACTTGATTCTGTGTTTTGGCCACTAAGGAGACGTGCCTTCCCCTGCAAGTCCTTCATGAGCCCCACGTGACCTTTGGCAAGCGAGGCTTCTAATGTGACGCCCTGACTGTGGGTATGGATGTACCGGTGCTCATCAAGCCTTGACATTTCTCCTTGTTCCCCTGTGACCAGCACTGCGGCTCTATGAAACGGTCAAGGATGGTTTCTGGTGTCCACCAAATGGGGCCAATCAGCTGTAGAGACGTTATAGAAAACATGGCCTTGAGTCTTCGCTTACAGTCTTATTTATTTAACAAGACAGTAGGAAAAGTATATATGATCTGGTATTAAATTCAAACAGGGGCCGCATAACTGCCTTGGAGTCCACATGCAGCGCTCTCTGGGTAAGTGAAGGAGGCGGATGAGGTCTGTCTTCTCATGGATGGCTCCCATCCCAGCCACTCCTCAACGCCACTGGAAGCCCATTAACAGGGGAAACAATTGCCAAACTGATGATTATTTTCTTTCTACTTCTGGCTTTTTTCACCCAAAGGGAAAATGTGAGGTAGGTGTGGAATCTAAGGGAAAAGAATACGTACACAAGATGAGATGCCATGCCTGCTGTAGTGCTAGCAAAAAGCCAAGAAGTCTGACTTACTTTAATATTTTCAATAAATACCAGCCATCCCCAAACAAAGTGAGTATTTGAATCAAGTGAGAGAACTTGATTCAATCACTTAAACACAGTTACTGGATGAACAAATGAAGGGGAGAATAGTGTCTGATAAGTGACTGGCCATTTTCAAAGTGGGTTCTCCTACATTATCTCATTTTATAAAAAGCAAATTTGATCTTTGTGAATGTTAGAGTGAAGCAGTTCATAATTTCTTCCAACAAGCCAAGGACGTTATACTTAGAAGCAGGCAAATTGTGAACCAGGCAAAGTATTCTCTTTTGCTCCTTTGTATGTTTCACCAGCCATCAAGGATTCATGGGGAAGTTCTCTAAGGGACAGAACTTTAAAATGGATTTAAAAAAAAGTTGTTTCAATGTATCAGTGTGCTTTCTCACTCTCTCTCTCTTTCTCTCTTTTGGGCTCAGTTTCTTTCTCTGGTACCTTCCTTTGAATGGGGAACTCTTACTTGCATTTGGATAGATTATTATTTAGCTTGCAAAGCATATCATTTTCCCCCTCATTACGTCTCACAGTTGCCAGACTTCATTAAGACAAATGGAATTACTCATCTGTTTCCCCCCCGCTATGGCTATGGGGTCAATAAAATGCTGTTAAGCAGGAGAGGGTAAGGCTGGTGAACACTTTTAAATGTCACTAAGTATTTTCAGGAAGGAGCCGGCCTGCAGCTGTACTGATTGATGGACATGCTCTCGATCCTAATGGCCATGAGTGATTTACATAATACCAGTTTGCGTTAGAACCATGGTTGTTCAAAACTTGCATTTTGCAATAGTTATAACTAGTAGTGGACACTTCCTGAACGTATCTAAAATACACTGAAATGTGAAACTCAGAACAAAGCAAGACAAAACCGTGAGATTAACAAGTAGCCAAGGATGGCACCCAAGAAAGAAAAAGAAACAAGAGTATAGCCAACCTTTTTTTTTTTAATTAGAGTATATTATACTTCCAAACTGGATACACTAGAAATTGGCAATGCAACATAAGATGCAAAGGAATATACCAGTTACTGTCAAAATGACCCTGTACAGCCTTGTAATGCAAAAAGCTTTATACAATACAAATTTTCAGTAATGTACATAAACCTTGACAGTATGATCATCTGAACGTAATATGAGGAGTTAAAAAAAGGAGAGAAGAAAGTGCTGAGAACTCTAACTGCATTACTATATGGAAAAATAAGCTAGCTTTCATTGAAGAATGCATAGTGAAAACAGAATTGAAGTTAGTTGGCAGGTGACTATCTCAAAGACATTAGTGTTCTACACGGAAAGGATATCTATGGAATACATCCTTCCCTGAGTATCAAACTGCAAACCAAATTCAGGGGTACATATTACTTCGGTGGAGTCTGAAAAATGCTGTAGACTTTTCTTTATTAATAACAATAATAATAATATAAAAAGTCAAACAAACTCCAAACACACCTTTTCTCACTCAGAAAACTTTTATAATTTACCAGAAAGATTGATGACTCTTTCCAAAGTGCTAAAAAAGTTGCCCAATTACATTAAGCATGACTAAGTCATTCAAATACAAGTTCAGTGGCAAGCATCTGAGCGGCAATTGTCTCCTTCCGACACCCTTCTTGATCTTGAAAGTTTCACCCTAGGACCTCGTATTGCACAAGTGGCATGCTGTAAAATCCGCAGTTTTAATTGTCAGGGCCACCCTTCAGGTTTTTAACCTGCTGGTGCTCACGTGGGATTCGCCCTCCTGCCAGCCTCTGTGGGATCACCATGGCCCTCTTTCCTGTCATCACTGAACTTGTAATTGTGAAAGCACGTGATTAGCCAGGTGGCACATTCTCCATCATATGGGGAAAAGGACGTGACTTTAAAAAAACCAATCCACCCATAAGCCCGGTATTCTTGGAGTGTATCGTCCATAACTGTCTATAGTGTCTTTTACTGAGACATTGATATGGCGACGTTGAATGACGTTTCAAACGTGGCCAAGAACAGACGTCTCTGCTGGAAGATGACCCAGGGTGCGGGAGCTTCCTGCCCTAGCTGGCTCAGCCTCCCCGCCCCTGGAGACATCTCCTTAGTGTAAACAGGTTGCCAGGGCTGGATGACTGGCAAGGGAAGTGTAGCACACCTGCTAGGTCTGGGGGAGGAAGGGTGGGTATAAGGGAGGACCATGGTGTGGACAGAAGACTTCTGGACTCCTTCCTGTAGAACGGTACCAATTTCAAGGGGAGCTTTCAGTGAAGCAAACTGACTAGAGGAAGAAAATTAGGGATGCTTTTATTTTCCCCCGGTGGAATAGATGAAAAAAAAAAATCCCAACCCTAGGATAACACATGATGGAAAAACAGCAACGCAGTAAGAAAGCATTCCTCCTGTACACCACTTCTTCAATAGATAAATAATATATAAACTTTTATATTCCAAACTTCTCATTATTATACAAAGCACATTTCTTCCTGCTCTTCAGCCTGTTTCATACTGGAAATTCTGTTGTCTTAAAAAATACAAGCCATTAACATGTTTAGCCAAAGATTCTTTTCCTTTTCTTCTTTTTAAATCACCCATTACTTTTTAAGAATAGCAAAGGGCTGTACAACCAATCCATATCTGCTTCTTGCCGCGATAAAGTGCTGCACATAAGTTGCCATTTTAATGACCACAAAATAAGAGCTTTAAATAAGTATAAAGTTAGCTTCCTAGCAGGTTATATCTACCAGGTGTTAACAAAATGGAATACAGAATTATTAATAACATGGAGAATACCGCTATAGCCTGACGAACTGCAAACACAATGGAAACGTCTCAGGGGCATAAACTGAACGGTAGGACAAAACAGCACCTTTTTGTTGGGTCGTTATATGTCAAAGAGGTTATGACAAAAGTTTCAAACGTACAGTCTACTCTTTCCATAAAAAAGGTACATTTTCTTCCTTTTATTTTACTTTTCTTTTTTGCAGATGAGAAACAAAAGCTAGTGCAAGACCAAAAGCACTGTGCAAAACCGCCATTTCTTTTTAGTCTGAGCATTTATACCCAGAATTTATCCACACCCCTTTTAATCTCCTTGGCTGGATTTATCAACCATAAAAATTTTCACTCATACAGTTTTTCTTTTCCTGCAAACAAATGGTAACCACTGACTTAATACATCACATACATATATATATATAATCTGCCCTTAAAAAAATGATGCACTGTGTGTGTGTACCATACACACTGCATACGTATGGACACACACACAAAACACACTTAAGTTTTGTGATGTCGGCTGCAGTGCTGCAAGCTATTTCTCCCAGATGGGGCTCTCAACGGCTCGCATCTTCCTAACCAGAGATGCGAGCACAAGGTCTCCAGGACTCTGTCGGAAATCTCAGGCAGCACTGAGATGTCTACCATTCCTTCGTCGCCTTAGCACCAGGCCCTACCACTCTGTAGCCACAAGATAGAGAGGGAAAGGTAATGAAGGAGCTCGGGGTGCGACTGTAGTGGATGAACCACCCAGGAGGGCCAAGAACGTTCATCCCCGCGAAAGAAGCCAGTACAGAGGATGTGCAAATGTTATGGCACACGACACACGGCTGTCTCTTTCCAAATCCACAAACGCCCACACGCCCCATTCACCCAACAGAAAACAAAATGCACCGGTACAGAAGCTTACAAGTGCTGATTGCTATTAAGGACACTCTCTTTAGGGTTTAACAAGACGAATTTCCTTTCAAAGTACGGGAGGGCTGAGGGTGGGAGTGTGTGGCTGGGGAGGCATGCCTCTGAAGGTAGACGGATGCAGTAGGTCACCTCTCTGAAGATTGGATAAAGCAGCTTTCAGGTCAATGCAATAGGTATACACACAGAGCCAATTCTCTATTCCTCACTAAAGATATACAGTACACGTGGTCAGACCCGGGCGGGTCTGTAGGTTTTGCAGCAACGTACACCTGCTGGGGTTGTGTTTAAGTTTTGTGAGTTTTGTGTTTTTGTCTCTGTCTCTTGGTTTTTGGTACAGAGCCCGGCTGCCCTCAGACAGTCTCCGCTCTCTCTCTCAGTCCGAGATAGGCGAGGAAGGAGTGTTTGGGGGACGGGATGCTGGGCGGCGCAGTCTGAGGTCGGGGAGGGTGGAATGTGAGATCCAACTGGTTCTTGGGGTATAACATCGTCAAGGGAATGAGATGGGCAAAATCCGAGTTCCGGTACTTGTCAAAGCGCAAAGGGGAGCCATTCAAGGGCAAGGCCTTGAGTGCCAGGTTGGGCTCGGAGCCGCCGCCGCCACCGCCGCCGCCGCCGCCGCCGCCGCCGCCGCCGCCGCCGTGGGCGGCCGACAGGGCCACGGTCTGCAGAGCCTGCGAGGCGGACATGACCGACAGGGGAGACAGGAGGTGGCGGGCGCTCCCGACCACGAGGAGCGGGGCCCCGGGGCCGGCGGCTTCCTTGGGGGCCGGAGCCGGGCCCTTCTTGTCCTCCTCGGGGCTGTCCGCGCTCTGGTGCTTCTTGACGTGGCGGCTGAAGACGAAGGGGTGAGTGGTCTTGAACAGGCACTCTTCGCAGCTGAAGGTCTGGCGCGGGGCGTGCTTCAGCTTCTTGTGCAGGTTGAGATTGTCCTTGCGTTTGCAGCTGTAGCTGCACTGGTCACAGTGGAAGGGCCGCTCCCCGGTGTGCACGCGCACGTGCTCGATGAGCTTGTTGGCGGTCTTGGACAGGTAGCCGCACTGGTCGCACTTGTAGTGGTTGCCGAGGCGATGCTCGCGGGTGTGCGTCTCCAGCTCCAGCTGGTTGGCCTTCACCGTCTGGCAGATCCGGCACTTGTACTCCATCTTGTAGTGGGTCTTGAGGTGGCACTCCATGGCGGCGGGGCGGTTGGTGGAATAAATGCAGAATGGGCACCTGTGGGCGGGGGGCGGGGGGGAAAGCAAGGACAGGGGAGGGTCAGCCACGCGGGCTCGGCGGCCGCCCGGCTGCTCCCCGCCTCACCAGCCTGCCCTCGGCCGCCCTCCCAGCTCCGAGGCCCGGCCTGCCCCCTGCCCAGCCCGGCCCTGCCGCCTCCTGCGGGGGCGACGAGGACCCTCTTCTGGAGCCGTCCCTCGGCCTGCTCGGGGTCTCCTGGCTGCGACCGCGGACGCCGGCCCCCAGGAAGGGGAGCAGAGCCAGTGCGGGAGGGGGCGCCCGGCTAAGCTGTTCTCCCCTCCGTCCTCCCCGCCCGGCCCCTCGGAGCCCTCCCCGGCCCCCCCCCCCCCCAGTGGCCTCGGCCGAGGGCTAACCCTCACGACCTCCCCTCGAGATGGGAGCAACACAGAGAATCGACTTTTCATGCACCACACCAAGCACACGCAGAAAGGCTAAGAGTTTTGAAGAACAGCTTATAGGGGGAGAGCTACCTCCAGCAAACAGAAAGTCGTAGGGGTCAGAATCGTGCTGATGAAAGGGTGGTTAGGACGAGAAGGCCTGGGTGTGTGTGTGGGAGTGTGTGTGTGTAGATGCAGAGACCTGTGCTCCTAAAACCTGCCTCCTACAGCCCTGGGGTCTCCATCAGGGAAGGCAGGGGAGGACCAGGGGTGGGCTCGGCAGAAGGAAGCCCACCCACCAGCCCGGTTAGGAATGGGGGATGGTGGGAGGGAGGCGACTGCTATCTGGAGCTCGAAGACATTATTAATGCATTATTAATGATTAATGTTATTACATCGTGGAAATAATCATCATCCAAAGGGATCATAAACTCTCAGCGGGCAGGACCGTATCCCCCTTTTCTTCTGCATTCTCTGCAGTGCTCGGTAGAGTACTCAGCACATGGTGGGCGCTGATTCATTACTGGACTGGTCTCTGCAAGTCATTTAGGCGGAGTCTGTCTAGAAGGGACGGTTTCAGTCCCAGCTCTGCCACCTTATCGGGCTGGCTGTGCCCTGGGACAAAGCCTGGGTCTCTCCATCCTAGGCAGTGAGGCTACGCTACCCGCGAGCCTCCCGGCTGTCCGGAGGGGCGGGGAGAACAGAGAGGGCAGGTTTCGCTCTGTAGAAGCTGCCGGGCTCGAGTCGGTGGCTGATACGCTAGCTGTAGCCTGTGTGTGCTCTCTTTACCAAAAGAATGCAAATGCAAAAGTGGCTGCCTCGGCTCTGGCCTGGCACCTGCAGGGCAGGGCCTGGGAGGGAATTGTCCTCGGAGGGTTTGGAGAGGTTTTCAGCAGAGCCCAACACACCCAGTGCCCGTGCGCTGCGCCTCAGCACCAAGCCCGCCGTTAGCCTCGGAACCTCAGCTCACAGAAGAGTGCACACGAGAGAAATATAAAGCCCATTCCCAGGTCAGGTGCACACACAACCCCTACGCCAAGCTGGGCCTTACCTAGAGGAGTCTGAAACTCACCACTGTCCTGAGCTACGGCAAAAGAAAAATAATAGTATAATCTTATTTGATCTGCATTATGAACAGGATATAGAGTACAAGCAGTCCCATCACAGAAAAGCAATTTAGACATCGGCAGTCTGTTTCATGTTAAGGACATTTCTGTGACCCACGGCTCAGTCTTTCCTTCGCTGCTCAGGCAGAGTGCTAAGGGTTTTCCGTGCTCCCGTTACTTATTGTAAAGACACTCTCTCAGGCAAATTAGAGCTCTGATACGGCCAAGGGAAAACAAAACAAAACAAAACAAAGACTCACTGTACAGCCAGAAGGCTTTAGCAAGTTTTTCAAAGTATTCTTCTACTTGGTCATCCTAGAACATAAACTATTACATAGGGGACCATTAGTACTGTACGGGAAGTGTCTATACCCGCAAAAGCATCAGCGTTCACTCTGCATCCTCCCCAGTGGGTCGGAGGCTCGGGACTCCTTAGGTCCCCGAAGAAAGGGGGCCTAACTGGCAAAGCCACAACTGGCAGGGGCCGCGGGTAATGGGTGTGACTGGGCTTCTGGGCAGGGCAATGAGTGTTAGTCTAACCACGGAAATACATGGCTTTTTTTTTTTTTTTTTTTAAACATGAGTACACAAATATTTAGAAAGGGACAGTGGGAATAAACCAAATCAAATTCCCAAATAAGCTCGTGCTAGGCATTTCCCATTTACTGGTGGTCGGGAATGATAATCGCCCCTCCCCCCATCCCATTTACCCACCCCTCCCCCTCCCACCTAATCATCCCCAAGGGTGAAATAAAATGGGATCCAACAGTAGGTGCTGCTCCTCTGGGCAAGTTCTTGAGGAGGGTCCCCCTGACCCGGCAGGAGCCCGGGGAGTTCACCCTGCAAGGAGCCCCCCCGACTCGACTCCCAGGCTCCTTCTGGGTCTCTCCACCCCTCACCCATTCAGGACAGTCATGCCACTTCTCTGGCAAGTTGTGAGTTTCAAAGATAAAAATGTTTAAAAACAAAAGGTTTTTTGTTCTTATATTAAGTACAATGTCATTTTTCATTCTTTTAATAACAGGATCATTTCAGCTAAACATGAATAATTATGCTTTGAAAGTGGTATGTCTTTCTGTGCCCAGTGACAGATGCTTTTCTCTTTACTAGACCATGAGTGCCTCCTGAACAGGGACTCTGATTTCAGAACCACTGGGAAGATTAAACTCTGATTGTGCTCGGACGTACATTTCCCAAGGGTGGAAATTATATTTTATTCCTTGTTTGCCCTTTAGCACCTATTATCAAGCCAGACACACAGTGCATTTGATAATAACGGATGGGTCTCTCTTCAGACCAGAGGGCTTGTTGCAAATATTGGTTAATGATGATGCTCATTGTCTAGGTCTTTGGGGATCTGTGGAGAACATGTGACCGGAAATGTCAGATCTCACGAAGGCTACACCAGGGAGATCCCAATGCCAGCTCCTGGGAAGGCGTAAGGCATATGTGCAGGAAGACACGAGGCACATGATCTTTGCATGAAAAACGGTGCCTCTTTCCTGTTCACACTGGCAAGGATCCGATATTTGGGCGGTGGGTGTGTGTATGGGGTAGCTGTAATGCTTATTTAAAAGACTTGCGGCAAATCATCTAAAAAACAGAGGATGAAGTGCAGTGTCAGTGTAATGATTTACACCTGGGGACACGAACCCCCAAGTCCCTTAAAATCAAGTCTGAGTGAAACTCAAGCCGTGTAGGATGGGTCTACCCTTGCGTGCCTGTGCCAAGCTGCTTCAGCAAGTCGTCTTGTGAAATGGAGTCTCCTGCTGATATCTGCCAACCTCCTGGGGGGCAGATCTAATTCCTATCCAGCTAAAGGCAGCAGAGGTGCCTGACTAACCACCCCCCATGCCAAGCCCCCCTTCTGCATGACCCCAAAACCTTCAGGGGAGGGGATGGGGTAGGGATGGGGAAAGGGTGTTTAATAAACAACACAGTAAAAGGTTCTGTACTTGCTTTCCTTACTTGAGCCCACCGGTGGGGACAGTGTGGCATTTCTTATGCTCCAGCAGCTGTTCGGGGGTCTTCATGAACTTGTGGCACACGTCACACTCAAACATCCGGGTGATGAGGTGGATCTGCAGATGGCGCTCAAACATGTTCTTCGTCTTGCAGACAAAGTTGCAAAAAACGCATTCGAACCCTGAAAGGACCGAGGCTGGGTGTACGGGTGCATGGGGCAGAGGGACAGGAGGGCAGGAGTAGGACAGAGACCCCCCACCCTCCAGCTGTACCCTTCCAGGCACCGTTCCCTGCATCTCCGGGCTAAAAGGTGTTAAACATACAGCTTCAGAATCAATGTCACACTCCCCATCTTTCCACCCCATATACAGATGCCAAGCAAGCCAAAAAGCACACGTAAATTTTAGATGCTACATACAATACTGTTCCCAGGCCTAATATCTGTTTTCCAACATCACTTCTGTCAAGGGCTTATTCTCAAGACTGGGTCATCCCCCCCAGAGTGGGTAGGGTTGAGTAGACCAGCCCACCTCCTCCCTTACCTTTCTCTGGCTTTTCCTCACTATTCAGTGAGGGCTGGCTCCCAGGCACGACAGAGATGACCAGCAGGTTGTTTCCGCTCTTGTTTTTCTGGGAGCTGTCTGAATCGTCTTTGCTGTTGGCTGAATCACTCAGAGCTGAGAGGGAGGATGAAGAGGGGCTGTTTGATTCACTGGGGGTCTTCCTGTCTTCCCCTGAAAAATGAAACAAACAAACAAACCCAGGTCTGTTATTTAGGAGATGAAAACCCTAGAATAATAGCAATTATGGGTTGGGGATTTGGGGCCTCATGTCTACATCATCATTCAGGGAGCACAAGCTGAGGTTTCCAGCTCTCCCAGTGCTGGATCCCAGGTCCCAGTCACCTATGGTGATGACACTTGTGGTTCTCGGGTCAAGAGTAGATATTCAGTTGGCAAGTGTTTATTGGCGTCTTATAAGAATTAAAATAAAATGACAACAATAGCTAAGATGAATGTGTTACCAAGTTCTAGAAACTTTAGATGCGTTAAATGGGTTATCACGCTTTAAATGCGCTATCTCATTTTCTCCTCTCAAAAATCCAATGAGGCATGACTATTATCACCCCCATTTTACAGACTAAGGAAGGGAGGCACAGCCAGGTTAACAAGGCCTTGGTCACGTGGCTAGGAAGTGGTGGAGCAGAGATTTCACTAACGTCCGTACTCTTCATCAGGGCACTGGACTCTCCCTCAAAACCAGGAGTAAACAAGTCAAGAGGCCATTGAAATCTAGTGTCAGGAGACTTCTGCTACCATGCAAGATGGAGTGTCAGAGACGGGATTTACCATTGCTATTTATCAACTGACAAAAAACAGACAAAATTTATCAAACAATAGTTTTCACAACATTGGACATGAGGCAATAAAGAGGAGTGACCCCTGAGAGAGAGGAAAGAAAACAGGCAGGCTCTAGGTTTAACCTGCTTCCTGCCTTGAGAGATTCTACTTTCCAGACTGCAGTACAGGGTTGGGGAAGGGCCTGGCAGACTCACTGAGTTGAGGAGATAGAGCTGAGGGTCTGAGGAGATTGGACTTTGCAGGACAGAGCACCAGAGAGGAAAGAGCAGCACAGGAGAGGAACCCGGAGACCTGCAGAGGGTCCCTCAAGGACCTTCAGCAGAGTAGGGGTCAGAGCATGTGTGTGAGGAAACTACCCAAAGCTAGAGGGGAAAAAAGCCATCTGAAAGGCTTAGAGAACAGTGTCTGTTTCCACTGGCCAAATTAGAAAAACTTATAATTCCCAAGGCATTGAGTAGAAAACTGAGGAAGATCTTTGAATCGTGGGTAATGATTAGCCACTGCTCCAGACCTGCCTAACAAATCATAAAAGCAAGACCCCAAAAGATCAAAGTTGCCAAGTAATTAACTGAATCCTAAGACAAAGGTCAAGACTATTTATAGGGATATAAAATGTACAGCACCTGACAAGGTAACAATCACAATGTCTGACATCCAAACGAAGATTATCAGCATGCCAAGAAACGAGAAAACACACCCCAAACGAAAAGAATAATCAGCCAATCAAAACTGACCCAGAACCGACAAAGCTGTTAGAATTTGCAGACAAAGACATAAGAGCAGTTATTGGAACTGTACTCCACATGTTTGGAAAGTTAAGTAGAGACATGAAAGATATAAAAAGATCCAATCCAAATTTCTAGAGATGAAAATTACCATGTCTGAGATGAAAAATGCACTGGATGGGATTACCAGCAATTTAGACATGGCAGAAGAAAAGATTAGTGAACCTGAAGATATAGCAATAGAAATGATCTGAAATGAAACACACAGGAAAAAGAATCACAAAAATGCAAAGGGCATCAGTGAGCTATGGGACGCCTGCAGGTAGCTTGATATAAGTTCAACTAAAGTCCCTAATGGGGTAGGGAGGGCAGAAAAAATATATGAAAAGGCCAAAATTTTCCCCAATTTGAGGAAAACCACAAACCCACAGATCCAAGAGACACAATGAACCCCAAACATAAAGAAATCTATACCAAGGGACATCATAATCAAAATGCTCAAAATGAGTGATTAAAAAAAAATATATCCTAAAAGCAGCCAGAGGAGGAAAGCTACATTACGTGCAGAGGAACAAAAATAAGCATGACAGAAGATTTCTCACTGGGAGCAACGCAAGTGAGAAGTAGTGGAGTAACGTCTTTATAAAGTACTGAAAGAAACAACTGTCAACCTGAAACTTTATACGCAGTGAAGATATATTTCAAAAATGAAGGCAAAAGAAAGTCAAAAGAATTCATCACCAGCAGACCCAAATTACAAGAAATGTTAAAAAAGAATTCTTCAGGCAGAAGGAAAGTGACACCAAATATAAAAAAATGGATCTACACAGAAAGAATGAAGAACACTGGAAATGATAACTGCATGGGTAGATAGATGAATTTTTCTTTCTATTTAAAATCTCTTTAAAATATAATAAAAGTAATTTTGTTTAAAAAATAATAACAAAGTATTATAAGGTTTATAGTAGGTAAATGTATGACAACAATAACATAAAGGCTGGGAGAGAAGAAGTTATTGTGAGGTTCTTATACTACATATGAAGAGGTATAATATCACTTGAAGGTAAACTGTAATAAATAAAAATGGACATTATAAACCCCAAATAACTGGAGAGCTATCCATTGTAAATGTTCAAGAGACTCAGTATTGTTAAGACATCAATTCTCCCCAAGCCAATTTAATCCAATTAAGCCCATAGTTTTAGGCTAGGGTTGAAAATGTAGGGAGACTGTGCTTCCATTCCCTTCAGATCAACCAGTTAAGTAATCTAGTGATTGTAAACTCTAGAAACAAAGTTCCTTTATTAGGAGATTAAAAATAGAAATCATATTTTATATATAGGCATAAAAAATCCAGAAGTAAACAAAACTGTAATGGTGGCTACATCTAGCATATGAAATGATCAGCCTTATGCCTGTTTTCTTTTATTTGGGTTTTCAACATTTTCTGGAGTGACCATAAATTACTTGTCTAATTAAAAAAAATTTGTAAAAAGAGGAAGGGAAAATATTTACCGGCTTACAATGTTTTCAAGTCCAGTTCCTGTCAGAGCTGCACTTATGCCCAGAGCATCCAACCCTTACTTCAGTTGACAATTTTAATTTTCCTTTTTATTTTCGTTTTTGGGCACGCCCCACGGCATGGCATGCAGGATCCTAGCTCCCCAACCAGGGATTGAACCCGCGTCCCCTGCATTGAAGCTCGGAGTCCCAACCACTGGACTGCCAGGGAAGTCCCAAGTTGACAATCTTTAAGATCTTGTTCCTTAGCAGAAGTGAACTTGGTTCCTGGACAGACAGTAGGTGATCTCACTTACTGACCCACGAGAAGGGATGGAACACGCTTTTAGGATACATTCCTCCCTTGGTAAAAGGAAAGCGAGCACCATGATTGCCAGTCTCTTATCTAAATATTGAACCAGTTCAGTCACAGTTTGGAGACAAATAGAATATTTTCAGTGGGGGCCCTGAGTCCCTGACATTGCTTCACCAAATCCATCCTCTAAGACTAGTCTTATTAACAGAATATTATGAGTGATTATTTTAAATGAGTTCTTAGAATTAAAACAGATAATTTTAATTACCATCTTTAAGAATAGCTTCAAGTACCCTCAGGCTTACGGCACTGGGGAGAGCTCCCTAAATTAATAAATGTATAAATATAGAGGTGCCGCGGCAAATGCTCTGGGCTACAGCATGGGGAAACAGTCCAGCCCACGCTCTTTATAATCCCTCATCTACACAGCTTCCTCTCCCCTCAGTTCACATCTCCCCTCGCTGTATCTGTAGGGAGTGAGCCAGGGTGCCCTTGTCAACCCAATCCAAGGCTTACTGCAATCCAAGCCATCACTGATTTTCAGCATCGCAAAGATTTTTGGTGAAGGACACCTGTGCACAGGTAACGCAACCTCAAACACTGGGACAGCCAATTGAAGAGAACGTTAAAACCCTAAATATTTCGTAATTTAAAATGACACCAATTGAGAGATTGAGACCAGAAAAAAGTACCCACCCTCTTGCTGCCTCAATACAAACAGCATTACATTTTTGGTGTTCTTTTTTTATTTTTGAAAAAGTAAGCATTTTTACTTTAAAACTGTTGTTGTTAACTGCATAGTGGTTAAGAATAAGTATTTAAGACAAATATCACATGATATCACTTATATGTGGAATCTAAGAAAAAGGGTACAGATGAACTTATCTACAAAACAGCAGTAGAGTCACAGATGTAGAAAACAAACCTATGGTTACCAGGGGATAAGTCGGGGGAGGGATAAATTGGGAGTTTGGGATTGACATATACACACTACTATACATAAAATAGATAACTAATAAAAACCTGCACAGGGAACCCTACTCAATACTCTGTAATGACCTATATGGGAAAAGAATCTAAAAAAGAGTGGATATATGTATATGTATAACTGATTCACTTTGCTGTACACCTAAAACTAACACAACATTGTAAATCAACTATACTCTGATAAAAAAATAAATTAAAAAATAAAGAATAAGGACTTAAGATCCAGAATACCTGAGTTTGAACGCCATCTGTTCAACTCAGTAGCTGTATGACCTGGGACAAGGTATGTACTTTGTGCCTCAATTACCTCATCTAAAAAATGGGGACAATAGCAGCACCTGCCTCATATGTTTGTGGTGAGGCTCAAATGGGTTTTTACATGCAAAGCACTAAGGACGATGCCTGGCTCATGGTAAGCATTATTGAAGAATATATTGTTATATTATAAAATATAACATATAATATTTATAAAATATAATAATAATGATAACTAACACTTTGTATTTTCCCATGCTGTTTTATATACCTGGCAGACAGTTGGTGCTCAAAAAATTTATGAAAATAATTATGAATTAATACTTTTAAATGATATTATTATATCCATGGGGTAAACTTATCCTACTCTACTTATTTCCTTAAAATTGCATTTGAAGTTAAAATTAATATTCCACTGGCTGGTTTTTTTTTTTTTTCCCCTACAGATAAATTCCCAGAAGCAGGATTACTGGGTCATAGCGCATTACAGTTTCAAGGCTCTTGGTATATACTAATTAGTTTTCAGAAGTTCTACCACTTTGCAAGGCCATGGCCACAGGCGGATCAGCAGCTTCTGGTAACAGTGGGTAACATTATAAGACGTGCTCCTGACTTAACAGGTGAAAGATAAGCCACTTTTGAGTTTTAGTTTGACGGCTAGCGAGGTTGAACATTTTTCCTGATGTTAAGTCATTAGCTTTTCTTTGTTTTATTGTGACTTGACTGTTCATGTCCTTTGTGAATCCTTTAATTGGAGACCTAAAGTGTTTCTTACCAGTTTATATGAATTTTCCATGTTGTAAATAGATTAACATTTTGTCATTTTTACAAACACATTTTTTTTCAGACTGTGGGTTTTTCTTTTCCTTTTCCTTCTCTTTTGCTTTGCTTTTGCAAACAGGAGAAATTTTCCTGTGTCAGATCTCTTGATTCTTCTCCTTCGTGATTTCTTCTGTCACTTAAGCTTGTACAAATCCTTCTCACTCTGGAAGTTTGAAAAATATTCTATTTTCTTCAAGCCTTTCTAGGGGTGATTTGTAAACAGGGATTGGGTAAGTCATGTGGCATTTATTTTGGTGTCAATGTGGCGTGACATACAGATGGTTGTATTTTCCAAATAGCTATTCAAATTCCTCAATGCCATTATTGCGACATTTAAAGACTGCAGCAAAATTTGCATTTAGGAAGCACCAGAGGGAATATTTTATCTTGCCGATGTTCTCTGCAGGGACAAGGAGCCGTGGAGGAAGAGGGTAAGGGAGAGTCACTGAAGAAACACTAAACAGAGGACAGTTCCTCAGATACCCGCTCAGCACTTCATTCACAGGGTGCCTCGGGTAAGAGTAGCCAGTAAGGAAGTATGAAGAAGGATGTGGATTCTAAGAGAGACTGAGTAAAAATCTGCTGTTTATTAAAGCTCATCCCGTAGATCACAACTTTACTAGGTAACAAGAAAGCACTTCAGATCTCCTAGGGTACTGAAATAAAAGATGCCCATTCCTACGACAGGTAAGTCAAATGAGGGAACAAGGCTCACAGAATTAGAGAATCTCAGGCCTGTCTGGCATCTCCTACTCATTAAAAAAACTCAGGGAACAGATGGAGGCCCAGAGAAGTTAAATGAGTTCTTACATTCCCAGAGCTATTTACAGTAACATGGGGTCTAGAGCCAGGATCTAGAATTCAACGTGTGCTCTCCTCCATCCCAAGTAACGTCTTCCACATAGAGTACAGGCAAACCTCGGAGACATTGATGGTCCGGTTCCAGACCACACCAACAGAGCAAATACTGCAATAATACAAGTCACAGAATTTTTTTGGTGTCCCAGTGCGTATAAAAGTTATGTTTACAGTATACTGTAGTATATTAAGTGTGCAACGGAACTATGTCTAAAAAAACAATGTACATAACCTTAATTTAAAAAGACTTCATTGCTAAAAAAATACTAACCATCATTTGAGCCTTCAGCAAGTCTTGATCTCTTTGCAAGAGTAACATCAAAGATCACTGATCAGAGATCACCGTAACAAATATAATGATAAGGAAAAAGGTGGAAATATCGCAAGAATTGCCAAAATGGGACACAGAGACATGAAGTGAGCAAATGCTGTTGGAAAAATGGCACCATTAGACTTGCTCGACGCAGAGTTACCACAAACCTTCAATTTGTTAAAAAAAAAAAGCCCAAACCTGCAAAGCTAAATAAGGCAAAGTGTAGTAAAGCGAGGTATGCCCATATATACGTAAGTTAGTGGACTCTAAGGTCAGGCAAGGGCCACGTTTCAGTAGTTTTCTTACTTGGCGTGCACATGTGTGTGTAGATGTGCGTGCACACTTATATTCATTCACTGGTTGAAGGCTTACTCCCCCACCTACACTGTGCAGCCACTGCTCCAGGTGCTGGAGACACAGCAGTGCCTTACATAAGCTCCTTATTCTCAGGAATATATATTGTTATCTATATTATATCGCATACATACTGCTTTATATCATAACTTTGCAATTACACAGCTTACTGATTACAGATGTAGGCTGACATATTTTGGGTTAAATTCTAACCTCAAAGCAGCAGCTAAATACGAGAAACCCAAACTGTGGGGCCATAAGCTTATAACTGGGGGTCAGCAAACGATAACCCTTGGGCCAAATGTAGCCTTGAGTTTTTGTAAAGCAAGTTTTAGTGGAACACTGCCACGCCCACTCATTTGCATATCACATAGGCTACCACGCCCACTCATTTGCATATCACCTACCGCTACTTTCCATCCAATGGCAGAGTTGAATTGCAGTGACAAAATCTGTATGGCCTGAAAAGCCTAAGACAGTTACTATCTGGCCCTTACAAAAACCTTGCTAGCACCCCGGGATTATAAAATAGGATAGAACCTTATTCCTTAATAGCAGCAGCACTAAAGGCTTCTACTGTGTTACAAAAGAAACTTCTTCAATGCATTTCACTCTGGGCTCTCTGTGCTAACAAGCAAGAATGTTCTTCCCAGCTAGAGCAGGGGTCCCACCATATCAGAGGGAACAAGATCTTCACCGTGTTCCCTGTGGCAATTAGGTCAGTGACTTTGCGTCGGTTGCTTGTGAATGTGAAGTTTCCAGTGATGACAATTAAGTGGTTCTAAGTCCAACATCTTTCCAGCCATATGGTTTCTATAGTTTCCTTGAGGTGGGGTGGAGAGAGCTGTGGATAGGGGAGGGAGGAGAAAAGTTCTCAACAGGGTTTAGGCATACTTTGGGGTGGAAAGAGTTAGAAGAAAGGAAGTGTAACAGACAAGAGAAAAAAAAAAATCTGAAAGCCAGTGGAAATAGAAGAGAGGCTGGCCTTTCCCTCCACTGGCTACTCCAGAAATGCTGAATTTCATTTGTCTCCACATGGGTTTCCCAGCTCACCCGCTGCCCACAGTGCTAACATGGTTATGGTGAGACAAGTGACTGTAAAAACGGCACCTCCTCACTCAGCATAACGGTTCTCTGCAGACCTCCGAGTCATAGCTGCTCCACTTACTGACAAAAGCAAGCGTTTATTGTTGCTGGTACCATGGAGCCAAAGCGGCCAGTAAAGCACAGAGAGATGCTTCTCGGCCGTGCACATTGTCAGCACAACTGCCAGGGAATTTCCCCTTCCCGAATCCTTCAAGGGCCGAGGATGCAAGGGGCTGATCCACCGCCCAGGGCTGGCAGTCAGCAACGTGAGCTCATGACTTGTAAGCAAAACGCAGGGGGAGCTCCTCTTCACTGTCACTTAATGACGCCACGCTGGTGTCATTTGTAACCATTACTTGGGAGAGGACGATTGCGTGGTGAAGTCCAAATGTTGACATCATGAAATGGATGAAGTTAACCAGTATGGCCGGAGCTTTATAGGAAAGGAAAAGTGCTGGCAAAGTCTTGGCTGCAGGCTAGAGAGCCACTGAGTTGTTTCAGGAGAAGCTGGCTTTCTTTGCCCCTGAACAGAGCCGCCATGCATCATTCTGGAGGGGGTCAGGGCTGCAGTTTCAGGGAAGAGGGGCAGAGCCTGCAGAACGAGGTGCACAGGGCTCTGGCCCCACAAAACAGAAAGGGGCAGCCCTCTGCCCAGGGTTGCCTGGGGCTGTCAGAACAGCAGGGTCACAGAGAGTGGCTCTAGCATGAAAGTGTTCTGGTCTGAGTATCTGGAGTCACTTCCTGGTTGTAGACCTTGGAGAGAATACCTGACCTCTGTTAAGCTTCCGTCTCTCACCTATATGGTATGCCCACGATGGTACTGACCCCAGAGGGTTGTTCTAAGACTTCAATGAGATCTGGGGCACAAAGGTGCAAGCCTGGGGCATCATAAAAGCTCCATGACTGTTACCTACAATGATGATATCAGGATGAGGAACAAGCAAACAGCCCTCGCCTCTCCACCGCACCTGAGCCGGTGAACCTGTCAGATGGGCGAGGCGTAAGCCGGGCCAGGCAGTGGCCTTGTGGATACAGAGGGATGTGGCTCTGCTACCCTGAGAAAGTCCCTCCTTCGGGAAGGAAGTGTCAGCGTCGCATGGCGATGAGGACGCCCATGCCAGGTGGGGCGGCGGGGGATGGAGGAGAGACGGGTGAGAAGGGCAGACAGGGAGGGTCACCTGTGTGCTTGGTGCCGATGTGCGCCTTGATCTCCGTCTCCTCCATGGTGACGAAGTCGCAGGCCGTACAGCAGATGGAAAACATCCACTGTTCCTTGTCCACATGGAGTGACATGTGGCTGACAAACTGGACGTTGAGCTCCGTCTCAAATCCGCACACGTGACAGCTGTACGGGACGAGAGAAGAGTGAGCTTCTAAATGGAGGCTACCCCGTTGCACGCGGTACACTCCGAAATCTGGACCTTGACACGTGTCTTCCTCCCACCAAAAGGCTTTGCGTTAGAAAATTCCTTCACTTTCTGGGACACCTCCGAAGTGGTCACTGTGCCAGACAGGCTGAGTGCCAGCATGATGTAACAATCCCATTCATGCTATAACTATGCTAAATAATCATAAAGTTAATTAAAAATTACAGATTCCAGATGTTGTACATTAACCTAACTGACTCCTTCGGGCCAAGAGATGCGGGGCAGCCTTGCCAAGATATCAGCGGAGCTGGTGCGCTGATACACTCGGGCAGGATTCGAGAGCAAGCCTGAAAACTCGGGATTTTATAGCAAACAAACCAAATATTGATTCACGGTTGAATATGGAAGAGAAACATACCATTCCAGGTACTAAAGGATAGCACAGCCAGGGGAAAGTATGCAATACTTCCAGGGCTATTCCCTCAGGGTTCTCAGATTCATTTCTCCTTAGGATAATTCTCAGGAAGCAGCGAGGTGCTCAGTGACAAAGGTGGGAGCTTCCCAGCTGCCCAGACCTCACAGCTCATCACCCCTGAGCCCTGCCACTCTCTGGACTCCGCTCCACAAAGCCACCTCTAAGACCTCCACCCTTTTAATTAACTCTCCCAGGGCCACCCAAGCCAGGAAGGAGTCAGTGCAACACAGGGTTCAATCCAAGCAAAGCCAATATTGAAAGGAAGCTCAGCCCTGTGACTGGGAAAAGACACTTTGTCACGTGTGCCCTCGCAGATGGGCAGGGAGTGTTCAAGAAATTCTGGGCAGCCTGGACCAGCAGGTTCCACTGGCGCGCTCACCTGTAATAATAAGGGTGTTTCTTCCCATCACTGCCTTCAGAGGTGACGGCGCTGACGATGTCCTCGGTGTCCGTACTCACCAGCTTCACCGAATGGACGGTCAGGTGCTGGTTCAGGTTTGCGCGGCACTTAGCAGCATACGGGCACAAGTGGCATTTGTATTTTCTTTCCTCTGGGGGAGAAGGGACAGGAGAAAACCCAAACCACTCTCAGAAATGAAATCCCAACACCTTGCCAAAGACCACTTAAGGGTATCAGGAAAGGAGGGTTCAAATCTCATTTCCAATGGGGACAAAGGGAACACTTTGGAATTTTAAATATCTAAAAAGTCTTCACGTGGCAGGTCGCTTCTGCTTTCAGACTTTCAAAGATGAAAGAAAGTTCCGGGGCAACTGGACCACCTGCTTTTTTCCTGGGTACCTATAGGCCCCTCTTCCTGATAACGTGAGCTCCATGCAGGCTACAAGAATAATTTGTGTGTGTGTGTGTGTGTGTGTGTGTGTGTGTGTCCAAGCCCTGACATGTGTCAGTCCAGGGTGGGTGCTGAGCTGAGGAAGGGGATGTGATCAGCCTTCCCAGGACTGGTGTGTAAGAGAAGCCCCTCATTTTTCCTAAGCTCCAGGCCTGAGTTAGCCAAGAAATAAACACTAATGACGTTAAAGGGACTCCAGATGACGTAACTTAATTGGAAATTTTCATGCTACAGAAATAAAATAAAAAAACTTTAGTTGATTTCTTAATAGAAACCCTTTCATAAAACTGACGATGTTTCAGGGCTGTTTCCAGAGTGGCATTCTGAATTCATTTGATTAATTAAGGAAATTAAAGGAGCAGGCTTTGCTTTTAGGTACAGATCAAGGTAACAGATGGTAGCAGAGGAAGGAAAGAACAACTTCCTTTTCTATCCTTAGTTCTGAATTTGTAATAGTGGGCTCACCTTAAAGAAAACACCTGTCTTATCTACTTCACGGGAAAGAGTGTGGAAAAAAATTTGTCTGCAACAAAATGTAAGGCATCATTATTGTTATAGGTGGTCCCCAGCATCCAAGGTGCTGGTGACCTGGGCTTTGCGGGGTTGGGGAGGAGCCCTACGGTACAGATAGAAGAGAGTCTTTTCTTTAGAATTTGTGCATTTGTATTAATAAGTGAGGTTGTTAAGTTTTGGTGTTAAGGTTATGATTTCTTCATAAAGTGAATTGTTGAGCTTTCTTTTCCTATCATTTGGAAAAGTTTAATAATATCAGAATTTCCTAGTCTCAACAAGTTAAAAAGAACCCAGTTGGGGGCTTCCCTGGTGGCGCGGTGGTTGAGAATCTGCCTGCCGATGCAGGGGACACGGATTCGAGCCCTGGTCTGGGAAGATCCCACATGCCGTGGAGCAACTAGGCCCGTGAGCCACAACTACTGAGCCTGCGTGTCTGGAGCCTGTGCTCCGCAACAAGAGAGGCCGTGATAGTGAGAGGCCCGCACACCGCGATGAAGAGTGGCCCCCGCTTGCCGCAACTGGAGAAAGCCCTCGCACAGAAACGAAGACCCAACACAGCCAAAAATAAATAAATAAAAAAACAAACCAATGAACTGACATTAAAAAAAAAAAAAAAGAACCCAGCTGGGAAAGTTTCTGGACCTGATGCTTTTATTAATAGTATCTCCATCATCTTTCCAAATTCCCCTTTGGTAACTGATTTACTTAAGTACCACCACCTCCCCCCTACCCAGCTTGGGTCAATTTTGGAAATTTTGCTTAAATTATCTATGTCTTCTAAAGTTTTCAGTTTTTGTTTTTTTTGCCATAGAGTTGCCCTTATTCTCCAATAATTCTTTAACAGCATCTGTATTAAGAATAAGCCTTCCCAACCTAAATGTCCATCAACAGGTGAATGGATAATGAAGATGTGATACATATATACAATGGAATACTACTCAGCCATAAAAAAGAATGAAATCTTGCCATTTGCAGCCACATGGGTGGACTTGGAGGGCATTATGCTTAGTGAAATAAGTCAGACAGAGAAAGACAAATACTGTATGATATCACTTATATGTGGACTCTAAAAAATACAGCAAACTAGTGAATATATCAGAAAAGAAGCAGGCTCACAGATATAGAGAACAAACTAGTGGTTACCAGTGTGAGCGGGGAGGGGCAATACGGGGAGGGGGAGACGGAGGGGGAGGTGCAAGCTGCTGGGTGTAAGATGGGCTCAGGGATGTACTGTACAGCACAGGGAATAGAGCCAATATTTGGTAATAACTGTAAATGGAAAGTAATCTTTAAACATTGTATAAAAAGAATTAGGCTTCCTTTTTCATTGCTAATTTTGAATATTTCAGCCTTCTTTTCATTTCCCTTTTTTTTGTTTTTTTGCTGTACGTGGGCCTCTCACTGTTGTGGCCTCTCCTGTTGCGGAGCACAGGCTCCGGATGCACAGGCTCAGCGGCCATGGCTCATAGGCCCAGCCGCTCCACGGCATGTGGGATCTTCCCGGGCCGGGGCACGAACCTGTGTCCCCTGCATCGGCAGGCGGACTCTCAACCACTGCATCACCAGGGAAGCCCTCTTTTTCCTTTCTTAATCAGACTTAAAGTGATTTATCTATTTTATGGTCTTCTTCCTAGATTTTGTTCTTCTACTAATTCTTTAATATGAGTGCTAAGTTCCTTTATTTTTGTTTTTCTTCCCTTCCAATTAAAATGTTTAAGTCTATAAACGTCCCGTGGACCAGAGCTGTAGCTATTCATTCCAGGTTAAGGATGAATGTTCCCCTTTCATTCCTCTTAGATGTCTAGAATTTGTGATCCTTTCCTTTGATACAATTAGGACATTTTATGGCTCCTTGGTTATTTTAAATTTCATTTAAGTATGCTCAGAGAATGTGGCTTATAGAACCTCTACTTTTTATTTATTTATTTATTTATTTTTTTGCGGTACGCGGCCCTCTCACTGTTGTGACCTCTCCCGTTGCGGAGCACAGGCTCCGGACGCGCAGGCTCAGCGGCCATGGCTCACGGGCCCAGCCGCTCCGCGGCATGTGGGATCTTCCCGGACCGGGGCACGAACCCATGTCCCCTGCATCAACAGGCGGACTCTCAACCACTGCGCCACCAGGGAAGTCCCTACTTTTTATTTATTTATTATTATTATTATTTTTTGCGGTATGCGGGCCTCTCACTGTTGTGGCCTCTTCCGTTGCGGAGCACAGGCTCCGGACGCGCAGGCTCAGCGGCCATGGCTCACGGGCCCAGACGCTCCGCGGCATGTGGGATCTTCCCGGACCGGGGCACAAACCTGTGTCCCCTGCATCGGCAGGCGGACTCTCAACCACTGTGCCACCAGGGAAGCCCCCTCTACTTTTTTTAACATGTGAAAGTTTTCTTTGTGGTTAAGTATATGACTAAATTTTGTCTTTAGTGGTTTAATAGTTAAGATTAAAAATATTAAAAAAATATATATATATAAAAAGAAATTAATCTTGCCATACTAATACTGTCTTGCTTTTTTTAACTTTGTGTGAGATACAAAACTTTTATTTTCTTTACCACTTTGTTTTGTGTTTCCTGTAAATAAGACACATTTGAATTTTTAACAAGGCTGATCTACGGTGTAAAAATTGAAATAGTTCATTTTTTATTTTCCATCTTGCTTTTTGTTTGCTATTGATTTTACCTCACTTCTTATTGTCCTTGCTTATTATTGCTGCATTGATTAAGTTACTATTTATTCGGGTTTCCGCTTCCCAGCACTCAGAATCAACCACATTTCTCCATTATTATATGTAAATAAAGGCAGAGACTGTTTCTCCATCAAGGTGCTCTTTTCCCCTCTGCTTCCACCTACCGCAATGAGATGAAGCCAATAAGATGGGGTGCAGCCCCATGCCCTGCACCCTCAAGGTGACAGCAATAAACTCCTCAGAGTTCAGAAATTTCACCTGAACACACCTAAACATGTGTAGCTTTTCTCATCCATCATCCTTGAACTCAATGGACCCTTTCAATACAAATAAAAAACCCTTTCCAGAGCCTTATTTGAACATGCCAGGTAAAATGGCTTGAAAAGGTCCGGATAAAAACATTTCTACCACTTCCTGATTTAATTCTCTTAGAGACACAGCTTCCTGCTCATGGAGAAGCTGGTGGTCCAGGGAAGGAAGGCCCGGCAGGGAGACCCTGACTCACCTGTGTGCAGAGACAGATGTCGGGACAATGTCTGCTGTCGGCCAAATACTTTCCCACACACGTCACAGGGAAAAAGCTGGTCGTTGAATTTCCAAGAGGGCAACCCATTTCCTGCCTCGAGGACTATCTTTTCTGTTTCTGGGCCAAAAGAACAAAGCAGCATGAGGAATAAACAAGGCAACGTGAACACATTTCAGTTTAGTCAACATTCAGGACTTAAGCAAAGACTTCCTTCTGAAGAATGTGACCGGTAAACTGCAAGTATTGATAAGTCCAAGTAACCTCTGGTCTTCACGCTCAGCTCTTGTCTCTAAGAAGGCCATTCTTGAAAGCTGTGGTGGCACATGGATTCCAATTTTAGTCAAGTCTCCCGTGGTTTCTCTCCTTCCTCACTAAAGGTTAGTGGACCTCCAGCAGGTTGACAGCTTGGTTTAGCACTGTGCTCGGTATACAGTTGGCACTCCATAAATAGGTGCTGAATGAGTGAATGGTTGAGTTGCAGGTTAACATTCCAGAAATGCAGACTCTCGCCACCAGACAGTAAATCAAGGGGGCCGAAGCTTAGATTCTGATGTAAAAATAGATGGTTCCATCCTTGAAAGGAAATACACTTTCACTGCCCTTTATGAAAACAGGCATTGCCCTATTTTCTGGGTTGTGCAGAATCCTTAATGAGGAACTTAATGTTACACAGACTCAGGGATGACAACTGCGTACTGCTGGCTATGGTCTGAATGTGTGTATCCCTCTGAATTCATATATCGAGACCCTAGTGCTCAAGGCTGTGGTTTTTAGAGGTCGAGTCTCTGCGAGGTGATTAGGTCATGAGGGTGGATCCTCATGAGTGGAATTAGTGCCCTTAAAAAAGAGGCCTCATGGGGCTCCCTAGCCCCTTTGCCATGTGAGGACACAGCAAGGTGTAGGCAGTTTGTGTCGTGGAAGAGGGCCCTCACCCGACCATGCTGGCACTCTGATCTAGGGCTTCCAGCCTCTAGAACTGTGGGCAATACATTTGTGTTGTTTATAAGCTACCCAGTCTATGGTATTTTGTTACAGCAGCCTGAACGGACTCAGACACTACTCCACATAAAACTCCCTAATGCAAGAGTACACAACCAGAATTTCCCCCAAAGTCTCATCATATTAGGGAAAATGACGAGAACCACAAGGTCTTCTGTACCTAATTCATAGCCATGAATGCTCTAAGTGGGCGTTAATACCTTCTCCTGTCATCTTAAAAAGTTTTTATTTTCTTGTCATCATTCATTGAGTTACCTTTAATTTTCTCACGCTTATTTCTTCTCCCCGAACTGTAATGGATTCTACAAACATTCCTTCTACAGTAAGATAAGGAGAGAGATGACAGACTACCAAAAAGAGGGAAGGGGACACTTCCACGAGGACACTTGTCTGGGCCACTAATAGGGCTTTTGGCCTCAACTCTGAAGAGAAAGACAAATAACTTACGGAGTCAATATCTTGTCCTTTGCCTCAGTAAATTCTTGTGAATGTTCCTACAGCACGGTAGTGCTTTATAGAACCGGATACCACGTGGAAAGAACTTTTCATAAAAACCAAGCAGATGAAAACATTCAGACCACTGGGCAGAGACAGCATCAGAACAAAGAATTTGATTTCACACAATTTGGTTAAAACTGCTTCCCATATACAAATACAGGCTTCCACCTGGATCTGGGTGAGTCAACTGGATCAATTTTCATTTGAATTCAGGCTTGCCAGATAGTGTGATCTCAGGAAAGAAGTAAATACGAATGTGTGTTTGGCACGGGGTGGGGGATTGATGATGAAATTGCAACAATGTTTGCTGTGAGGCACCTGCCAGCAATCCTAACACTGATAAGACACATTTATCGATTTACCTGTGTTTGTTAAACGTAGCTTTTTGGGCCTCAGAGAGAAGAGCTAGTCTTATTAGAGTAGGAATGTGTGACTACAAACGTCTTCAGGGGAAGGGGCGGAATTCTGGGGGAAGGAAGGTGAAAAGGGAGGTACAGGGCTCTGAGATGTGCGGACAGGAACCACTCTCAGACGACTGCCCTTGAGTCCAAGCCATGGGCATTTCCACCATGGCGCAAGAGGGTATTTTAGCAGCTCCTTTGAAGTGTGTAATCAAAACAGTGCTTCAAAGGAGGATGATAGTAATAATTATAAGGAGAGATCAAGAGGGTACAGGGTCTTCCAATACATTCACAACAAGAATGAACTAATTGGGTCACAGACTGAACAAGTAGATGCAATTAAAAAGAAAGACATCTCTTAATAATATTAGTCACACGCTTGAGACATTGAAGCATCGTGAAAAGTCCAATTCCCTCCAGTGGCCTAGAAAATGGTTCGAACCATGAAGGCTGTGCTGTGGGCAAGCAGAAGGCCCACCTGCAGCCGCGGAGGCAGGAGAGGCACCACGGGGGTGGCCAGGCTTGGTCAGCCACACCCCTGGGGCCTGGACCCCAAGGCTCACCCCGCTTGCTGTCTGCATTTGCTACGGCCGCCCGTTGTCATTTCACACGCAGGAGCAAGGCAACCCGGCCATAGGTGCCTCATCCCAGAACACGACCTTGAAACCACAGTGGGGTGAGGCTGGAGGTGGAGGTGCAGGGGCGAGAGGGGAATTATTACTGCCTAAACAAGTACTAAAGTAAAAGGCCTGCTCTTCTTTTCCTGGAGCTGAAATGGAGCTCAGCAGATGCTACGTTCTCCCACATTTCCTGGAGATGGTGTCAGCCACATGCCATGGGAGAAAAACACAGAATTTTTTGATTCTTCCTGTCTCTGTGTATGTACCACCAAAAGCTGTCCATCTGGTTCCAGAGTGATATCTGAATGTGATGGACACCCAGCAAGGCCAGGCTTTAGAACGACCACAGCCTGCCTTGTGGAAGCTGGACTGGCCCCATCACCGTGGAGGGCTGCCAGCCGGGATACCGGCTCTCCAGGAAGCGTTCTGGAAGACAGCAGCGCACTCTGTCTGCAGCTCTTGAGGATCGAAAGTTGCCAAAAATACTGAAAACTATTTAAATTGTGAACCTATTGATAAATGTTTATAAAAACAGATGCGTAGGCCTGTACTAATCTCTAGGCGTTAGCAATACAGACTAAGCCTACATTAAGCAAATCACTGCACGGACAGTGGCGAGTGTCCCCAGGGTGTGCATCTTAAAGCTCAATTCATAGTCACAGGTACTGTTCTCCATCTCCGTCTCGGAGGAACCGAATGAACTGGCCTGGTTCCCTCTGCGGTCACATGCTACAGGTTTAACAAAAAGATATCACGAGTTGATTTGTGTGTGTGTGGACACTGTGAAAGCTAAAATTGCCATATTTTAATGTAAAGGTTTCCTGTTCTTTGATTTTTGATAAACTTCGGAAACCAAAAAAAAAAAAAAATAAAACAACAACAAAAAACCACAAAGACCTCAAAGATCTTTCTGGAATCCCACTGCCTTAACTGAGTCATCATCACTCACCAGGACTTGCGAAAGCCTCCTAAAGAGCCTCATGGGTACCATTCCAACAGCCCCTCTCTCAATTCCAACAGCCCCTCCTCACGGGTTCCAGAATGATCTTTCTGAGGCCCAGGTCAGGTTATGTCTCGTCCTGTGTTCTAATGGCTTCCCCAGGCCAAACTCCTGTGCATGGAGCCTGAGGTCCTTCATACTCTGGCTCCAACCATCTCCCCGCTTCAGCTCCCCACTTCACCTCCCACCATCCAAGGGCTCCGCGGAGCGAGCGACTCGCCTTTTCGGGAACAAGCTAGTGCCTTTGGAGACGTCAGTGCTTTTGAACCAACTATGCCCCCCCCGCCAGCAGCCACTCCCCACCTTGGCACCTCTTTCTGCACACAAACTCCAGCTCATTTTCAAGCACTATCTCAGACTGCATCTCCTCGGTAAAGCCTTCCCCAGTTCCCCAGGTAAGGAGTCGTTTCCCATTCTCTGTCCCAGAGCACTTTTATGAATACTCTATTGCACCACTTTACCTGTTATATTATTTATTTACGTATCTTCTATATTATATGCATTTTTTTTTTTTTTTTTTTTTTTTCCAGTACGTGGGCCTCTCACTGTTTTGGCCTCTCCCGTTGCGGAGCACAGGCTCCGGACGTGCAGGCTCAGCGGCCATGGCTCACGGGCCCAGCTGCTCCACGGCATGTGGGATCTTCCCGGACCGGGGCACGAACCCGTGTCCCCTGCATCGGCAGGCGGACTCTCAACCACTGCGCCACCAGGGAAGCCCTATATGCATCTTTTTAATACGGAGTACCCAGCAAGTCCAACATGCGGTGGTGCTCAGTAACGATGTTCGCTGGCCTCCTCTGCCTGTTCGAAGGTGACTCATTGAAGGAGGGGGTTCTGCAGGATTTATTTGTGCATCCTCGGTATGGGCACAGTGCCTGATACATAGCAGGTGGGTAGTAGATAGTTGCTGAAGAAATGAATGACTGAATGAAAGGACCCAAGTGAGGCAGGGAATAAACATGATTCTTATTTTATAGTGGGAAAGACTGAGGCCTGGAAATACCATTGGTTAAGGCTAATGGCCAATTCAGGGTGAAAAATAAGGCTGCTTGCCTTCTGAATGGTGTCTTAACTCAACCCAAGAATGGTGATTTTATGATTTTATTAGTGGAAATGTTTGCAGTCCTGAGCCGTATCCTCAGAGGTCTTCTGTCCTTACTTCCTCCCAATAACAAGCCACGGATTATTCTCTTCAAGACAAATTCTGTGGCAGATGCTGTGTTTTCATTAACCCAATAGTTATTCTCAACTTTCCTTCTCCCCTGTCTATTCCCACTGTACAGGCAGCTGGGGTGGTCATGTGCTAAACTTCTGGCCAATGAGAAGGCTTTTGCTTTCCTGACAAAGAGAAATGTAGGCTTGGTGTTGGCCCTCTTCTCTCTTTTTCTTGCCTTGATCACAGAGGAAATGCCTGGGATTATGGAAGCCATTTTGTGCATATGAGACCTGAGGATGAAAAGCAACCTGCCAAGGATGGAGGAAGGGAAAGATGGGAAAAGTCTGGGTCCTTGATGGCATCTTCCAGTAGCTGAAAAAATGGCAGAAACTACCGCTCTGGACTTACTTCTTATGCGAGGAAAATAAACCCCTGTTTCTTTCAGCCACTGTTAATTGGGTTTTCTCTAACTTATGACATTCTTAATTGAAACCCTCCTATGGTTACTCTTGGTCTTGGAACTTTGGAAGTTAGGTCTGGCCTTTGACAAGCTTTATTCCAAAACACCTGCATCCTGTGAAGAACTCTCCATGTTCAGTGTCAACAGCAATAAGTTTACAGACATCTGAGCCCATTTCCATCTTAATTGTCTTCTTTTGTTCCGCTCAAAAAACTTAAGAAGTTTCTTTTAAATTATTAAGGAATATACTTTTTAAAAACTTCTGATTGAAGCATAACACATCACAGAAAAATTCACATAACACTAACTCCTTTTCAATCAGTCCAAAGTCACAAAAAATTTTGGAATATAGGTATTATTTTTTTTAATTTGCTCTTCTTGGGCTTCCCTGGTGGCGCAGTGGTTGGGAGTCCGCCTGCCGATGCAGGGGACGCGGGTTCGTGCCCCGGTCCGGGAAGATCCCGCAGGCCGCGGATCGGCTGGGTCCGTGAGCCATGGCCGCTGAGCCTGCGCGTCTGGAGCCTGTGCTCTGCAACGCGAAAGGCCACAACAGTGAGAGGCCCGCGTACCGCAAAAAAAAAAAAAAGAAAAAAAATTTGCTCTTCTTCATCTTTATTCCCATATCCTTTAATATTTGTTTCATTATCTTAAAAAGATGCAAATGATTTTCTTCATTTCTTTTATAGCAAAATACTTATTTAATGATTATATATTTTTTATACAGTGTCTCAGAGGATTCTGTCTCCTACAAAGCATTTGATTTCCCTTTATCCTCCTATACTCTGATTCCTGAGATAGCCATAAATTTTTCCCATAAATTCCTCGCTACTTGGTACTATTTCATTAGATGTTTTTCTCTCTACTTTTCCACTCACGGTCTTTGCTTTGAATGCCATTTGGGTCTTTGCCTCTTCTTTAAATACATTTTTGTTTTAAACGAAGTAAATAGGTGTGCAGGAGCAAGCACTTTTTTTTTTTTTTTTGCAGTACGCGGGCCTCTCACTGTTGTGGCCTCTCCCGTTGCAGAGCACAGGCTCCAGACGCGCAGGCTCAGCGGCCATGGCTCACGGGCCCAGCCGCTCCACGGCACGTGGGATCTTCCCGGACCGGGGCACGAACCCGTGTCCCCTGCATCGGCAGGCAGACCCTCAACCACTGCGCCACCAGGGAAGCCCCAGGTGCAAGCACTTTTATCCCCTACAGTACAGTCGGGAATATGGGACCAGCGCATTTGGAAAGTCACCTCATCTTAGTGGTCCCAATGCAAGGCTCTTAGCTCCTCCCCTTTTTGGTGAACTGAGGCCCCTCATTCATAATGGTGAGGCCCAATAGCCAAGAGACAGGATGCCAAACTCCTCCTCTTGTGACCTAGTCATCCAAGGGGAAAGGTCTCATTTCATGCACAGATCCTGGGAAGATGAAACCCATCCATCAAGTATTTCTCCAAAAACTTCCATGAAAGAAACCCATCTGGTACATTTGCGGAGGGAGCTCCATCAAACTCTACGTGACAGAACATTGGATCCAGTAGAGGACTCAGCTTTTTTTTTGAATCCAACTCCTTCATTTCCATAAGGATGAAACTGAGGTATAAAATTCCAGGACCTCTTCCACCTCAGTGCACCCCACAACCTGTACAGAATTGAATAATAGAATCAAGGTTTCCAGAGTCACGAAGGCTCCCTCCTGCCCCAAACCTTAGTTCAGGGAGGAACCCGAAGGATCGTCTTGTTCAATGTTCTCTTCCTACATATAAGGAAACCGAGACCCAGAGGACTGAACTGATGGCCCAGGTAACCTGGCTAGTGACGCTGGGAGAGGAGGGAGCAGACCATGGGTCTCACTGACGCTCCTCCAAGCCATATGGGATCACTGCCAAAGGTGACCACAAACAAGGAAGGGACTTTTCTTTCTCCTCTTGTGTTTTGGCCCTGAGTTTAATTTCTTGGTGACAAGTGGACATGTGTAGATTTAGCAAAAATTCACAGACACTAGAATTTCTTTCCGTCTCTCTTCTTGAAGGTGTCAGCCTAGAGTATTTCCAGCCACAGAGAAATTAGAAACTGTAATATGTCATGAAGTAGAATAAGGAAGGAACAAGAGGAAGATCAAACGGGAAAATCCTAAAAGCCAAGCCCCTCCGAGGTAAACTAGTTATTACTACAGAAAGTTCCCTTGGGCCTTTCATTGACATTTGGGGAACATTTTTGTTAAACAAACAAACAAACAAAACGAGGGGCAAAGGAAAGGACTTGAATTTGCTTCTTCCGGTTTTAACATCTTTTAGCTCCCTGACTGGTATATCATCTGGCTTTGTCGCTGTGTTTTGCTGTGTGAGAAGATCCCTGTATCTCCTGCCAAAATAATCCTCTCAAAGAATCATCGCTCAACCTGACTTTGGCAAGAGAAACGTGGAGAGAGAAGGCTTTATTTGGTTAAAGCCATAAGCAAAAGATTGGCCAAAATGTGACCTCAACACATAAATAACTGTCCAGATTGACTAATCTGCATCAGCTGCTCAAGGAGGAAGAGGCTCTGGGGCCACATGGGTTTTCCATTATGACAGATGGTATTTTGAATCTTTCCTTCTTTCATCATCAAGCCTGGAGAGTTTCGAGGCGTATCGCAAATGAACTTCTGAAACCCTCGGCATTTAGAGTCAGTATTCTTCTATAGGGTTAAAACCTATCCAATCATTTCCAGGCAGGGCGTGTGATTTCTCTGGTTAGTCCTTTCCCTGCTGGCTCTATCCTTTGGTTTTAGGGGCTTAAGACAAGCTGCCACCCTCTGAGGGCTGCTTGTGAGTTAAGGAGTCAGCTGTGGTTTAGGACTCTTTGGGGGTTAATATCTTTGCTCTAGTGTTTGCGGTTCTAGATCCTTTACAAATTCCTTTTCTTTTTAAGGGTCACTTCAACTTAGGGGAATATGGCAGGTTCTAACACAACTCTTAGGTTCCCTATGACCACCTCTCTGCAGGTCTTAGTGCAACCAAATTCCCCTTTAAAGACCATTCCAAACACTCTGCCAAAATATAGGATTTTCTGCTGGTTAAGATGTCAGATCAAGGAACAGCTAAGATCGCAGATTTTAGTAAGAGTCAATCTGTGCTCAATTAAAAATAGTGGGTAGAGATTTTTAGGCATAAAAGAGTTCACAGCCTTGATCTTTTTTGGCCTCATTTCAAACTTTAATGCTTAACATACTTAAGCATTAAAGTCCATGCATATGTCCAAGAAGTATTTCTCCAAAAGTTTTCATGAAATAAATCCATCTGGTAGAATTTGGGAGGGAACTCTATTAAACTCTACTTGACAGAACATTGGATCCAGGAGAGGACTCGTCTTTCTTTAACCCTAAGTGCTTCCCTTCCATGAAGATGAAACCAAGGCATAAAATTCGAGGACCTCTCTCACCGCAATGCACCCCACAACTTAAAACTTACACAGGGTTGAGTAACAGAGTCAAGGTCTCCAGAGTAACTACATCTCCATCCTGCCCCAAATCTCACTTCAGGGAGGAACCTTAACAATTATCTTGTTCAATGGTCTCTTCTTATTCAATACATATAAGGAAACCAAGGTCCAGAGAATGGAAGTAACTGTCCCACAGGCTCACTCAAGCTCCTCTCAACCATAAGACTTATGCCAACGTCTACAACCAACATGGGTTTGTGGAATTGGTTATTAGTAAACATCCTGGGATCAACTTAGAAAAAGTCTTATGGCATTTTTTGCATAATTCTGGGCAAGAGTTAGCCTCAAAGAATCCTTACTAATGGACTTTTAATTCGGTAAAGAACCATAAATGTTTTCTACACCTGCTTTTTTTCATTTAAAATCAATAGAAGAAAACAGAACCTGGATTCCTCTGGTAATGGAAAATGGCTAGGACTTGGTACCCCTAATTCCAGTGAGGCTGATCACATGAGCATCTTAGGGAACTTCTGTAAGCATCCAAAGAGAGAGTCACTGGCAGAGTTTAGCCAATAGATGTCTGTCATCTCTGTATAACTTCAGCTTAACAAGAAATCCATTGGGAATTTGGATGTTGCTTCTATATTTTCCCTCTACTTGTGTTTCCAAGATCAGTGGACCTTCAATAAATGCTTACTGAATAAATGAGACAGTCACATCACCAAGATCATGATTGGTGAACTAAATGGCAACCAAATTTTACATTGCAACAGGGAAGCAAACTGACAATATTGATTCAGGAGTGACATCTACAGGGCTTTGGTTATTATCTTGCCACTTACATACACCGGTAACCACTTCTCTTCTTAATGATGATGGTAAGATGTAAAGTCTTAGCAAATGCCCTCAGAATGTCCCAATGTTGAGAACATTTATAAATCTTTGTTAGAAAACCATTAGGCCTGGGAGCTGTGTCATTCTTATGTCTTTGTGGCAGACACTGCTGATTACTTACTCAATATCCAACAGAGTGACAACTTTTTTCTTTAGGGTAGCACTGTGCCTTGTTAAAAATCATGCACTTCCCTTCACAACTTCCACTGCTGTTAGGGCCTTGCCCTGAAACATAGTTCTGGCCAATGAGATTCACCCCATTTGGGCAGCATATCTCCATTATGCAAAACAATATCAGAGTTTCTTAAAAGTATATTAATGATTTAAGTTTAATTAGGTCCCATTTGTTTATTTTTAATTTTCATTATTCTAGGAGGAGGGTCAAAAAAGATGTTGCTGTGATTTATGTCAAAAAGTGCTCAGCCTATGTTTTCCTCTAAGAGTTTTATAGTGTCTGGTCTTACATTTAGATCTTTAATCCATTTTGAATTTATTTTTGTGCATGGTGTTAGGGGGTGTTCTAATTTCATTCTTTTACGTGTAGCTGTCCAGTTTTTCCCAGCATCACTTATTGAAGAGGCTGTCTTTGCTCCATTGTATATTCTGGCCTCCTTTGTCATACATTAGGTGACCGTAGGTGTGTGGGTTTATCTCTGGGCTTTCTATCCTGTTCCACTGATCTATATTTATGTTTTTGTGCCAGTACCATACTTTCTGGATTACTGTAGCTTTGTAGTATAGTCTGAAGTCAGGGAGGCCTGATTCCTCCAGCTCCTTTTTTTTTTTTTTTTTCCCTCAAGATCGCTTTTGCTATTTGAGGTCTTTTGTGTTTCCATACAAACTGTAACATTTTTTGTTCTAGTTCTGTGAAAAATGCCACTGGTAATTTGATACAGATTGCACTGAATCTGTAGATTGCTTTGGGTAGTACAGTCATTTTCACAATATTGATTCTTCCAATCCAAGTACATAGTATATCTCTCCACCTGTTTGTGTCATCTTTGATTTCTTTCATCAGTATCTTATAGTCTTCTGCATACAGGTCTTTTGCCTCCTTAGGTAGGTTTATTCCTAGGTATTTTATACTTTTTGTTGCAATGGTAAATGGGATTGTTTCCTTAATTTCTCTTTCTGATCTTTCACTGTTAGTGTATAGGAATGCAAGAGATTTCTGTGTATTAATACTGTATCCTGCAACTTTACCAAATTCATCAATTAGCTCTAGTAGTTTTCTGGTGGCATCTTTAGGATTTTCTATGTATAGCATCATGTCATCTGAAAACAGTGACAGTTTTACTTCTTCTTTGCCAATTTGGATTCCATTTAGACAGCCCTCAGAATGGGAGAAAATATTTGCAAACGAAGCAACTGACAAAGGATTAATCTCCAAAATATACAAGCAGCTCATACAGCTCAATATCAGAAAAACAAACAAACCAATCAAAAAATGGGCAGAAGACCTAAATAGACATTTCTCCAAAGAAGACATACAGATGGCCAACAAACACATGAAAGAATGCTCAACATCACTAATCATTAGAGAAATGCAAATCAAAACTACAATGAGGTACCACCTCACACTGGTCAGAATGGCCATCATCAAAAATTCTACAAACAATAAATGCTGGAGAGGGTGTGGAGAAAAGGGAACCCTCTTGCACTGTTGGTGGGAATGTAAATTGATACAGCCACTATGGAAAACAGTATGGAGGTTCCTTAAAAAACTAAAAACAGAACTACCATATGACCCAGCAATCCCACTACTGGTCACATACCCTGAGAAAACCATAATTCAAAAAAACACATGCACCCCAATGTTCATTGTAGCACTATTTACAACAGCCAGGACATGGAAGCAACCTAAATGTCCATCAACAGAGGAATGGATAAAGAAGATGTGGTACATATATACAATGGAATATTACTCAGCCATAAAAAAGGAATGAAATTGGGTCATTTGTAGAGACATGGATGGACCTAGGGAGTGTCATACAGACTGAACTAAGTCAGAAAGAGAAAAGCAAGTATCGTATAATAACGCATATATGTGGAATCTAGAAAAATGGTATAGATGATTTTATTTGCAAAGCAGAAATAGAGACAAAGACATAGAGAACAAATGTATGGATACCAAGGGGGAAAGGGCTGGGGAAGGAGGAATTGGGAGACTGGGATTGACACATATACATTATTGATACTATATATAAAATAGTCAAGTGATGGGAACATACTGTACAGCACAGGGAACTCTACCTAATGCACTGTAGTGATCTAAATGGGAGGGACGTTCAGAAGGGAGGGGATATCTGTATGTGTATGGCTGATTCATTTTGTTGTGCAGTGGAGGCTAACACAACATTGTAAAGCAACCATACTCCAATAAAATTTAATTTTAAAAAGTATATTAAGGAGATAATGCATAATTAAAACCATAGGCTACAGGTACAGAGGATTTACCATTGTGCCAGGTACTCTATTATGCATGTACACATATTATATTGAAACGTATAATGGCACTATGGTTAGATACTATTACCTTTTCCATTTTACAAAAAAAGATGTATCAGGCTCAGGGAGGCTGAACAATGAATTCAAGGTCACGCAACTGGTAAGTGACAGTCTATCCCAAACCCAAGTCTGACTCCAAAGCCCAAACCCTTAACCATTCGTTACATGATACTACTGTACAAGATCAAAGAAGAAAATCCAAGAGTTCGGATTTATCTCACCAAAGACAAATTTATCTGCTACAATCTCGATTTGTTCCAATTTAAATTTTCCTATATTCACCAGCCATGAAGAAGAAGCATCCGTGATTGCATAAATTTAAAGGAGGCTTTACTGGGGCGACCCAAATGCCTACCCCAGGACCTAGATGGAGAGAGAATGGTGGAATTTGGAGCCCGCCAACTCCCTTCTCTTGCCTGATTCCTCTCGGGTCTCCTCCTAGGTTTTTACGCTGATGGGTTGCTGGATATCAAAAATCTGAGCACCAGTTATGTAAATTTTAATTAAATCCTTTCAGGTCAGCTTTCATTGGTCTTAGAATAAGCCCCTCTAATGACTGTTCTTTCAACTTGTCCCAGCGAAGTAAAAGAACAGGCATTCAAGTGTGGAGCTACCCCATGACTGTATTAGGTAATGGTGAATCTTTAAATCAAAAAAATTTTCTTCTACAAATTATCATAAAGTATGGGCACATATGAAAACACCTTGAGGGAAAACACTCCTTGGGCAAATGGGAGAATTCTCTCTTTTTCTCCTTGTAAATTGCTGAACTCGGTGCTCCATATTTATTTAGTGAATAAAGGAGGGGATGAATAAACTAAAAGCAAATCACCATTGTTAAAAAATTTAAACTTTATAAAATATTCTAGACTGTGAAAATTCAGACCTTGTAAACTAACTTCTAAAATACTAAAAATGTTGATGTTCATTTACTTCTAATATTATATGATGTGCTATGCACCACACCTATAGAGTATTTTTAAAATATTTAATATGTTTCTTTTAAAATTCAAGTCACAGTCATTTCCAAATATTATTCAAGTAAGCCCCTAGGGATTCTGTAGTTCCCTTCACTGAATTGGAATCCGTTGGTATTCTCAATTATTCTAGTTCTCTTTTCTTATGGACAAGCCTTGATCATATCATCCATTCCTTTAAAGATTTCTAAATTTCCTTAAAGCCCTTATCAGCTCCCAGACACTGCAGTATTCTTGAGTGACTACATCCAGTTTCAAATTTTCGGTCTTCTCTCTCTGTTTCCTAATCTATTGAATTCTGTATTAACAGAAAATATAACTCTTCCAGTTTGCCTTTCTCTTGACCTTGGGTCTTAGCACATTATAAAATTTGCAATAGTTGATGGTAGATTTAACATTTGAAGGCAACACTCATCACAAATATTTTTCTCCTGGACCCAGAAATACTATCTATTTGATTAAGCTGAGCTGTATGTTTTTATATGGTGAAGATTTCTGCTTGTTGGTTTCTTTAATTATTTTTCCCCAGGTAGGGCACACCAACATGGGTTTGGGACATACCTTGTTAATATTTTCCTATGAAAGTGTGTCTGAATGATTGGCAACACTGATAATTTGTTAACAACAATAATAAGTAACACAGCTGCCAAACATTTTATTTTTAAAATAAATAAAACAGGCCATCTCCACAATAATATTATTGTCAATTATTTGAATATCCATGTACTTTCTTTAATGGGGGAGAAACCTGTGGATTTAGATGTAGCTGAAAGAGGAATTATACATACAACCAGTTAAGATTTACTTAGCACTTATGTTGTTCTAGGCACTGTGGCTAAGTCCTTTACTTATATTATATCATTTAATCCTCAAAGCAACACATTAAGGTTGGTCTCACTGTTATCCTTATTGTACCGATGAGAAAAATCAATGCTCAAGACGCTTAAGGAATCAGCCTGTTCTCACACAGCTGGTAAGAGGTGGAGCTGAGATCTGAACCCAGTATCCCCAACCTGGAAGAATACGTACACTGGCTTTCCTCATACTGCACGTAACACTTGGTGTGTCCATGGGATGCGTCACCCCTTTTTTGTGAAGGATCTTTAATCTCTGTGTCAAAGTAGAAAAAGGCTGATAGCGGATTTTGGACTGGGTCCTAAGGAGGCCAAAGTTGTGTGTTTAATTTTTCTCTTTCCTAGATGGCAAGTGTCGCTGCATTTTATGGTTTCAGATGAAAGTACAACCTTATCAGCTGCCTTAAACACACATGTCCCTGTTAAAGAACAGAAGGTAGCTACAGCACGGAAGGTTTAATGTAAGTTTAATCCTACTCCAAACACATATCCTATGGACAAGGAGTCTGAAGAATTGAACTTGAATATGAAAGTTAAGGCATTACTATTATCAATATAACTAAATGAAAACTCGAAACCACTTCTATTTAATCATTTAAGGTTAGAGCAAATAGAGGATTTTCAGCTTACAAACCAAAAAATGCAAATATCCAGTAGCCTAAGGATGTGTTAAGGAACAGTAAATACTCAGGGATACAACTCCAAAGTAGCTGAGCGAGAGGAGGAGAAATCTAAAAAAAAAAGATGTTTTCCTTCCATTTCAATTTTCAAACTGAAAAGGAAATCAAATAAATTAAATACAAAAATATCAGTGCAATATTTTGGTTACAAATCAAAATAGAGAAAGATCAAATAATAAATTTGGAAGTGTGGAGGCACAACCTTAGTCCATAATGGAAATGCAATATATTTTAACTATATGTCCTGTATTACTGAAGGTTGTATGTATGTATCTTTCTCATATATTCTGACTTGGTCATCTTTTTTTTATTCTTTAATTTTTTTTTATTTTTTTTTATTTGGTCGTGCCACACGACATGTGGGATCTTAGTTCCCCGACCAGGGCTCGAACTTGTGCCCCTTGTATTGGAAGCATGGAGTCTTAATCACTGAACCTCCGGGGAAGTCCCTGACTTGGTCAAGAAGCATCTCTTCCTAGCTTCTTGTTTTACATAGATCTTAAATATAATAGACAATCAATAAATATTGGTTGATTTGATTAAAATTTCACTAATTATAGGCAAAGGAGAGAAAAGCATTGATGCATGATATATGTAAATTAATGTAAACCACTTGCAAATAGATAAGGCTGAGAAGTCCTAGCCTGTCCCATGTTGCACCACTGCCTACCCCATAACAGAAAGTTACTACCTCAAACTATGATGATGGAGGTTCAACTTTCTTTGGAGACTTCGCCTCAGAAGAATCTTGGCCTCACCTTCTGTGAACCAGGGAGAACTGGGAGAAGGCTTCTATTACTGCTTCTAATTTATAGAGAACCTGAGGTGTGGGCCAGCTAATTGCCTGCCTGGAGTCATACAGTAAAATCCAGATTGGGAGTGAACCAGTCTTAGCTCAGTGCTCTCCTCACCTCCTCTCCCTGCCTCCCCACAGGCTGAAGTTCAAGTGCTTAATCACACTACCTACCAATGGCTTTGCATAACTAATCAGTCTTCAACCTGTACACTGCCCTATAGAACACATACTACAGTGGAGAACAGACGTCACCATGATAATATCATTTTCTATTTCCCAGTTTCGGCATACGCGCATCTGTAACCTTAACGTTGCATGAACAAAGATTCTTACATTTAATCTTAATATGGGAACTCACAAATGCTCCTCCCATCGGAATGCCGCCATATTCTGATTTCAACAGTGTACGAGCATATGATTTGCCTCAAGGTCCTTTCGGTGTTGTCTGAGATGAAAATGTGGTCACAGTCTAATCTCACAGGACATAATGTCAGGTGAAACTCCTAGAGATCTACATTTCTCATTTAAAAAACGTACACATACCCCAAACCCATAAAGGCCAATGGGAAAGCTCTTTACCTGTCAAGACCCAATTCACAGAACTATTTCTACCGTTAAGGAAACCAGTAATATCTCCAGGAGAACAGAGCACTGAAAAATGTCAAATCCCAAATACTGGTCTGGCGGGTAACCATGGGTAAAAAGCGAGTTTCCAAAGGCTTTCAAATGGAACGGCACACCTCTTTCCTCTTCAAAGTAAAGGTTTAACCAAAATGGCAAACTCTGATACCTAGACTAAGCCTACTCACCATCTGTGCGTGTCAAAGGATGTCAGAATCACTGCTTATGGGGAGTGACTGCGTCTGCTTCTCTCTCTGTGTTACTTATAGATAACATAACCCTATTACTTAGGCACCAGGATAATCAGAAGTATGCCCTTTTAACCCAATCATTTTTGCCCTAATTGATGGAATGTGGAAGAGTTAAATCTGATTTGACTAGGTTCATGTGTGGGGGGCAATGGGAACGATTGAAAGAAGGGAAGTGGAAGCAACTGTCATTCTTCTGAAATTCTTTGCTCTATCTGCTTAGCTAGAGTAGGGTGTCTTACACCACTGACTCCTCCACTAAGGCTTCTAATTCCCCGTCAGTGTAATTTGGAGCCAGTCAGCTAACAAAGCATATAAAAATATGTAAAAGAGAATTGGTTGTTGATTCTGGGCACCCACATATTTGGCCCACATGCTTAAATGATCATGTCTCTATGTGGACATAAAATGGCCTGCTGAATGCGGTACTAAGCTCCAGTGTGAACCACCCTTTGGGGCCTCAGTGTCTACCCTGTCAAAAGGATCCTCTATATCCAATGTCCTCTTTATCTTGTTAAATCAAGAAGGATGTAACCACTGGATTCCACAGGGTAGAAAAACTTGCCATTTGCAACCATGCAGGGAAGAGACTCTTAACTTCGTTTCCCTACTTCAATTATCAGCTTGAAAGGAGGTTCTTTATCCTTTCAAGTGGAGGGCTGTTCAAGAATAAATGTTCCAAAAATAAATATGGATACACGCAGATATACAGATACATTTTCACTTGTCTGTGCGTATAGTATCTCTGGAGGGATGCCCATGGAACTGGTAACACTGGTTGAGTGGCGGAGAAGGGGGAAGGAGGGGGAGAAGAGGGAGAGGGCAGGAGCAGGGAGTAGTGAAGTGGTGGTGGGGAGAAGGGTGGGGGGATACCTTATTTCATCAGTGGCAAATCGAATTTCTAACCAACTGTGAACATTTTTTTTTTTTTTTTTTTTTTTTGCGGTACGCAGGCCTCTCACTGTTGTGGCCTCTCCCGTTGCGGAGCACAGGCTCCGGACGCGCAGGCCAAGCGGCCATGGCTCACGGGCCCAGCCACTCCGCGGCATGTGGGACCCTCCCGGACCGGGGCACGAACCCATGTCCCCTGCATCGGCAGGCGGACTCCCAACCACTGCGCCACCAGGGAAGCCCCAACTGTGAACATTTAATATCATGTCTCCGTTTACCCTCTTAACACCTGGGCAGGAAATATGGCGGCAGCACCAATAATAAAATTTGCTACTGAGAGCTAGCAAGGCATCAGGCGCTCTGTAAAGTACCTGAAGTAAATTATATCATTGGCTCCTCCCAACAGCCTCTGTGGTAGGTTCTGTCCCCTTTTCACAGATACTGAACCAAACCACGCATTCTGGGGGTGTCCTCCCAAGTCAGGGCAAGGTCAAAAGGCAGGAACCGTGTAGTGTTTGATCAAGAATTTTGGTCTCTTAGGGGCAGTGGCCCTGAGTCACACAATTCTGGGACCACATTTGCAACAATTATTAATCAATGGAATCCTTATATAATAGCTCAAAACAAAACCCAAATGTCTTGAAGAGTATCCCACAAACCAACTATATCTGGCTCAAGCCACGGTGTGCTGGGTACGATCTCTGTACTGGATAACAGAGACCCTACAGACCAAAGTACAGATCTTGCTTTTAAAGGTAAACTCTTTGCCTTTAGGTAAAATTATTGTGGAAAGCTTCACATTTGACCTTTACAGACACTCCGTCTACTGCTTTGATATAATAATAGCCAGAGGATTATCTTTTTATCAAGTTACAACTGTTCACCTAGTGACTCACATGAGTCTATGCTTCGTTCCAGTTGGCCAAGGAGAGGTTTGTGAAGTCCTTGAACTTTAAGAGATTCACAGTGGCTACCCCTGCCCCAAAATGCTGCATCACAGGAGAAGTTCTTTGTCCCCTTTTTCTCTGGAGCTTGTTCACCAGTAAGGCTATTAGCCCTCATTCTCCCATGTTCCTTCTATGCCTTTCTGTTTCCTGTATTCATTTATTTTAAAAAGAAAGAGAAAAAGAGCGGAATCCTTCTGTTTGGAGGAACCCGCACTCTAGGGCTTGCTTCCTTAAGTCCTGAATAATTTTTAAAAGCGTTATACTGTAATATGCTGAGTTTTAAGAAACCAAAACTTCTATGGCAGAAATGGAAATGATTTATTCTGGAAATCGTTGTTGTATTTTTTTTTTTTTTTTAGGGTTGGGCATCATTAGCTGTTGTATATTCACATTGTTAAACCCACATGCCCTCTTGAGTGCTTAAAGTTTTAGCCTGCCTAGTAAATATTTTGATACAGGTCAGTCTAAATAACTTCCATTTCAGACTTCCCTGGTGGCGCAGTGGTTAAGAATCTACCTGCCAATGCAGGGGACACGGGTTGGAGCCCTGGTCTGGGAAGATCCCACATGCTGCGGATCAACTAAGCCCATGCACCACAACTACTGAGCCTGTGCTCTAGAGCCCACGAGCCACAACTACTGAGCCCAAGCACCTAGAGCCCGTGCTCCGCAACAAGAATGAGAAGCCCACACACTGCAATGAAGAGTAGCCCCCGCTCACTGCAACTAGAGAAAGCCCCTGTGCAGCAACAAAGACCCAACGCAGCCAAAAAACAAACAAACTGAAAAACCTTAAAAAATAAATAACTTCCATTTCCATGCGATTGGGTGAAATTGTTTTCTTTACCATTTTCTGTTGATACGATAATAAGAATTGCTATAATGAGTCACCATCATTCTTCCTCACTGAATTTAAGAGTAAATGGATGTAGAATCATCCATTACATTTATGTTGTAAGGACCAAAGGGACTTTGAGAAGAAAATCAAGACAAATGTTTGTGTACTGGAGTATGGCTGCCCCCACTAACTCTATATTCACATCAGAGTATGTTAGAGCCTATAGAAAATACACCCTGCATTCCATAAACAATATACATGATTTGCATTTCTATTACTTCATATAGAGGTAAAATACTAATCTACTTCCAAAATTTATACTAGTAAAAAGTAGGAAATGACCTAACAAAGAACATGTGTGTCGTAGGGGCCAAACTATATTATCACCTGCAGAGGATTTTCTCTAATACACACACAGATACGTATGTATATTCATCAGCTTTCAAAATGTTCTAACCTTAATTTTAGTGATCTGCTCAGAATTCAGGGACGGATATCTGCTGTACGATGTTGACACATGAAATACTGTAGAAAGCATGATAATTACTGCCATTTGTAGATCTTCTGAGTTGCAATGTTTTTGCTGTGAGTTCGTGAATTCCTTTACTGAGAAGAATTACCTCGAGTTTAATGAAATTGATCGGATCAAAGCAGAAATCTCTGACATCTGCGGAGAAATCCACAGGTAGTTGACAAAGCCGCAGAACATTAGTTGTCTACTCTGAATTTCTAGCTTGTCCACCGATGTGACTCCGATGTAAAGTGCCGGCAGTCTACTAGTTCATGAGCTGGCTCAAGCCCACATCAATCCTGGTCAGCTTTATTTTCATCCCCAATCAAATCCCACGTTTTGATAACTTTATTGGGGGTGGGAGCTACGACTCAAAATTAGGTCAAAGCAACAAATCTGTATTAGGATTTTAAAACCAAATGAAATTGACAGACATGTATGTGTTTACAAAGTTAAGGTTCAAATCAGCAGATAGGAAATCAGCTAGTCGGGAGCAGGGATCCACCACAATGATAACAATGTGTAGAAATCTTAGTAGGTCACTCTGGGCACTGGTCTGAGTGCCTTATGTGTATGACTTCGCTAAACCTCACCCCAAGCCTGTGAGTTAGGTATTACTACCATCAACAATTTACAGAGGAGGAAATCCAGGCACAAAGAGTGGAAGGAAGCTTGCTAAAATCGACTCAGCTGGCAAGTGGCGGAGCTAAGATTTGAACCGTGGCAGTTCAGCTCCTCAGCTAGTACTGCCCTACGTGAGATTGAGGATTGATGTAACAGAGTGAAATAACGAGCCATTGTAGACATCATCACAG